>NC_056666.1:67445171-67761005 GCF_018350195.1 Panthera tigris | reverse complement strand
ACAAAATTTTAGAAATACACCAGGATACATAATAATAATAAATATAAATGGATAAAACTAATTTATCTGCAGAAATCAGGGAATTTCATAACTTAAAAAAACTGTAAAAACATTTAGCTAGCATTACTGAGTATTTAGAATAAATATGAAGTAATAATACCAAAATATGGTTATTTCTGTGTGGCAGTATGGGTGATCTCTATTATTTGCTTTATATTTTCTACAATCCAAATTTTCCTGTGATAAAGGATACATTAATAGTCAAAAAATTTTAAAGCTAAAATTAACACGAGTTCAAATATTTTATTTTTTTAATATGAAATTTGCTGTCAAATTGGTTTCCATACAACACCCAGTGCTCATGCCAACAGGTGCCCTCCTCAATACCCATCACCCACCCTCCCCTCCCTCCCACACCCCATCAACCCTCAGTTTATTCTCAGTTTTTAAGAGTCTCTTATGGTTTGGCTCCCTCCCTAACTTTTTTTTTTTCCTTCCCCTCCCCCATGGTCTTCTGTTAAGTTTCTCAGGATCCACATAACAGTGAAAACATTCGGTATCTGTCTTTCTCTGTATGACTTATTTCACTTAGCATTAACACTCTCCATGAGTTTATTTTTATGTTTATGTGTATTTCTTTTAAAAGTGACTATTTTGACAAAATATCATTATATGCTTACAATTTTATCTTTGCCCAAATAAATAACAAATTATGTGGAAGTTCAGTGCAACATAAATAAAAACTATTTCAAAAATGAAGCTATTTAAGTAAACCAATAACAGATTCCCTCTGGGTATAGCTTTACTAGATTATTTTTCCATTTTTTTTTTTTTATTTTTTTTTATTTTTGGGACAGAGAGAGACAGAGCATGAACGGGGGAGGGGCAGAGAGAGAGGGAGACACAGAATCGGAAACAGGCTCCAGGCTCCGAGCCATCAGCCCAGAGCCTGACGCGGGGCTCGAACTCACGGACCGCGAGATCGTGACCTGGCTGAAGTCAGACGCTTAACCGACTGCACCACCCAGGCGCCCCTATTTTTCCATTTTCTACATCAGAACATGCTACCACTGCACTTGTTTGTTGCAGGATGGAAGATTGCTCTGTAGGGAATTTCATCTTCGAATTGTGTTTCCTAGAAACTTCCTTGAAGCCAGAGTCTTTTTTAATATCAATCACTCGTATCTGTGGAGAATGCTTAAAAACATCTCTCTTATCCTGTGAATAAACAATGAAAATTGGGCCAGCAGACAGTTGCAAAGTGAGAAAAGCATTATCAATTCCATAATCACTAGAATTCTCTTATTCACTTTGGATGCCTATGCTTTAAACAGGGAAAAATATATTTGAATTTTTTCAGTCATATGATTTCAATAATACTGTTAACTGTCAAGGATCTGGAATGAAAAACAACAGATACCATAACTATATCATCCTTATTTTCTCAAGACCAGAAATAATTAGCAACTGAATCTAAGGAATACCTTTAACTTAAAAGAGCAGGCTTCTCATTAGATCATACACTACCTTGAATGAAAATTAGAAATACTCAGGACTCTTTAAAAAAAAAAATTAATGTTCATTTACTCACTTTGGAGAAAGAGAGAGAAAGAGAGAGCCCAAGTGGGGGAGAAACACAGAATGAGAGGGAGACACAGAATCTGAACCAAGCTCCAGGCTCTGAGGTGTCAATGCAGAGCCTGATGCGAGGCTCAAACTCACTAAGCTGAAGTTGGACACTTAACCAACTGAGCCACCCAGGTGACCCAACTATCTGGGACTTTTTTAAAACATGCCCACGTCCTGGTTGAAAACCTCAGTTATTCTGTCTTGAGTGATGATTAAAAGCTCATCACTGGGGCACCTGGGTGGCTCAGTCGGTTGAGCGTCCAACTTCGCCTCAAGTCATGATCTCAAGGTCCGTGAGTTCGAGCCCCGCGTCAGGCTCTGTGCTGACAGCTCAGAGCCTGGAGCCTGTTTCAGATTCTGTGTCTCCCTCTCTCTCTCTGCCCCTCCCCTATTCACACTCTGTCTCTGTCTCAAGAATAAATAAACATTAGAAAAATTAAAAAAAAAAAAAAAGCTCATCAGGTGATGCTAACATATGTCCTGAGTTGAAAACCATTGCATCGTTACAGGATCTGCAGTATCAGTTTTTGTTTCCCTCATACTGTAGTGTTGTACATATGTAGGAAGTGATGTAGTAAGTGATAACTAAAGTTTGTGGAATAAATTAATAAAATATTATCTTCAGGCCTATCTTAAATATATTAATTTATACATATTTTCTATGATTGAAAGGTAAATTTCAAATAAACCATATAGAACCCAAAATGAAAAGTCAAAACCTTTTAGAATGTCTTCATTTTACTATAAAATATTTTACTTTTACTACATATTTATTATGCTGAATTCAAATCATTTTATAAAGAGATTATGTGTTCATGTGTGTTGATATTTATATTTCCTTCAGAAGGGTGTGTATATCACATGGGTTTATTAAAGATGGAATATAATTTTAAGCTCTAACACACCATGAAGTATAAAGGGTGAGCAACAGGTGAAAGAGGTCCAGATATGATTGTGTCCTCTGAAAGGACTAGTACCTCTGGTCCTACAAGAGAGAAAATCTAGAATAAATAGTGTTCATATCACTCAGTTTTCTGTGTTGCACATTCCAGTCAGTCTATAGATAATTCTCTGGGAGATTGAGTCAGAAAGCAAAAATACTCTAGGACATATACCATTTATTTGCACTCTTCACAGCTTTATAAATGTCCACTTTTATTATTGCTAATGCCATGTTTCTTCTTGTATGTAACAGTCTTGGAATCAAATTAAGAAAAGGCACAAATATATTAATAAGATTTATTTAGCCCATGTGTCTAAATAATCAGAATGAATCACTAATAGAATTTAAAGTATTTCAAAATGCTTGTTAGTTCAGCTGTTCTCTAAATATTTATTGGTATGCCTATTTGCCAGATACTTACTTAGCTCTTTTGTTGACTTATCCAATCATAATCAAGGTTAAATCTTGGAAAATTAAGAAGTGATCCAAATTTATCTTAGGTTATCTTTGCTCCACTTCTATGTATCTTTCCTGTCCTTGTGTCCTTTCTCTCACCATCTATTGCCCATTTTAAAAAGGTTCAATTCTCCTAACTTTTGTCTCTCTCTTCCCCACAAAAAATGATTTTCTGATCATTCACAATAAGTTATAAATGACATAAAATCATTTCATATATCCAAAACCAAATCACGTTGTGCAAAGGGGGCAAATTGTCTAACCTGAATATACAGAAAACAAGTCAAATTTTCCCCAACTATAAATGCCTGATACGTGAAATTAGTTTTCTCAAATTTTACTTTCTAATCAGATTCCATTAATCAGAACTCAAATTGGGCAAAATTTGGACAAAATTGTATACAGTAATCATCTAGTCAAGATCTGTATGAGTATGGTAATATTTTATACGCAAGGCTACCAAACAAATGTCTGTGAAACTCATGTTATCTGTTTCTGATTTCCTGATTACTCTCAAAAAGTAATGGCCCATTTTTCTAAGAAAATGGCTATAGCCACAGTTTACAAAATAGGGGTCCCATAGGGTGTTTAAAAATTTTTAAATGAAACCCATCCACATTATTTCATAGATTTAAGTATTTATTAAACAGATCTCTTAGGTATTTATTTTGGTGTAGGGGTGCCATGAATAAAAATAACTGAGATATTAATTGTGATGTAATTTGGAAAAGTTTGGGAAACTCTGGGCCATATTGTAACTCTACATCATGTATAACTATGAAAATACCTAAATTGGAATATTAATGGATCACCAAGCTCCTCCTCCTCCTCCTCCTCCTCATCATCATCACCAACAACAATAGCTAATTAATCATCAAGTTCTACTAAGTCAACCTTGAAAAATTTTGCACTTTAAGGTCACTGTTTCCATTTCAACATATATAGATCATATTCATATAATTTAAAGCAATAGTATTTCGTGTTCCTATCTCCAGGCTTTCTTTCTTCCAAACCATTTTACATACTGCTATCATACAGCAACCTGAAGTATACACTTGGGTTGATTTCAGCCTCTAAAATCCAAATCACACTTGGTTCTCTCCATCCCTCTCTCTCCCTCTCCCTCTCTCTCTGGCTTTGTCTCCCTGTCTCTGTCTCTCTCTCCATAATATAAAAAAAATTCCTCTGGGAAACAACCCATCCTCAATTCTTATTTATGTGGTTGTAGGGAATGATATGAGTGTTCAATGCCCAGCCAGTCATAATATTAAATTATTGAATTATTTTATCCATACGAGTTATGGTTCAGGGATAGGCTTATGATCCACACCTGGTAAATCTGTATAATTCCATTCGTTTAGCCACAGTAATTGGCTCAGAGATGAGTTTGTGACTCTAGAAATTTCAAGCATAAAATATAGTAACTTTATTCAGGAGTCAACAGAAGTTTCTGTCTCTTTTATTCTGGACTTAATCCTAGGAGGATGTAAGCCTAAAACTGAAGGAAAGTACCATATGGAGCTTGAGATTTAAAACAGAGTTAAGAGAAAGATAAAAACCAATTCCTTATTATATCATCTGTATCCCCAGCATGTTTCTGAAACCCAATTTACCTCTAAACTTTTCCGTGATATGTACAAATCCTTTCTTTCTTCAGTCAGCTATAGTTTGGTTACCTGACAATTATCAGCAAAGGAGTATTACACAATGCACAGTCTTTCATTATGTCATTTATTTGCTTAAAAGTAAATTCTTTTTTGCCCAGAACACCAATACAAATATTCTGGCTAGTGACTAAAATGTGTCTTTTCCAAAACTTTCACTTGTATCTCATTTAAAAAATGTTTTTTTTAATTATTTATTTATTTTTGAGAGAGAGAGAGACAGAGCACAAAGAGGGAAGGGGAAGAGAGAGAGAGGGAGACAAGAAATCCAAAGCAGGCTCCAGGCTCTGAGCTGTCAGAACAGAGCCCCATGCAGGGCTTGACCCCACAAACTGGGAGATCATGACCTGAGCTGAAGTCAGACACTTAACTGACTGAGCCACCCAGGGACCCCTACTTCTATCTCATTTAAACAAAAATCTGTTTGTACCCTACAGTCCAGCCAAGTGATTTACCAGTACTATACCCTGAAACTTAATGGCTTTGCTTTACTTAGTAAATGTATTTGATTCTACTTAGGAAAGAATGCTCTCCTACTACCTATTCAAATCTACCTTATCCATAGAAACTCAGCAAAAAAGAGGCCTCTTCCTAAAAAAACTTTCTAAATCAAAATTGACAATGATCTTTCAACCTCTAATATCTACTTCATTCTAGATTTCATAATACTCAACAAATAGTTGCTAAATGAATGAATACAAAATCTTAATATGTATCACCTAATTAGCCTTTCCTTTACTGCTATTCTAATTTCTCTATTGTATAATATGTTGTTTATGAATATTTATCATACCAAGTAAACTGCTCCTAAAAAGAACACTTTGTATTACAATACTTTGTATTCCTTACAGCAATCAGCACCAAACTCCCTGAAGCACAAGTATTATTGCAGATATTTTTACAATTTGTATTCAGCTTACTCAATAATGTTATTTATTTGCAAATAGTGTACAATTATCACTAATAATTTCTTGCTTCTAAAGAGTTAACTATTTTTTTTCTTGTTACAAACCTTTAAAATGTGCAAGAAACCACCAACAAACTATGAAATACAGTTGCACTCAAGTCACAATATACATAGGATTGATTATGATGAAAAACTTCTGTATCTCTATGATTCTCTGCTCCTCTATTATTATAGCAGACTGCATTTTACTTGTATGCATAGGAAATCAAGAACAAGACTAAGAGGATTTTCTTTTTCCAGCCTCTAGTTAGTTTTTCAATTTCCTTCCCTGTTTCCCGGCACAAATGTCTTGCTTTTCTGTGGTGATAATACCAGTCCCTTCTTCAATTCTAATCTTCTCACTTCTTTTCTGATTTTCCTTTTCTTGTTTCTAATCTGTCACTTGACTCATTTTGCATAACATGCAGAGAAAAGAGAGAGAAAAAGAGGACAACTCTGAGTGCAGTTTATAATGTTTTGATTTATTTCTTCTTCTTGGGAATCCTGTGTCTGGGTATTTCTTCAAGCAGCCAAATTTTTGTTGTTTTCTCAGAATTTTCTCACTAAGCTGAGGGATTCTAGAGAAAATATACCAAAGAAATGGATTTTCCTCATTGTAGAAGGGATACAGGGAAATCGTCTAGAGAGGTAGTAAATAAAACACTGATTAGATGAGTACTCTTCCAAAAGAGATACTGATGAATATTCTATACGGAAAGAGCAAACCATGCTCTGCATAAATGATTTTATATATGTAATTAAGGTCATCATAGTGCTTCAAAATCTCAACTTGGAAAACCATGACATTGATTTAGCTCCTGCAAATGAGCCACCTCCAAGGCACAGCTTACTTACTAATCAATCTCTTAAACCAAGGAAGGGAGATCTGACCTCATTGCCCTTCAGACTCCCCAGTTATGTTGATTTTATTTCCATAATAGTATTAATTCTGCATAGAGTTCAAAAATTAATCCAAAACATCTCATAGGAAGATAAATAGTGTAGACAAATCTAATTAACACATAGAAAATGCATTAAGCATGTCTAGCTCCTGAAGATTAAGATGATCTGTTCTTTTGAGCAGAAACATTTTTTAATATGTTTAGGTTTCTTTGATTCTTTCACAAAAAAACTTCTAGAGTAAAAACCAATGTTCTATTAAAGGTGATTTAAAAATCACTGCAAGATGTTGTGGGTGCATTTATTAATCAACCATGAGTCTATTTAATTGAACATACCATTTTGGGTATTAACCTAGAACAGTGACTAAATGCACAATAGCAATTGCAAAAAAACAAAAACAAAACAAAACAAAACAAAACAAAAAAAATACCCTCAAGGTATAAACTTGAAACGTTGATGTAGAAAACCTCAACTAAATATCCCTGACCTTCACTGAGTCCACATTGGGATAATTAAATATAAGTGTTAAGCTAGGTATATAATGGTACATTGGCAACAGTGAGAACTGTTGAAGGGAAAATATGGCAAGTTGTTCAGATAAGAATGTCACAAAACAAGAAAGCTCACATCCACAATTATTTTGGTGAAATTCACTTTTCAGAGCATCTCAAAACCAAGTGATTCATCGCAATAGAAAATGAAAACACCCTTGAGTTTTAGGTTTTGAAACATTACACACAAATAGTTCAAATTTATCTAGGCTACATTTTAGAGAAAACAATGCATAGAGGCAAACATATTGGACTTTTCAGTTCCTTTATAAATGTACCGAACTCATGAAAATGATATCATCACAAAAGTCACCTATCAAAGTTTTTAGAAAATGATAATGTGTCCTACACAAATACAATTATATTTCTGTCTTAAGGAAGCAGAGAAATCTCTTTTTGCAGCATGTGGGAGAAAGAAAAGCTGATAACTACAATATGTTCATTACATAGATATAATAGGAAATGCTTTTGTATACAAATAAACATATTAAAATATTTGAATAAGTATAATCGATTATTTTTTTTACTTCTGTGATGATTTAATTATATTTCCCTTACTAAAATACTATGCTATATTTTTGTTGGCTCTGATATCCTGACAACTTTCAAAAATAAACGCGGCCACAGTGATGGTTTAGTCCTATTTCTATTAAGGAAGACAAATTGTTCTCGGATTGACATCACTCAATGTCAGCCAATTAACTTCTCCATGACATTCTATACAGTTTAAACTTAACTTTATATCCAGGTTACTCTAAAAATTGTTGGGTATTTTTTTTCTTCCATTTTTCTTCAAATTCCTATTACTTTGATTTTAAGTCAATGAACACATCATTACAAATATATGCTTTTTTTAATTTGGTTCTAAAAGACTACAAAAGTGTTTAAGCATTTGATTTTTTTCTCTCTCACATGTTATATCCAAAAAACAAAGCTAGTAAAATGGATGCATAGTGCCATCAATCCTACTAAACTTGTAGTATGCATCACAAACTGGAAAACCTAAAACAATAAGTTCTCTTTTTACTAAATCATGTTAGCAGTATTTAACCTGTGGCTATTTCATGTTTGCCAAGGTCTTAGAAATAACATTCATACCCAAAATTAAAAAAAAAAAAGTTTGGTGATAAAAGTCATCATTAGAATAAAAAAAATATGTATTTTTACCCTAAGAGAGACTTTTTTACCTCCAAGTGTGATTAAAGGGAGAGGTATTGGTAAATCAACATAATTTCCTTACAAGTCAAGACTAAGTCAGGATGTCTGCCTCTACTCCTTCTATTCAACATTACACTTGAGCTGTGTACCACAAGGTCAAAAAAAAAAAAACAATAAAAGGACTAGGAAGGAGGAAAGAGAAATGTCATTATGCACAGACAATATGATTGTCTAAACAGAAAATATAAAACACAAATTACAAATTAAAACAAATAGCACAGCAATGTTCTTCATATAAAATCAATTCTGAAAATCAGTTGTAGTCCTATAAACAAGCAGAAAACAATTAAAATGTGATTTTTAAAACATCTACATTAGCAATAAACTATTAGACATTTAGGAAAAGTTTCACAAAAGTGGTATAAGACCTTTCTGAAGAAAAATTGGTAACTTTATTAAAAGACTTTGAAGAATTGCTAATTAAATGAAGAACTATTATTAAATGTCCAAGAATAAGGAAACTCAATATATTAAAGATTTCAATTTGCTCCCAAATTAATCTATAAATTCAATTCAATTCTAGTCAAAATCCCCAAAGTTTTTGGTAAGGAATTTAGTGAGATGATTTTAAAACTTATGTTAAAGAGCAGATAGTCAAGAATATTCAATTGGATATTCTTTCCTGCTTTGTCAAAGATTAGTTGACCATATATGTGTGGGTCCATTTCTGGGTTCTCCATTATGTTCCATTGATCTGAGTGTCTGTTTCTGTGCCAGTACCATACTGTCTTGATGATTACAGCTTTGTAGTATAGCTTGAAGTCCGGGATTGTGATGCTTCCTGCTTTGGTTTTCTTTTTCAAGATTGCTTTGGCTATTTGGGGTCTTTCCTGGTTCCATACAAATTTTAGGATTATTTGTTCTAGCTCTGTGAGGAATGCTGGTGTTATTTTGATAGGGATTGCACTGAATATGTAGATTCCTTTAGGTAGTATCGACATTTTAACAATATTTGTTCTTCCTATCCAGTAACACGGAATATTTTTCCTTTTTTTGTGTGTGTCTTCTTCAGTTTCTTTCACAAGCTTTCTATAGTTTTCAGTGTATAGATTTTTCACCTCTTTGGTTAGATTTATTCCTAGGTATTTTATGGTTTTTGGTGCAACTGCAAATGGGATTGATTCCTTGATTTCTCTTTCTGTTGCTTCATTATTGGTGTGTAGGAATACAACTGATTTCTGTGCAATGACTTTATATCCTGCAACTTTATCGAATTCATGAATCAGTCCTACCCGTTTCCTAATGGAATCTTTTGGATTTTCCATACAGAGTATCATATCATCTGCAAAGAGTGAAAGCAGGAAAGAATATCCAATGGAATAAAGACAGTCTCTTCAGCAAGTGGTGCTGGCAAACTGGACAGAGACATGCAGAAGAATGAACCTGGACCATTTTCTTACACCATACACAAAAATAAACTCAAAGTGGATGAAAGACCTAAATGTAAGACAGGAAGCCATCAAAATCCTCAAGGAGAAAGCAGGCAAAAACCTCCTTGATCTTGGCCACAGCAACTTCTTACTCAACGTGCCTCCGGAGGCAAGGGAAACAAAAGCAAAAATGAACTATTGGGACCTCATCAAAATAAAAAGCTTCTGCACAGCGAAGGAAACAATCAGCAAAACTAAAAGGCAACCAACGGAATGAGAGAATATATTTGCAAATGATGTATCAGATAAGAGTTAGTATCAAAATCTATAAAAAAACATATCAAACTCAACACCCCAATCAAATAATCCAGTGAAGAAATGGGCAGAAGACATGAATAGACACTTCTCCAAAGAAGACATCCAGATGGCCAAATGACACATGAAAAAACTCTCAACATCACTCATCATCAGGGAAATACAAATCAAAACCATAATGAGATACCACCTCATACCTGTCAGAATGGCTAACATTAACAACTCAGGCAACAACAGGTGTTGGCGAGGCCGAGAAAGAGGATCTCTTTTGCACTGCTAGTGGGAATGCAAACTGGTGCAGCCACTCTGCAAAACAGTATGGAGGTTCTTCAAAAAATTAAAAATAGAACTATCCTACAACCCAGAAATTGCACTACTAGGTATTCATCCAAGGGTTACAGGTATGCTGTTTCGAAGGGGCACATACACCCCAATGTTTATAGCAGCACTATCAGCAACAGCCAAAATATGGAAAGAGCTCAAATGTCCATTGATGGATGAATGGATAAAGACGGTGTGGTATGTACATACAATGGAGTATTACTTGGCAATCAAAAAGAATGAAATTTTGCCATTTGCAACTACGTGGACGGAACTAGAGGGTATTATGCTAAGAGAAATTAGTCAGAGAAAGACAAATATCATATGACTTCACCCACATGAGGACATTAAGATACAAAACAGATGAACGCAAAGGAAGGGAAGAAAAAACAACATAAAAACAGGGAGGGGGAAAAAACATAAGAGACTCTCAAATATGGAGAGCAAACAGAGGGTTACTAGAGGGATTGTGGGAGGGGGGATGGGCTAAATGGGTAAGGGGCATTAAATAATCTACTCCTGAAATCACTGTTGCACTATAGGCTAATTAACTTGGATGTAAATTAAAAGAAGTAGAAGAAAAAGAAGAAGAAGAAGAAGAAGAAGAAGAAGAAGAAGAAGAAGAAGAAGAAGAAGAAGAGGAAGAAGAAGAGTCAAGACAATACAATAAAAGAAGTAGGTGGGGTCCTTACTTCAGCAGATCCATGATTTATTCTGTTATAATAAATAAGGAAGTATAGTAACAAGGTGGGGTGGATCAACAATGAGGGGTGGAACAATAAGTCAGTAGATCAAAAGAGAGAGTCCAGAAACAGATCCACCATACATGGAGATCAGATAAATGATAGAAATATCTCTGAAACTAGTAAGGGAAGGATCAATTATTTAATAATTGGAGGCTGTGACACCCGATGATCCAACCAATGATGACCCTACCCTCACATTAATTCTAAGTTTAATAAACAAAATAGTTTGTAGGGCATCTTGAATGGCTCAGTCAGTTAAGCGGCTGACTTAACTCAGGTCATGATCTCACAGTTCATGGGTTCAGGCCCCGCATGGGCTCTGTGCTGACAGCTCAGAGCCTGGAGCCTGCTTCAGATTCTGTGTCTCCCTTTCTCTCTGCCCCTCCCCCATTCATGCTGTCTCTCAAAAATAAATAAAATGTTTTTTAAAAAATTTTAAAAATAATAATTTGTAACACAAACTTCAAAACTTCCAGAAAATAATAGAAATATATTTATTACCTCATAATGGGAAAGAATTTCTTTTAAAAATGAAAGCACAAATTAAAATGGAAATGGTTTATAAATTTGGCTATATTTAAAACAAAACAAAACTTCTATTCATCAAAATTTACCATAAACAGAGTAAAACAACAAGCCAGAGCTCAAGGGAACTGATTTGCAATTCTCATAACTACCAAAATTTTCATATCCAGAATATGTGAAAAAGAAGCCATAGTAATCAATAAAGAAAAAGTCAAAAGAGAAAGATACTTAGAAAAGTGATCAGAGACTTTGACCAGGCAACTTAAAGAAGATGAAAGCTGCAAAGTCAATGAATGTATAGAAAGACACTTAATCTCATTAGTAAGTAGAGACAAGTAAAATAAAACCATAATAAAAT
This sequence comes from Panthera tigris, assembly GCF_018350195.1. NCBI lineage: Eukaryota > Metazoa > Chordata > Mammalia > Carnivora > Felidae > Panthera > Panthera tigris. The sequence goes on along the minus strand of NC_056666.1, from coordinate 67,749,060 downwards.
GTCATTAAACATTCATCAGTTTGCAAACATTTAAAGATTTTTAAAGTATTAAGTGATGGGGAGGAAAGAACACACTCACTTATAGGAATACAAATGATCACCTGATTTTGTAAGCCAGTTTGCCAAAATCTAGTAATGTTGAAAATATATATACCCTATGTCCTCCTAAGTAGAACCCCTACCGCCATGGTGCTCAAATTATGAGGAGCTCTGAAAATACATCAGGGCCATTTGGAAGTTAAAAAACTAAACATGCAACTACCAGATGACCCGGCAATTGCATTCCTGGACATGTGTCCTAGAGAAATACAAACACACGTTCAAACGAAAACTTAAAAATGAATATTTATAGCAGTTTTATATATAATAACCAGAAAACCTGGAAACACTCAAGATGTCCTTCTACAGATGAATTGTTAAGCAAACTCTGGTACATTCATACCATAAAATACCACTAGTAATAAAAAGGAAGATGGGGCGCCTGGGTGGCTCAGTCAGTTAAGCGTCCGACTTCGGCTCAGGTCATGATCTCACAGTCCGTGAGTTCGAGCCCTGCGTCGGGCTCTGTGCTGACAGCTCAGAGCCTGGAGCCCGTTTCAGAGTCTGTGTCTCCCTCTCTCTCTGCCCCTCCCCTGTTCATGCTCTGTCTCTCTCTGTCTCAAAGATAAATAAACGTTAATAAAAAAAAAAAATTAAAAAAAAAAGGAAGAAACTATTTACACATGCAACACATTAGATGAATCTTCACAGAATTATGTTAAATGAAAAAAGTCAATCACCAAAATTCACATATACTATAAATCTATTTACATAATATTCTTGAAATGACAAATTATAGAAATGGAGAATAAATTAATGGTTGCCAGGGTTTAAGAAGGGAGTTGGTGGGAGAGAAATGGATGTGGCTATAAAGGGACAATAGGAGGGATCCTTGTGGCGATGGAAATGTCTTGACTCTATTAATGTCAATCCTGGTTGTGATATTGTACTATGGTTTTACAAGATATTATCACTGGGGAAATTGGGTAAATGAGATCGTTCTATATTGTTTTCTACAACTGCATGTCAATTTGCAATTACCTCAAAATAAAAGTTAAATTTAAAATAAGAGCCTAAATGTCCATCAACTGACGAATGGATAAAGAAATTGTAGCTTTATATACACAACAGAATACTACGTGGCAATGAGAAAGAATGAAATATGGCCTTTTGTAGCAACGTGGATGGAAGTGGAGAGTGTTATGCTAAGTGAAATAAGTCATACAGAGAAAGACAGATACCATATGTTTTCACTCTTATGTGGATCCTGCTAAATCTAACAGAAGATCATGGGGGAGGGGAAGGAAAAAAAAGGTTAGAGAGGGAGGGAGCCAAAATATAACAGACTCTTATAAACTGAGAACAAACTGAGGGCTGATGGGGGGTGGGAGGGAGTTGAGGGTGGGTGATGGGTATTGAGGAGGGCACCTGTTGGGATGAGCACTGGGTGTTGTATGGAAACCAATTGACAATAAATTTAATATTAAAAAATAAATAAATAAATAAAATAAAATAAAATAAAATAAAATAAAATAATAAGATTCAAAGACATTTACGTATAGACCCTATCTACAGAGACTTTGAGTCAACCGATCTGGAGGGAAAATTTGACATACATCATTTTTTTAAATACTTTTAAAGTTTATTTTATTTTGAGAGAGAGAGAGAGAAAGAGAAAGAGAAAGAGAGAATCCCAAGCGGGCTCTGTGTTGTCAGTGTGGAGCCCAATGTGGAGCCTGAACTCACAAACCATGAGTTCACAATCTGAGCTGAAACCAAGAGTCACACGCTCAACAAAATGAGCCATCCAGGTTCCCCAGCATATATCATTTTTAAGTGCCTAGATAATTCAGATGGTCAGACAGGATTGACTCCTGTCTTAGAGCTACTCTCATGTGTATGCCCCAAGAGACATGTGGTTAAGAAAACTGATTCTTAAGCCTTATTGTCAAATTGATTTCTAGCAACACCATGTACTAGCTGTGCAAAGTTGACTGAGTTTCCTTGTCTGTACATTATATACAATAATAGTATTTATTATAAATTATTGTGGGACTAAATGATTCAGTCACTTACATAAGTCACTTAGAACAGTGTCTGAAACATAATAAACACTAAAAAAGTATTTTATACTAATTACATCATTATATTATTGCTATAGAAATTTATAAAAATAGAATGGAAATTTTTAAACATTTATAAAATTTTATAAATCATAAAATAATTTTATGATTTATAAAATTTATAAATATAAATTTGTAAAAATTTGTAAAGACATCTAAATATACATCAGTAAAAGAATGGATGAAAGAAACCAGTTTCACTCATAAAATACAATACTGTATACTCGTGAAATTTAGTGAAATTTAAAAAGCCAGAAGTTTATGTATCAATTATAATGACTTTTGCAAACATAAATTATCATAAAATGCAGGTTACAAAAAATATATACTTGGCCTCATCATTTTAAAATCTGAAAATTTCTCTAGATATTGTTTAGCAATATATAGAAAATGTAAATGTAGTAAATGTATGAAAGTAGGCATGAGAAGGATATTTAAATTAAAAAATAGCTCCATCTGTGGAAGATAGGAGTGAACATAATCAGGGATAGGTATATCTGTGTTCCAACTGTGTTTATATATCTTTTCAGTTTCACTGTGAGTACTTTGATTTTTTATTATCTAACTTTTGTATATATATCTGAAGTGTTTTATAATAACAATAATAACCTAAATTTATTTTTCTATATATATTGTGTTCTGTACTAAACTCTTTAAATGGCCTAGTCACTTTTTTCTTCTTATAACCTGATAAAGTAATCTTATTTGCCCTACTTTATAAAAGAAGAAACTGAGGCTAAGAGAGTTTAGGTGATGCACCCAAGGGCATGGTTAGAAAGGGGCAGAACTGGGATTTGAATCCAGACAGACCAAATATAGTGCCTGGAACATGGCAGACATTTACTAAATGGAAGATGAAATTTCTGGCAATCATCATTTCCTAGTAGAAAGAATTGAAAGTGAAATCAGACCTGAGTTTCAGGTTTATCTCTCTGAACCCTAATTTTCCTGTATCTATAGTAGAGTGGTTGGCAAGAATAGAAGCAACATACACAAAGGTCCAGAACATAGTGAATATCCAATGGTTGACAGTTATTGGTTGGTGTTTAGTTTGGGGCAAATGAGGCACCATTGCAGGTTTTTAGCCCAACTGTGTCAAGCTGGGATACAATTTGTAGAGGATTGAAAAGAGTTGAAGAAACTGGAAGGATTAAATTTATGTTTTAGTTTTGTACAGACATAGCCTTTAAAACACATTGGCATATTTTAAAATTGTATTGTGTTTTTAAAGCAAGATTCTTGGCCAAATATCCTAGAATCCACAAAGATAGTTAACATAATTCATACAATAATAAATGCCCTTTGACCTAAAATACTAAAATTTAGTATGAATAGTTGGAAGCAGCAAAGGCAAATTGCTAAGTTTTATATGCTTTCATCTGAAAAATGTTCTTAGAATCAAACCAAAGTAGAGAAAAATACTTGTCTTATAATGAGAAGTTTAACCAAGGAAAGCTCTATCAAAATTGCATTTAATAAAGAGGATATACTAATGGAGGTGTTAAGTAACACTTGGCAATTTATCTTCCCTCAGAGGAAGTTTATGCCTCTGTTAAAAAGTGACAATAGAGGGGCGCCTGGGTGGTTCAGTCGGTTGAGCGTCCAACTTCGGCTCAGGTCATGATCTCACAGTTTGTGGGTTCGAGCCCCACGTCGGGCTCTGTGCTGACAGCTCAGAGCCTGGAGTCTGCTACAGATTCTGTGTCTCCCTCTCTCTCTGCCCCCCCCCCCACTCACACTCTGTCTCTCTTTCAAAAATAAACAAACATTAAAAAAAATGTTTTAAATAAAAAGTGACAATAGAACCACATCCGTAAGACTATTATGAGGACACATTAAGACACTGCATATAAAATGCCTAGTGCCTACGTTAACTATTACTATTATTATTAATTACCATTATTATTTTCTAAAGGTCAAATGAATAGCAGATAAATTTTACTAATACCTCTCAAGATGTCTGCATAATAAAAAATACTCAAGGTAGAATAAAAACAGCATTCCAATTATATTGTGGAAGCCTTTATTGAAATCCACACCAATTCATTTAATGGTTCTTCTATTTGATACTGATTTGTTACACTTGATATAGCCATAACCTACAATATATTTGCAACTAACAAATATTGTATTTTTTCTATATTATGACAGCACAAAGAAACAAAAGATAACAACAGCAAGACACTACCGGAATTTCAAGATTGTGATCCAATTCTGACTGATTAAATACCTGTGAGACTTTTGTCAATTCATTTTTTAGTTCAATTTTTTCCTATCTGTAAAATTAAGAGTCTCACTGGATGATTTCTGAGGTAACTTCAAGAAATGGATCCAAGCAAATTGAAAATATTTTTTCATCATTCCATCTCAAAAAGTATCCAACCGCAATCAGCGATGGACAAAGAACAAATATAAATGCATATTGTAAAATATAGAAATACCTTTCACACAGGAAATCAGTCACTAAACCATACTTTTTGTATGTTTCAATTTCTACTCCTCTTGGATGGCAAAAAAATGTCTGAAATGTCTCTGAAATCATCACCACCAACAACAACCTTGAGGCAAATAAAAATAATGGATGAACATTCCAATTATTTTAGAATGATGCAAGTCGGTCTGACTCACTCCATTAAACTCAATAATTTTTGCCAAACTGGTTCTATTCTGTTTTGGTGATGTCAAAAGCAAAACATCACCTTAAAGCTTTACATAAAATGTTTCAATATATTGATAACATATTCAATTTTGATACACTGAAATAAATTTCAATATATTGAAATAAATACTGATAACTTCTTTCTCTCCTTTGATATCCAATCTGTTAGCAAGTCCTCTAGAATCTAGCTTCAGAATATCCTGAATCTAAATACTTTGCCCTATTTCTTCTGTTAGGATCCTCATCCACTCATCCCCCCTTAACTGGCTTCCCTAGGGTCTACTCTCCACAGCATTGCTAGAGTGATCTTTAAAAAAAAAAAAAAAAAAGGTCAACCATGTTCCTCTCCTCCCTTGAGTCAGACAATGAGGGTTCATCTCAATTAAGCATCTTATAAGGCCCGTAGGACTCAACCTATCTCAGCTCTAATCTACTCCCAGAGCATATCCCATAACACTTTCTCCTGGGTCATTATCCTCCAGCTTCTTTTACTTCCTCTAACATATCCAAGTGCTTCCTTAGTGTCTTTGCACTAGTATGTCACCTACTCCTAGCAAGGAATTGTCTTTTATGGTAGCAGGTAGAAATATGAATGGTGATTAGTCAGTCAAGAGTACAAGTGATTCTGAGACCTTGCTTTTTGCTTTATGGCCTAGCAGGATCCTCCTTTGACTCTCTCCTCCTGAGAGATGAACCACAAATTTAGGTGTGCCTCAGCAAGTGGTTGTGCATCTACTTACTCACTTGTACACTTAGCTTCTTGTTTGCTAGTTCTGTGCAACCTAACATGAAAATATCCTTAAACCCAGAACATTCTAGTTCTCGTTAGTCTTTTGTTTTTTTAATGTTTAATTATTTTTGATGGAGAGAAAGTGTGTGCACATGTGCAAGTAAGGGAGGAGAAGGGGGCGGGAGGGGGCAGGCAGAGGATCCCAGCTGGGCTCTGTGCTGACAGCAGAGAGTCTGATGAAGGGAGCTCAAACCCACAAACCATGAGATTATGACCTGAGCTGAAGTCTTAACCAGCTGAGGCACCCAGGCACCCCTCTCATTAGTCTTTCTACTCAGACCAACCCTTTATGATCTGACCAAACTCAATGATATTTTAAGCTTTATACGTGTGTGTGTGTGTGTGTGTGTGTGTGTGTGTGTGTGTGTGTAATCTATATAACCAGATAACAAGCTTCCTTGGATCAGGAATTGTTTCACAAATTTCTGGCATCCCTTTACTCATATGTATCCCTACTATAGCATCCATCATAGTATGTACTCAATACATACTGACTAAAAATTGATTTATTAGTTCCCTTCAAAAATGATGCTCAGAACTTAGAAATATTAGCTTGAGAATTACCATCTATGATCTGTCTGATTGTGAATTCATAAGTACCTTACATCAGAAATGCAAGTAGAAAGAAATTTGATGACTGGAGTGTCAACCTTAAGAACTTAAAGTAATTCCAAATTCCCTTAGGCTGAAAACAAGTTAATGTACATATCACACTATATTTTGCTCCAAGAATTAAAAAATCTTCAGTAAAGTAGCATTTTAGACAAAGTGTAAACATTTTTGCTATAATTAATGGATTCTTCCTTGTGTACTTCCTTCTTTCCATAATTTTGTCATTTTTTGTTAATTTCTTTTTGCTTCATTCCTTGAATAATTACAGTGGAATATGAGAATTTTATATGAGAAAAAATAACCATTGTCTTCAAAGTATATATTTGTATTTGCAGTTCAAAATAATGTCCTTTCCATTCCAGTATCTTCCCTAAGGAACAAAATAATCAGTGGTAGTTCATCTGTATTTAGTTTGAAAACTATGATAGCAATATGAAATGAAAAGCCAGTATATAGATTTTTCAATAGTTTTAGCATAATAGTAAACATCGTTAATTGAGAAACTATATGTAAAATATTTTCTAGAAATATATTTCTATAGTTCATTCTGATTGATTATAATAATGTTGTATATGCAGAAGGAATGAAGTGATAAATTTTAGTATCCTGTTATTTAGATTTTTTTAATATTTAAATATGTATTTAAATGTCCCAGGATCAGATCTCATAGAATATCACTTAGATTATAATTATATGAATACCCATAAAATGTGACATCTTATTCAAAATTATCCAGAATCATAAATTTAATCTGAAAGGTTTTCCAATTTTTATGTAAATATGGACCTTAATATTTTTAGGACGAATCTAAAGTGAATTATGATATGGTAGTGTTAAAAATCTTTAAATAACAAGTAGCCTCAAGATCCACAACTCAAACAAAGCTGTGAATTGGTTTGAGTTTTATTCATTTGACAACTTTTTCTTAAGCATTCCAAAATAAAACTTATAATGGGGACTCATGAGATTCCAGCTGCTGACAAAATATAACACAGTTGATCTCAATCCACATGGGATCTATAATCCACTATGGACAAGTTGTATAGACAAGTCGTACGGCCAAGTAAGTGGCAACAATCAGCAAGTAAGTGGCAACAATCAGCAACACGTGTCCACTACGAGGAGTGAAATGCAGCAGCAGGATCAGTGGCCACATAAAAATTAAACAGGAGCATTTGCAAAAGCATCAAGACAAGCAAAGTGCACAGTTTTTAAGGAAGTGAAAGTATTTCCAACAGGTTGGAGCAGAAGTGCAGGGCTGGTAGGGATGGGAAATAAGGAATAGAGAGATGCTACTGCAGAGGTCAGTGTTTGTTTTGGGCATCTTTATACTACCCTTTTGTGGCTTTTATAGAAATTGTTATGGCTAATGTACTTCAGGCATTCTGGGTTTTTGATTCATAGTCTTATAGGTAGATGCCCACTCAACCTGAATATCTGCTCCCATCTCTCAGTACTGTCCAACTGCACAGTGAGTCCCAACCTATAAAATGTGGACCATGAGAGTACGAGAGATAACTGCAATAGATCCAAGAGTCAACAGGAGTACCAAGCTTTACTGTAAATTAAATGAAAGTAAAAATTTTATCATACAAGGGGGGCTTAAACTTTTCTTCATATTGGTAAAGATTTTATGTCACTGCTTTTCTCTTCCCTCTATACTCATTTCTAATGAAAGTATAATGATTTATGTTCCATTCTTCAGAACTCTGTGGGGATGCTGGCTAGTATAATGAACTCATCTGTGCTCTTGTGATAAGAGATCATGATGGCTTCAATAATTGTTATTTATGTTTGGCATCTTAACATTTGAACAGAGGTTTTCAGGAGAAAATTACTTAACTAAAATGGCCCAGTAAATGTGAAACTGGAACATAGCTGAAGACATACGGGAGACACAGTAACCTAAAACAAAAACTCTGTTAAATAAATAACTATCTTTTTGTTTTGCCATGGCTTATAAACTTTTTTAGGTCAGATATGGCTATATTCATATGGGTAGAGCCCTACTACCTAGCATAGTGCTTTATACAAAGGTATTTGAAGAATAAGTTAATAGGACCAATAAATCGGATGTTAATAAACAGCCAATGGCAAAATCCAATTTAGATAAATTATTTTATAATTCACTTAATATATTTTTGAACACTATTAATAATAATAAACATTCACTATGATTCAAGTGTTCTACGTAATTAACTTACTTAAGCCTTACAGCAAATGAACAAGAAAGAGGGCAGGATCCTTCAGAAGATGTTAATGCCGTAGATGGAAGGGGTAACAAACAAACAAACAAAAAAAACTAATCTAGCAGCATGTAACAATATAAATCAGAGAAAAATCTAAACTTCTTACCCATAAAAATATAGGAATATACTTATAATTTCATGGACATTTCTTAATTTAATAAATTGAAAAATTTCTACCTAAAGTAATGACATGTTCCATGTAGTTGGTTACACGACCCTCAGATTTTCCGGTTTTCACTTACACATTTGCATTCTCTCTGAATTATACCCTGATATATTTTAGAAATTAGATTTAAGTCACCAATTTTTTTAATGCAGGTCAATTTTTGGCTACTTGAATACTCTCAGACCTACAAATTGTATAAATTGAATTATAGAATTCTCAATATTGATTTGTCCTTCCTAATTTTAAGAAACTAGTCTGAGTTAGGGATGATTAGAAATGTTGCACATATTCTATTTTGATTGACTGATATGTGGAAATATCTCCATGTATACTGGCATATTTATGAGGCAAAGCATAGAAAATATTGGAATAGCTGAATTATTTGAAAATACTTAGAGACGGATGGTATCTTAGTCTATTTGAGCTGCTGTTAAAGAATATCATAGACTAGTTAACTTTAAAACAACAGAGATGTACTTCTCATCATTCTGAAGGCTCAAAAGTCCTATATCAAGACACTGGCAGATTTGGTGTTTGGTGAAGGACCATCTCCTGTTTCATAGATGGTAGTCTTTTTAATGTGTCCTCACATGGGAAAAAGGTGAAGGTAATTTTCTGGGGACACTTTTATAAGGGCATTAACCCCATTTGTGAGTACTCCATCAACAGGACCTAATCACTCACCAAAAGCCCCACCTCCAAATACCAACACATTAGTTACTAGATTTTAACATAAATTTTGAGGCAAATAAACAGTCAGTCTGTAGCAGATAGACTATCACACAAGGCAAAAGGAAAGATTTTAAAAAGATATCTTAACTTTTCCATATATAACTTACACACCTTGCACAAAAGAAATATAATTTTCTGACTGATATTTTCATGGTTCAACATGTCAGTGATAGTTGCTACAGCCTGTAGCCCTGCAATAATAAAGATTTAAAAACATTTATTTCAGTAAGCACTTGTGCATAATCAAGAATCTCTTGGCAAGACATTACTCTGAGAGGAAATTGGGCTATATAACTTCTAATATTCTTTCAAAGGACAAAAATAATAGAAATAGATACTCAATCCTGTTTGATAAACTAGATCATAAGCTTCATTTTGAAACATTAATTACAAATGACAAATTTCTGTCCCAATTAAAATCTTAATGGCTTCTATATAAAAAAAAAAAAAAAAAAAAAAAACTTAGCATTCAAGTGGCAACTTAGTTCTAATAACTAAGAGATTTCCATGGGGATGATTACTTTGATTTATTGAGATAAAAATCTTATACACTATGAGAAAGGAATTACATGAGACATGAAAACAAAAGAAACAGGAGCCATCAATGCAAGAAAAAAAAAAGGATCTAAAAAATCTTAGTAAGTTGTGACTTATCAATGAAACTTTTAACTTCTCAAAGCAAATACTGTTTCCGGTAGTTTTTAATAAAGGCAAAATTACAAATTACAAGCAGTCCCACAGTAATGTCCAAAGTTAAGATGTAATCCAAAGGTTTTTTCATCCATACTGAAGCAAACATGAAAGTACCACCAAAGATATCACACACACAAAAATACATTATAATAAATAAGTAAGTGAATCCAGAAAGCCCAGCTCTAGTTGTCTCCCCTTTACATAAGGGAACGAGCATTCATACATTTTATATTTTTAAATATGTAACAAAGAGCAATCATATACATACATTAGAAGAAAATTAATTCTGAGCATACGGATCTTAGATACTATCCTACTAACTACTGATCCTTTTAAAACATATATTTCCATATGCTCTTATCAAGGTGACTAGGGAAATTCGCTTAAGGCTTACAGGGTAATTATAATTAGACATATGCGCTGCTATTAGGTATAGGTAATTTATACTGCACAGTCAAAAATTGATCCATTTAGGAATAACTAAAATTTAACTTGATTTTTTATTTTTAAATCTGACTATGTTCCAATTCTTTTTAGTCTGGAAGGCCATTATCCCTTCTCTATCTAACAAAACAAGATTCATGTGTCATTCTCTTTGACTCTGAAAATTAAAATCTGAACTTCTCTGACTGCCCAAGGCAGAGTTAAACACTGTCCCTCCTTGTATCCCTCTAGCATTTTGGTAATAACATACAGAGCACACTGCCTTCTCATTATCCACAATTCTGGGTCCAATATGTCTTTGTTTTCTAAGTGTTTCTACTGTTCTAAGCATATCACATGCATTGAATAAATATTATTTGAATAAAAGCATTAAGAAACGAATAGATCAGAAAGCCAGCATTGTTTGGCAGTTCCAGGATATGAAAGGAGGCTTTGGAAAAATAGTAGATTCATATTTATTTCATTATTATAAAATGCTTTAATGATTGGCAGAGACTGCAAGTGCTATTCTTCTGTTCTGCATTTATAAGGTTGGACCCTTATGACTGCTCCTAGACCATGGCATGTGGACAAAAATGGCCCTTAAAATTTTTAGCAGATTAATTCTAGTTATTCATTTAGTCATTCAGCATAATTCTTCAATGATGAAGATTATAAAAATAACCCTTATTGTTTATGTACTATAAGTTAGGCAATGAGCTAAGTGTTTAGTGTCCATTATCTTAATCCTTACAACTCTATGAGATAGTTGCCATTAGTATTACCATTTTATAGGTGAAGAAGACTGGCCCTTAAAATTCTCCAGCCATCTCTTCCTAACACAGTGGCTTGGGAGGCTACGCATTCCAAATGGCAAAGCCACAGATGTGACGTGAATAAGTTAAGCCTTTGAGGTTGAAAGGCCCTACGAAAGGGCCAGCGGCCTTGAGGAGCTGACAGTAAGCAAGAAAATGGGGACCTTCTTCCTATAATGGCAAGGAACTGAGTTTTGCCAACAATCAGAAGAGAATCACAGCTCCAGAAAGAAACAGGGCCAGATGAACTTGACTGCAGCCTAATGAGACTCTGAACCAAAGACCGTAGCTGAGCTGTGCCCATACTCCTGACTCACAGAAACTGAGATAATCAGATTTAAGACACCAAAATTGCAGTGTTTTGCTTGCAGAACAGAAAAAAGTAATATCCATTGCCACCACAAAAGACAGGAAAACAAAACGAAAAAAAAAAACCCTCAAAGGAACTGTTAGTTTGATCCATGGAGCTGTGAGCCTGGCTAGATGGTTTATGGTTATGTGTTATCTCAGGAACTGTAAAGAGCTTTATCTGCAGAGCTCAGACTTTTGTATCTGAAATTCAATAGTGATTGACATTCTTGGGACTATTTTTTATACAAATTCATGAGATTTACCCATTTGGAATAATTTAATTCATTAATTTTATACTATTTTGCTTTAAGGCTTAAGAGTTCGGACTTCAGTTTTCTACAGTAAGCAACTTTGTATCTTCATTGTAGTAAGACCACAGTTCTGCCTACTTTTGAGACCCCACCTGCTTTCAGGTCATTAATTACCTGTGAATGACTTAAACATCATAGAAATGTTTCTAGTCCCAGGCCTTCCTCCCATTACCTTTCCTTAAGGACTCACATGGCATCTCCTCCATGAGGAAACTGCTCCAAGCCACAGTGTAATAAAAACAAATTTATCAAATTTTCTGCTAAAAGAAGTAGCATGTCTCCACTCCCTCCATTATTTTCCACAGCTGTAAAAGTCTCTTAAAATGGGTCACACCTTTGGAATACTTATAGTTACTCAATTCTTTGGAAAAATTATATAGATTAGTCATTAATTTTTGTCTGTAAAACTACCACCACAATTATATCATATCCTATGTTATCCAGCATCTAGATTTAATAGCATCTTCCCTAAACCTCTGTTCCTAGGTGTAAGTACTTCATTTCAGTGGTCTTCAAAGTTTTTGTCTATGAATTCCATAAAATAATTTAGAAAAACTTATACAGTGCATTGCATATTAGTAGTTGGTATCTAAACTCTTACTGAAATATGTATAGATATTTTGAAAGAATCTAATTTTAGTGTATATTTACACTATATTTAGTGTATATTGTATTGTATAGTTGTATAGTTGCTTTAAACATATTTTTTAAACCTTGGAAACCATTAACAAAATGAAAAGGCAACCTCCTGAATGGGAGAAGATACTTGCAAATGATATAACTGATCAGGTGTTAATATCCAAAATATATGAGACTAAGCAAACAAGATCACTAAATGCAGTGTGGTATCTTGCATTGGATCCTGGAAGAGAAAAGGGACATGTGTGGGTAAATTGGTGACCTCTGAATAAAGTCAGTAATACTGTGTTAATATTAGTTATAAACAAAAGCACTCTGATTATGTACGATGTTACCATTAAAGGAATAGAATGTGTGTGTGTGTGTGTGTGTGTGTGTGTGTGTGTGTGTGTGTGTGTGTGATACATGGCTTTCATAGTCAGAGGGGTCAGTACCCTAACCTCCACATCGTTCAAGGTTCAACAGTAAATTCCTCTGTTTGTGTATTCTTTTATTTTATCCTTTTCAGAGAAGCTAAACTACTTTCCCATTTCATCACCTCTATTCTTTTCTTTGAAAAGCTCAACATAAGGGCTCAGTTGAGCATCCAACTCTTGGTTTCGGCTCTGGTCATGATCTCATGACTCCTGGGATCAAGCTCTGTGTCAGGCTCTGCACTGACAGCATGGATCCTGCTTAAGATTCTCTCTCTTCTGCTCTCCCTGCCCCTCCCCTGCTTGTTTTCTCTGTCTCTCAAAATAAACATTAAAAAAAAAGGTCAGCATAATAAAGACTTTTTCCCCCTCTTATAACAGTCCTGGTTAGATGTTTAGGTCAATAGAGCAGAGTTCTCCTCTACCCAGGAATCTTCTATCTTGAGAACTTGCCTTCTCCAGTATTTGGTGATCATCAGTTTCCAGCTGGCAGAATAAGTAAGAGCATAAAGGAGTTTTTTGTTTTGTTTTGTTGTTTTTTTGTTTTTTGATGTTTTTTAATAGGCCAGGCCTGGAAGCTGTGCACATCTACTCTGCTCACTTTCAACTGGGAAAATCATAGGTACATTTCACACTTACTTGAAGGAAGCTGAGGATGTAGTGTAATGTAGGTGTATGGCCAACAAAGAGAAGAATTATTTTGGTGGATAACTAAGTCTTCACCACAATATTTGTTGTTTATTTGACTTACCCTCTGGTGTCTCACAAAAACCTCAGATTAACCTAGACAGAAAATCACTCTGGATTCCCCACCCTCACACCCACCACATCTTTCAGTCACTGAATGGCACCATCATCTATACAGTTACTCAAACCAGACATCTGCAAATTATCCTTGACTCATTTCTTATCCTCACCTTTCATATTTAATACTCCAGGAATGTCCTGTCAACTCTACCTCCAAAACACACCTTAAATCATTAGCTGTCTCCATCCTTTCTGTCAGCTCCTTAGTTCAAACATTGTAATAACCTCTTATCTGGATTATTCCAAGAGCCTACTGATAGCTCTCCATGCTTCACTCTTGCTTGCCCATGTTTCGTTCAGGAACATATCACTATTTAGTTTAAAACCTTCCAATGGCTTTAGGAAAAAAAATAATCAATAAAATCCAAAGTCCTTACAGGATCACTAAGACCATATATGGTACAGCTCTTGCCCAGCTCTCTAATCACATCCTTTATTACGCTCTTTCTACTGACTGCTACTCCAGCTACAATGACCTTCCCACTGCTTCCTGAAAATATTTAGCTTACTTTCATTTGAAAATCTTTGCACTTTCTGTTCCTGAGAGACCTTCTTCACATCTATTTATTCTCTTACTCAGCATCATGTTGTCTTCTTAGCATCCTCTTAGGCTGTGTTTTCCATTTATCATCTGCTTCTTTCTCCTGAATGTAGGATCCACGAGCCATGTACTGTTCTCCATTATCACTATTTCCCTAATTTCTAGTAGGCCTGGCACACAGTGGTGCTCACTAAGTAATTAACTGAATAAATGCAAAACCGTCTAAGGGTGATCAGAGAAAACCTTCTACAAGGCCTTTTGGTATATTGTTGGTGTAGTATAAGGAACACAAACCTGGCTTACAATTCAGATTTGACCCCTTCTCAGCTTTGCACGTGAGACTTCAGCTCTGTGAGCTTCAATTACCTAATCTGTAAATGAAAGTAAAAAACATCCCTAACAGTGTCAAATGCCTACTTTATTAAGAAGAAGCTAATGGAGGAAAAGAGCTCCAGGTAAGATTAACCCTTCTCCGTAAATAAAACTACTATTGCTACTATTATGTACAATTCTGTTCCATTATGGAAAAACCCTCCCAAGGCAGCCATTTCTTCCTCTTTGTAATTGGTTGACTCCTTTCTGTGGGATGTTTCCAGTGGCATAAATCTCCACAACACAAAGAGAAAAAAGCTTGTCAACTCCATTGTTAATAATTCAATCCATCCATATCCCTCAAAACCAACTTTATTTTTTTTAAAGGTTAATTTATTAATTTTTGAGAGAGAGAGAAATAGGGAGTGAACAGGACAGGGGCAGAGAGAAGGGAGATGGAGAATCCTAAGCAGGCTCTCTTCTGTCAGCAGAGCCTGATGCAGGGTTCAAATTCAGGAACCATGAGATCACGACCCGAGCTGAAATCAAGAGTCTGATGTTTAACTGACTGAGCCACCCAGGCTTCCCAAAACCAACTTTCTGAAATTAAAATTAAAAGCCTTCAACCTATGCCTTCTCTGTACCTTCACACTGGTAACTAATGACTGCAAAAAAAAAAAAAAAAATTGCACAGTTTGTAGGTCAGTGACCTTATCTCCAGTTATCAGACAAATCATTCTGTTTCTCTGGTCAATTCTTTTCCATGCTCTAAAAGAATATTCAAAATGTACTCCACTTCTGAAATTCTAGAAATTTTACACATGCATCGAATCTAATAAAGCACCAAAAGTCATTGATTTTTTTCCACCTCATATTTTTCATTATTTCTTTTGTTTTACTACTTTTTTCCATGACCTCTATTACTGCCCTAATCTAAGTTACTAGTCTTCGAACTCATGTATACATACATGCTCTTGAGAGTACAAAAATCCTCTCCATGGTGTTCCCAGAAAGAAATTTAAGGAAGAAGTGAAGGTACCTCTATAACAGAGGTATAGGTTCTATTTTCCAACGATTCCTCTCTTAGTTACCTTTCTCTTATGTTACAATGATAAATAAATTAAATAAGTAAATAAATAAAATTTTCTCTTATTTTATAATCATAAATAAGTAAAATTATAAATAAATAAATTATCCTATTTTACAATAATAAATAAATAAATAAATTATGTTTAAAAACTTGATTCTTACCCATCCACAATTTTATGTGCATTGACCCAGTAAATCTTATGGGGGCACCAAACAAAAGGAGAATTGAGATAAATGTTAAGAAGTACTAATGTTACTATTGAAAAAAATGAATGACCAGTAAATAAATTATTTTGTAAATCCAACTCTTTGCTTTCCACAAAATTAATAGATTACTAAAGATAAATTCTGGTAATTGATCATCATGTAGTTCTTTACATATAATCAGAAAGAGTTCAGATAATTAAATTGCATCATTATAACTCAATTCTTCATCTTTTAGTTCATTTTTATAGAGTAGGAAAATAAAAAGTCCAAATAAATACCAAATTCTGTCTCATTTTGGCAATAAATAACATTGTTCTAAAAGTAGAGGAATCAATTAAAATAAAGAAGCCCATCTGTCACTTTTAGCACTGCATTTCTAATAAAGTTGTATTTTTTTGTCACTAACAACTTTTTCAGAGTTTTAAATACAGTTATATAGTTTTGGTCAATTATGCATTAATAAAAACCATGATGATTAATTCTAGAAGAAAAATTAACCTTTAAACCTTACAGCTATAAGAAGCTGAAAAAAATCAAATTATATAACTAAAAATATGATAGGGTACTGAATTAAATACTTTAAAACATAATATAATAACAGGATAAATTTCCATGGGAATAGAAATATGAGTTCAAAAGAAATGAGAACTACATAAAATGTTTTAAAGTTCTGCAAGAGCTATTTCAAATATTTTTAAGTGGATAACAATGCACATGGAATCTCAATACTATTCAGACTTTAATGGATATATTTTAGTGATATAACAGATTTATTTTAAAATGTCAAAACTTGCAATATGCTGAAAATGACTTTTTTTGCTGCTATTTAAAATTATGATGAATCTGTATGTCAATTCATAAGTATATGGGAGGATGTACAGTTTTAATATATTCTCTTGGAGATTTTTAAGGAAAAAGGTTTGAAAATCACTAGTTTAGGCCATTATCATCTCTTTCCAAGGTTACTGTAATACCTTCTAATATTTTTCTTGCCTAGCATCCATGCTCTACTCAAAAATGTCTTCAAAAATGCTGTCAGAGCGATCTTAAAATTTTTTTTTACATTTGTTTATTTTTGAGAGACAGAGAGAGATAGAGCCCAAGTGGGGGAGGGGCAGAGAGAGAAGGAGACACAGAATCCCAAGCAGGCTCCAGTCTCTGAGCAAGCTGTCAGCACAGAGCCCGACACAGGGCTCAAACCCATGAGCCAGGAGATCATGACCTGAGCCAAAGTCGGATGCTTAACCAACTGAGCCACCCAGGTGCCCCTATTTATTTATTTTTTTAAGTTTATTTAATCTTGAGAGAGACAGAGACAGTGCAAGTGGGGGAGGGACAGAGAGAAGGAAAGACAGAGAATCCCAAGCAGTCTCCACACTGTCAGCGCAGAGCCACCCAGGTGCCCCACAGAGTGATCTTTAAATGCAAAAAATCAATCAAGTGACTTCTCTACTTAATATAATGCAGTATCTTCTCATTGTCTTTCCTTGTGTACCCTTCCATTGACTCTTGTCATGGCTGCGCTTTATCATCAATTCTATGGAAACTGAACTACAATACTTCCCAGCCTCCTGCCTCTGGGCCTTTACTGAGGTTTTTCTCTTTTTCTGACTCATCCTCACTCCCTCCCTCCACTTCTCCTCCTTCCACCATCTGCCTTTCTCCTGATTAACTCCTACATCACTTAGATTTCAATTCTGATATCCATTGTTTTATAAATATCCCTTGGCCCTCCAATTCTGAGTTAGAAATCCCCTTAATTTATGTTGTCACAGCACATAAATTCTTATTTAGAAACATAAATTATAATGGAAGCTGAAAGCTTTCCCTTGGTTCATCTTGCTTTGTCTCCTTGAATCTTCATATTTTAAATGGTTAGATGTTTGCATGAGCGTGTTTTTTATTTTCTTATTTCTCCAGCTAATTTCTGATTCAGGTTTATAGACATTCTCAGCTAATTTCTGATCCAGATTTGTACACATATAAACTTAAGGTAATTCACGTTTTCATAAAATAAGACCAAATTTGTAATTCTAGAAACATGAGATGAGCTGAGGCTACCTCTTGATTATTCCCCCATGCTCTGGCTTAAATAAATCTTTAACCCTCAAGGATTCAAAATACATCACTCTTCCACCAAGAGTCTTTCCACTGTCATATAAATTAGCTTTCACTCATTCTTATCTGATGAGGAAATTCTATACCTCTGCAAACTCCTTCCTAGCATTTGTAACAAGCTAACAATCTCTATAGACAAAAAGGACTGTATGTCTATGATTTACCACTGACCTTCCAATGTGAAACATAGCATCTCACATACAGCGAGCCTTCAATACATGGATGCTGAATGAGTGAATGAAACCATATCAAGCCAAGGAACAAATAAGCAGCTGTTTCACTAACTGTGAAAAACAATTTTGATATCATAGGTATAATACAAAGTAGGCCTTGGATTGAGTCCTCACTTGAGTTTCTCATTAACCTTTACTAATGGCTAGGTCCATTCAATAAGGATTCAGCCTCAGTTTCCTACTCTATAATTTGCCATGCAAAGTTGGAGCCATTCTTTTAAGTTACAGTGAACATAACCCTTTGGAATGTTATCTACCTCTACATTTTCCTTAACTCTTAGAGGCAGTGGTTTTGACAGTTTAATTTTTTTCAACCCCAACTTTCACTTTGCTCAAGTCCTTGACATCCCTGGTAACAACTTGAACGACTTAAGGTAGAAAAGTTGAGCAAAAAATATGAAGCTCAATTTTCACATATATGCTTCCTCGTTAAGTTGAACAAGTAGTGGGGAGGTGTCATGAAGTATAGGTAAGTTTGAGGACAGAGTAATACTAACATTAACACATGGAGAAAAGAAGATTTAATAAATCAGGCTGTTACTGAAACATTTCAGTAACTATTTAGTGAGAACATTGAAAAACTGATATATATTAAATCAAATTCTCTCAGAAAACTATACAATGAAAATTATCTTCTCAAGAGGAAACTAGCTTCAAAAAGTACATTTAGGGGCCCATGAGTGTCTCGGTCAGTTGAACTTCCAGCTCTTGGTTTCAGCTCAGGTTATCATGTCACAGTTTGTGGGCTCAAGCCCCACGTCAGGCTCTGTGCTGACAACATGGAATCTGCTTCAGATTCTGTGTCTCCCTCTCTCTGCCCTTCCCCCAGTCATGTTCGTTCTCTCTCTCTCTCTCTCTCAAAATAAATAAACAATATATACATTTAGAAAATTATGAAAATTAATAAAGGAAGATTTGCCAGTGGTTTGGGGAAATTGTAAGAACAGAAATAATGAAATAGAATTTGAATTTGAATCTTATATGAAGTCTTCACATAAAAGTAGAGAATTTTTTTCCAGGAATAAGGTAATTCAAATATATGTATATGTATATATATATATATATACAATTTTTCTAAACATAGGATGGAACACAAAAAACTGCCTTCTCAGTTCTATTACAACATTTGTTTTATCAATTTAATTTCAGATTTTGTGAAAACATCCTTGTGACATTAACTATTGTGGCATCTTAATTTCAATAACATTAAATTGAGAGAAATATGCTATTTAGAACTGAAAAAATACGCTGCTATAAAAAAGGCACATGTGATTCATAAAATATTAATAAGACATTTTGGATAAAAACTATGAAATACAAGGAACCTGGTAAAAATCTTGAAGCCAAGCCACAATCATACCATGTAGGGAAAAAGCAGTGGTCCCAGAGAAAGCTGGTCTAGATTAAAAATAAACATTGGTGCTCAGTCTGGTGATATTTATGAAGCCAACTTTTCTGAATCTGTTTCCAGCCGTAACATGGTAATAGAAATGCCTTTCACATCAACCATGAGAATAACTAAGGCATTATTATGGGAGGATAAGATATGTTTAACAACTTTGCAAATTAATGTTTAACAAAAATGAGCATATAGTTCTGTAAGCACGACTAACCCCTGAGAACCCAAAATGTGAATGGTTGAAAGATGTCCCAGAGGGATCCCAAAATGTTGATGGAAATTCTTATTTGACTACACATTTCACATGAAATATCTATTCCTTTGTGAATTATGACTGAAAACATGCAGATACATACAAATTATTAGGGCGAGTAAATTATTAGTACGGTAATAATGCAAAGATAAACAAATAGCCTCATCCACAATTCCCATTAACAACAACAACAACAACAAAAAACACTCTGGGGGCAACTGAGTGGCTCAGTCAGTTAAGCATCCAACTTCAGCTCAGGTCATAATATTACGGTTTGTGAGTTCAAGCCCCACATCAGACTCTGTGCTGACAGCTCGGAGCCTGGAGCCTGCTTCAGGATTCTGTGTCTCCGTTTCTCTCTCTGCCCCTCTCCTCTCTCTCTCTCTCTCTCTCTCTCTCTCTCTCTCTCTCTCTCTCTCTCTCAAAAATAAATAAACACTAAGAAGTAATTTAAAAAAAACACTCTCAAATCAATTGGCATTTATCTGAATCAATCATAATCTCATAGACAGCTGAATAATACAAAAGCTATCTGTGCTTATTCATTCAGACATGCAAGTTACTCAAGACTAGCTCATATTTTGATATCATCACTTTGGATAATTTTGATTATGTCAGCTGAAACAGTAACAATAATATATTCAGACTGTGTCTGCATCTTCTGAAAGCTTTCCCTAAAATACAAAGCATGGTCAAGGAATACATTGGAAGCTTTAACAATTCCATTTTGTTTTACGACACATAAAGGAGCAGAACTTTCAGTAACTATTACTCCTCCTACCACACTCCTTCTGGGTAGCCCCTCAGGACACTGTTTGGGATTCATCTAACATAACAGTTGAAAAGTACTGAATAAGTTCAGAGTCTTGGCTGAAAAATTGAGAGAAAGAAAAATAATAATTCTGGCCCAGTCCTTAGATGATTTGAGCAAGCTGACAGTGCTCAGAGATAGTTGAGGAAAAAAATGAGCAAA
The DNA here is from genome assembly GCF_018350195.1 of Panthera tigris. NCBI lineage: Eukaryota > Metazoa > Chordata > Mammalia > Carnivora > Felidae > Panthera > Panthera tigris. Next base: position 67,728,113 of record NC_056666.1, on the reverse strand, counting down.
TTGGCAGATGCCTTTATATAAAACATCCTTTAATTTAAATAGAAATCTACAAACAGTATTTATAATGCTAAAGGTGTAAGCATTAACAAATATACTACTTCAATATTATTTTCTAAAGAGTTGATTAGTTGGTTAATTCTTTACTGGATTCATATATCCACTAAGGTAGTAGTCTACGTCTCACAGAGAAAAAAATAAAGAGGTTCTTCCTAATTTAAGTTTGTTTTAGTTGCACATGACATGGCTAAGAAATTGTTTGAAAATACTTTAATGATACAAATCACTGTTAGATATTAACAAATATGACAAAAGTATCATAGAAGTTGTTGTTAGCATTTTGTATTTTATGGAGACTCAGTCTCCTTTGTAGAAATTCTCCAGATGACAGAGGAATAAATCAGAGACTCCAGCATAATGCCTAGCACTACTTAACTCTGTTTCTCCAAGTGTTTCTCCACTGTTACCCAACCAAGTTTTGTTGTTGGTATTTATGGAACAAGAGGATAGATGGATAGATTAGATTGGAGCACAACTGTCTGAGTCAGTTTTGCAGGAAATGATTTGAAGATTGAATATTATTTCCATGGGGTCGATCATCAATGTAGTTTTTGCATTTGTTTTACTTTCCCTGAATGCATGATTTTCTTTCTTTTGTCCATTCATTCTTTCTTTCTATTTATATTTATATATAAAGTAAAATTTACCTTCTTAATCAAAGGTTGATTGTTTCATTGTTGCTATTAATATTAAGTTTACTTTTCTTTGGCCCTTATACCTTTTAGAGGCGTAAAAGTTATTAATGGTTCCAGGAATGCTTTATCTGTATTTCACAAACAGTTTGAGAATTGGTGAGGGCAGATATTTCTAATCCCCATTTTAAGGATTAGCAAACTGAAGCTTAGAGGGATTAATCCATTTGTCTAAAATCTCAAGGGATAAATTTCAAGGTTTGCTGGTTCTTTGTTCAGTAGTTTGATGACACCACCCCATTAATATTTATTGATCTTTCTAAGTGTGCAAGGATGTTTTCTTTTGATTCTTCATTATCTATTGCTTACTACTATGAATCTATCACAAAGTCTATCACATTACAGTTGTATATTATATTGGATTATTTTGTATGGGAAGCCAATTCATGGAGAAGGAAGTGATTTTTCTCCTTTATAATCTTACTGCCCTTTTCTTTTCAATAAAAATGGTGATGTTTTAGATTCCGTCTGTACTACAAGACTATGATACGTCATTTAATAAAAGAGGAGTTTCATCTTTGAGAAGACCTAAGGACTAGCTACCAGCCACCAGGTATATGACATGCATTCTTGAAAGGCCTTGAAAAATAACTCATCTGGAGAAGGTTTCGAAATATCCTTTATTCATTTTATTTTATCTGCATCTTTTTAAAAGAGAACTGGAAGGAGTCAGATTAGTATTTACCCCAAATCCAAAACAGCATTTGGATCTCTTGACTCATCAAATCAGGTAAGGGTCTAGATGCTAATTCAAATTATTTACATATTTACATGTTCATTATATATGCACTAATACTTAGGAAAAGAATTTGTGGCAGCTAATAGAGTCAATAAAGCTTTCAACATAGTGATAAAAGAATGAGACTCCAGTATGAAGAGAATCAAGTAAACTGGCCTAGGGCACATTACTTATTAATTGAATAGAAATTTTAGCTATAAGCTGCCTAGCTCCCAATGCAAAGTAAAATAAAAAGAAAGTAAAGGCAATCAGTTATACAGCTCACACTGAATAAAAGAAATAAGAATAACTTTGAATTAAAGCATTTTCCCAAAATTAAACACTAAGAGAAATTTTGACTTTACAGAAACGTCATTGGGAAAAAAAAGCAATTTAAAATAAAATCTTCAATGAATATTAGAAGCATTCTTTATATACAATTCTTATGTTCATTCTGATATCAAACTGCAGCTCTGAGAATCCATCCTATGTAGGCATAAAGCTTACTGTCCTATGACAATATATGTGTAGAGTTTAGGAGTTCTAGAGTAACAACTCACTCCTTCCTGCTGAACTCACACTATTGCTCCTTATTTAGGCATGTGCCTGTGCATAGCTAGTAAGATACAACTCTAATTGCTGTCTACATTATCAATTCATTGTTTCATCTCTTCTCTAAGATGTATGAAAATAAGAAAATTCAAATAATTTTCAGCTCACACTTTTACTTGTCATAAATAGGTCACACAATGTTTGAAAGTGACACAAACTGAAAGGAGTAACCATTAGTGGATTTGAATTTTTTTCTCAAAAATATGCACATGAAAAAAAACACATCTGTGGCTGATTTGAATTATTTTGTTACAGATATTTGACAATAAAAACTGCTCTATGGGGTGATGATGCATAGGAAGAAATGAAATGAATACTTAAGTCTGCAGGAGACTTCACGGAAGCATGTGAGTCCTTAATACTCTCACCATCCACCCCCATTGCTGCCATCTCTTTTTTTGCAATTACTGATAGATTTCCTCTATTCTTTTCATATCAACTGTCCTTATGGTTTTGTGGTTTTTCTAACTTCTACTGCCATGCCATTGCTAAAGTAAATTCTTCTATCACCTATAAACTGAAACTTTCCATTGATTTGTTTGCTGAATTCATTCTAGATCAGGCTCTAAATTCATCACATGATTCTGTTTCCCCAATTTAGTCAATCTGCATATAATCATTTTTACTGCCTACATGGAATATTTAATTTCCATTCTACTCATATGCATTTTTGTTATGTTTCTTTACAGCCTAAACCTAATCACTCCATTCTTTTAAGTTTTGTTTTTTAAGTTTATTCATTTATTTTGAGAGAGAGAGCAAGTAAGGAGGGGCAGAGAGAGGGAGAGAGAGAATCCTAAACAGGCTCTTCACTCTCAGCACAGAGCCTGACGCAGGGCTCAAACTCATTAACCATTATTATCTGAGCCAAAGTCAGAAGCTTAACCAACTGAGCCACCCAGGTGCGCCTAATCACTCCGTTAACAAAATAATAAATAAATAGGGGCTTTATTTCTTTGTAATTTGTTTCATATGCAATTATGTAATGGTTTATGAAGATTAAATCCTAAATTATATATTAAATAACTAATCATATATATGACACAATATGACAAAAAATATCATTTCCTAAACAAAATTAAAATATTGGTTTTTATTAACACAGTTGACCATGTTTACAGGCACATGGGTGGCTCACTAGGTTAAGACTCTGACTTTGGCTCAGGTCATGATTTCACAGCTCATGGGTTTGAGCCCCACAGCTGGCTCTGTGCTGATGGTTCAGAGCCTGGAGCCTGCTTCCGATTCTGTGTCTCCCTGTCTCTCTGCCCCGCTTCCACTCGCGCTCTGTCTCTCTTGCTCTCAAATATAAATAAACATTTTTTAAAAAGCCATGTTTATTGTTACACCAGTGATAGCATTTTAATGTGTGGAGGATAAGCTCAGGAATCCCCCGAGTTTACACCAATGAGTTAACAAAGCATAAAGAAATACAAAGTCATAAAATGCTCACACCTGAGTTTGGGTAAACCAGATTGGCACCCCAAGAATAGAGGGGGAGGCAAAGGCACACCAAGAATAGGGAGGCATAAAGGTGCCAGGAATAGGGAGATGCAAAGGCACCCCAAAATAGAGAGGGGGTGCAGAGCCCCCAGAATAGAGAGGGAGAGGCAAAGGCCTAAAATAGGAATGGTGCAAAGGTACCCAATATATAGGTATATAAAATAAACAGGATTAGATATTCAGGGTGGAAGCACCCCCAATTTAGTACTATAGCAGAAAAGCTGCTTTCACAGGAGGATAGGGCCAGGTTAAGTAAATTGGTGAATTGGACTATGAACCACTGTACTGCAGGCAAAGCAGCCCAGAGGGGAGATGGTTAACAAAAGAAAAAGTGCCTTATTAACCCTAAGGTTATTCCCCCTATCTGTCTTATCCTCTAGGCTAGCTAACTTAAACAGACATGGTGCCTCCTGTCTGCCATTAACAACCATCTACCCATCTGCCCGGCACCAGGATTTTGTTTTATATTGACCCAAACCCCAAACACTGTATATCTTCAAAAACCCCCTTTTCCCTCATGTCTCCAAGTTAATGCTCCCAGTTTCTTTGTCTCTTTGCACATGCCCATCATGTTTGTAAACCTTCTGATCTTAATAAATATGAAGCAAGGACCCTTATTCAGGGCTCTTGTCTTTTCCCTGACATTAGCCATCTCTCACTTTATCCTGCGTCTGCTCTTTTGCTGGCCAAAAGGGAACTTTAGATTTAGAGTCTATGACATTAATGAATATGCAAAACACTTACCACACTTCCTAGCACAAAGTACAAAATGAACAAATGTTGGTATAACCAATTCTGCCTCTAAATACTGCTTTATTTTGTCAGCAAAATAGAGTAATTTTGCTGTGACACAGGTGATAACATCTTCAGGCAATTAACAAATTAAATTTCTGTTCTTCATTCTCCTTATTTTACCAATTGCTAGGCAGTGGACTCTTCATAGTTCTTTGCATGTAGTATCTATTGCATATCTACACTTTGGTGGACTAATTTAATCCTAATCAGCTTTGTATATGAGAAATGGAGATTTATACAATCTCCATTTGATTTTAACACATTTACTCATTTCTTCCTAAATTACAAGTGACTGAAATTTTTGTTTTTAACAGTATAACCGAAGCACTTATTTTCAACCCATTGATTGACAAATGACTAGTTCTTTTAAAGAACTAATTTTATACTGACTCTGAGAATATTTCAGTGAGTACCCATTTCCTAATCAATGTTCATGAATTTCTTGCAACATTATACTTCTGTAGTTAAGATCTAAGAATTCTGTTTTGAATCACAGAGGAGTGATTTTCTTTCACTGAAGTTTCCTTTCTTTTCTTAAGAATGTTTCTCGAAATAGATAATTTAGAGAAGCTAAAGAATTCATTAAAGAAAATTTTCCCTTAAACTAAGAAATTAATTACATGAAGAACATTAAATCTGAATCAAGAGTCCTACAGTTAAGGAAAAAATAGTGTAATTTTTGTATTATTATTAAATTTCTAACCAGTATGCTTTGAAACTTATTTTTCTATATGTAGGTATGCCTAAATAGTAGATCCTTAGATAATAAGTCTCAATCATCAGAAACTCAGTTTCCACATGTAAAAACTAAGGATTAGTCACAGTTTTATAAAAACTAACCCCTTCCAACTCTAAGATTTCATTTCATCCTTGATAAGGGAATGGCTAACAAATTCTAAATAATCTTTCTCTTAGGTTACCCAAAAATATTTTTTTCATTACTGCATGAAGCATCTATTTAAGTTCAATTTAAATGAAAGGAGGGTGTCACTTAAAGACATTAATATTTCCATAAGTGAGGGCTACATCCTACTACAATAAAGACCATATAAAATAATATTTGTAATACTATTTTGTATTTAATAACTTCAAAACAATCATTTTGCCAAAGAATTTTATTTTTTCCTATAAAAAATGATTTATTTAAAAATCAACACTATTTGGTATTCATGCTCTCCTGCACAGGTCTCATCCAAATATATCCATGTAAAGGATTGGCCATGTTTTCTCTCTTCTAATTGAGTATTCTGGTACAAATAACCATGTCTCTCAAAATATTTATTATTATTTATGCCTGATCTACTCCCCTCATAAATTTTCTATTTATTTAGCATTTTCATTAAGTTCCAGTGAAACAATGTTGCATTTCAAGTCATCTTTAACAATATCAGACAACTCAGACTCAATAAGACACATTTTTATGCCCTAGGTCTCTGTTTATCTGGCAGGTCATTTATTTCTAAACACACTGTTTATATACTTTGTCATTCAGCTATGAATAGGCCACAGTATGGAATATATTCACCACTTTTTAAATATTTTCTTAACAATGCTACTGCCTCATTGTGAACTATTTTATTATCATTGTTATGACTTAAATATGTAAGTCAAGAAGACCTTAGGATCAACATATTAGTGACAAATATTAAGCAACTGTTTACAATAGACCAGGCAATGTGCTAAATGCTGAGGATATGGATAGACATAAACAGAATGATGATTGTGCCCATGAGTCTGAAAACATTTTTAATATTATGTAAAATAGTTTAAAAGAGTTCAGTTATTTTCATCCCTGCTATTTACATAATGTAAGTTCTACCTAATACATGATTTATCTTTTATTAAAATATTCAAAATATTTTTGTTGGACAGAATATCTGCTCATGTTTTAAGTCACCAAATATTTTTATATGAATTTTCTAATTAATAAAAATCAGTAAAAAAATAAAAATAAAAAAAGAAGAAAAAAAAGAAGAAAGAAACCACATAGTATGGTCATTCCAAATCCCTGAACTTGCCATTTACAACATATTCCTTGTGAAAACTAACACAAAATATACTCATGGATCATGGTGGTGGGAGAGAGGGTGCTATAAGACATAAAGATATGTAAATCTTGGTAGTCAGGCATATTCCCTAAGTCATAGCAAAGTTGGTCTTCATTGAGATTGAAGACCATACTCGTAAAGAAGCTAAAATTGTTGACTTGACATTCAGATCTCCAGGTACAGGTATACTTTAGGCCAAGATAGTCATAAAAAATTCCTACTACAAAAAAAAAATTCCTACTACTACAGGATTCATCTTACATTTGATATGTCCATTTACATAATATGATCCTCAAAGTCTATTAATTTAACAGTGTGACTCAAACATAGTGTCTTAGAATTAATAAAATGTGGTAACATTAATTCATGTGACCATTCATTCATCACATATTTATTGAATATCTACTATGTTCATGGCCCTGTTCTAGACTCCAGGAATGCAATGATCAATAAAACAGAAGTGATACCCTTTCTATTCTTTAGTTATATACAGAAAACTTGCCTGATTAATACCACATTTTCTCCTAAAGGAGTTAAGAAGGAAAAAAGTTTCTGAAAGCATCCTCCCAGGGAAAAGCAGTAAAAAAAGTTCTTATCACTAATTCACATTTTAGAGGAAACAATAATAAACTGGGTAATATCAATTTATTAAAAACATATTACTCATCAATCTACTCAACGACATTTAAGCTGGTCCATGTATTGGGCATCTTGTTAAATGTATGTATTTCCTCAGGTGTCATTTTGTTCTTTATCCATCATTCAAATTTTCCACACTTGGGCAAAGTGACCTTTTTTTCTTTTAGAGTTTGTTTATGGATAGTTTACTTTTCAAATTATACTTGACTTTCTTCTACTCACAGACATCTTAATAAAATAAATTTGTAACTTTGCACTGGTTCCATTATGTGTGTCCATTTTAGTTCAATAAAAGATCGGTGAACACACCTATGAACATAGGAGTACAAACTATCATTGAATGCATCCATGCTTTGACATTTGAAGGTTCCTGCAACATGCAAAAAAAAAAAAAAAATAGCAAAATTATGGGAATATAGCAGAGAAATTTTAATCTCTTAATCCTGAACCTATAGTTTTAAAAACAGGGTAAACTCAGTCTTGGTTTTCTAACCTTTAAAGTGAGAATCTCATCGTTTTCTAGAAAGGATTAAAGGAGAACATGCATTAAAGCAATTATCTCAGCACTAAAGACATAGTTTGCTTCCTCTATCCTTTCAAGTTGTGTTAACTACCTCTTTTTAGTGTGAACCTCTAAATTTTTCAGTGAACATCATTTATAACTATAAGTAATAAACAATGATACAAATATTTTAAAATATCCTAACTGTCCTTTGATTGCTGCATCCAGGAGATTATTCTTGATGCCTTCCCCTACTTTTGTCTAGAGCCCAATTTATATGCACTATTGTACCTGGTTTACATCTTTACAAGAGCTATCTTTGTCCAATAAACTTTGTTTGCTCCTCTCTTTTTTTCAAGAGACTATTTTTTTTCCATGGCAACGGGGAATAAACTTCCCTTTGCATAACCACTGCACAGAGAAGGGTCTTAATAAACATTTGCTGAATTAATAAATTAGAATGTTCTGTGACCTCAAGAGATTCATAATTATGTAGCGTGGGATACATATCTATTACCTATGTACATAGCATTATTCCATCTATTAAATCGTGCCATAGTATCTAACATATAAAAATCTGTTTGTTCCACTAGAATATAAACTCTTTGATGGAAAGATTCATGTTCTATTCATCCTTGTATCCCCGAAGTCTGGCATAGTGGCTGACATATGTGTAGAATTTGGCAAATGTGGTTCCCCAGCGGAAGAGAATTACTTAGAACTTGGGAAGATGCTGCTATTAGCCTTGTGCTCAAAAGTTTAATTCAGAGGATTAAAATGGCAACTAAAAGCTTCACTTGAAAAGAACAGTCATAAAGCCCAGATAACCCTTGATAAATCATCTTTGCTTCTGTGTGTGGAATTAATTGGAATGCAGATATTTTATTTTTTTTAAGTAAACTCTGTGCCCAACATAGGGCTTGAACTCATGACCCCAAGATCAAGGGTCAATGCTCTACTGACTGAGCAAGCCAGGTGCTCTGGAATGCAGATATTTTAGAAATGATCACACCAGCAATAAATATCAAAGTTTCAGCTATATTGGCATAAGACCTTTGGCTAGTAAAATAGATAGCAATAGATTGACCCGAGAAATATGGTTGATGTATGAGAAAAATAAGTTTATCGTTTAGATGGAAGAACAAAGGAAAGAATGGTGTTAATTCAAAGTTTATATATGTGGCAAATGGAAGTATCTCTTCTGCTTAGAACCCATGTATCCATCTGAAGGTCAATTAGAATAGCTGTAAAGTCAGCACCTTCCTATGAATGTTACTATGCCTGGCACTTTTTCATGGTGGCAACTGTCATGTAAAAAGTACTTAATTACATTAAACAATTCTACTTAATTTGTAAGCACAAATAATTATCTAAGAATATAGTGATTTAAAGGTAGATAAGTCTGAAGACAGAAAAGAGACCAAATGATTTGTAATCATCTTTATGTTCACTGAGGCACTGCTATCACTGCTTTTAATAGCCAATACAGGGAGGTGCACCTGGGTGGCTCAGTGGGTTAAGCATCCGACTTCCGCTCAGGTCATGATCTCATGATTCCTGGGTTCAAATCCTGCATCAGGCTCTGTACTGACAGCTCAGAACCTGGAGCCTGCTTCCAGATTCTGTGTCTCCCTCTCTCTGTTGCCCTCTCCTGCTCATGCTCTATCTCTCTCTGTCTCTCAAAAAGAAATAAACATTAAAAATTTTTTTTAAACAGGCAATACAATATAAGGAATTTTTCTAAACATACAATTAAATTCAAATTTTTCATAGACCAAAAAATTCTCTTTTTGGTAGGGGTTAAAGTTCTGATTCTCTACGTAATTACTTACTTACTTACTTACTTACATTAACCTTCAGCATTATTTTCCAGCCAATTTCTCATTTACTAGCCAATCCAAGGCCAGAATTCAAATATAGAAAACACAAAACTAGGAAATAAAAAATAAATTTCATGCTCTCGATAATTTTACAGAATAAATTTTTTCAGTAGTGAGCATCTTTGAATTTTCTACTAAAATGTTCCCTCCATAGAAGATCATTCATCATGATTTCAAAGCACATTAAAAAATTATAATAAAAGTCGTTTCCTAGGTTCGAGTAAAGGGAACAACTGCAATTGTTTTCCACTATTCTTGCCTACTTGTTCTGGAACTTGGGTGCCCTCATACTGACCTATTTTGTTTATTACTGGCCCATCCAATTCACCTCTTGGCTGTCTGCTCAGCCAGTTCTTCAATAGATCCTCCTGTTTGTCACCCAGCTTCTCTTCTTGCCAACTAATATATCATCTTCCATCTGTTTAAATTCCTATGTTCTTTCTGGCACAGCTCTGCCTCCAGATTCCCTCCCAGCCACCTACCTTGCTGCCCTCCATCTGCTAGCATGACTAGTGTCTTTTCTAACCTATTATCAATCTAAATTGTCTTCAACTTTCCACTTGAATTTCTTTATCAAAGGCTCATCTCTTAAAGGGTTACTGCAATTGCAATCATAACATATCATACAATCTTGAAGTAGAAAGGGAAGTTAAAAACCATTAGGTTCAAACATGCATTTCATGTTTTAATTCTTCTACCCTTTAAAGTCACTTAATGTTCTCAATTTCTCTCAGTGATGGTACTTTGAAGTAATAGAGTGTACCACCGAAAGAGATCATTACTGTCTTTTGGTATATATTCTTCAGAGCACTACCTCTGTGTGGCCCAATTCTTATTAGTCTTATAGTTAATTGTGTTTGGTTCATTGTTCCAAAGTTTGGCATTTACTGATTACCAAAAACCTTTTTTTGGACACCACATTTTCAAGACAATTCAATTCAATTTTGTAGGCTTAATGTAGCAGAAATATTTCTTAATTAGGATGTGTGTTGCTTACTGGATACCAAACACATTATATAAACAACACTAGCATTTGATAATTACAGTTTCAGAATTTGATATTTTAGGAGCATAAGGTGGCATTTTCCCTTGACATTGATTTAGTCGCTGGATGAGGTAGATGCTTGTTTTTATGTAACAGAAATGCTACAAGTTAAAGCAGACTCAGGAAAATGATGAAACTTTAGACCTATGTAGCTTGCCATTAGACTAAAAACTTCTAATTGTCCATTCATATTTCTAGAGGATATCCCCTCCCTCTTTCAACCACAGCTTAGAAAAAAGCTAAGCTTATGTTTAGAGGAGGTTCACTCAGGATTTGCCCTTAAATCTGAAATAATATAGCAATTTAATAAAACGGTAATTATTTTTAAAGACTTAGATCTATTTATTTTAAATACTGGGAATATATAATTTCCATTGATGTTAATTGGTGTTAAAGATGTTAAGACTTTTTCATGTTTGTTTTAATACAGGTTTTATTATTATTTGAGTATGGTAAAGCCAATGGATCTGATGATAACTGCCACTGAAAGGATACTTGTTATACTCACAGATCCCAAGAGAAGGGGGCATACCATGCATGGGGGCACACAGGGAATCTTAGGGCTTGGGGGTCAATCAAGAGGCAGAAGGAGAGGGGGGACTATAGGCAAAAAGCCTTCAGTGTGATTTTCTCAGGAAGGAGAGAGGATAAAAGTGGATTTACGGGGGCTAGTTTGAATTACTTCAGAAGCTCTGGGTAAGCACCAGAGCATCCCTAGTTGTCTGGTACAGGTCCCAGGGGTGATTAGGGCAGGAAGAAATTGGCCAGAGTGTGAAAACCTTAATAAAGAAGATGGTTTAAGGTGTGGACTCCAGGTTGCTTGATTTGCACTTGAAAAGTTCACTCAGGGGTCATTGGTTTACTAACTAGTAATTGGCTAACCTCAGGAAGGGCAATCCTCCCAGGGTCAGCAAAGCGAGGCATTAGAATATAGAAAATAAAAGGCAAGATTAATACAATATTTAATTTAGAATGAACAATCATTTAAAAATGTTCACCATTCATCTGATCCAGGGGTCAGAAACTTTTTGAGCATTAAATGCCCCCAATGGGATTGAATAACAGATGTGAGTGCCCAATCACTATAAAACTAAGTCTAAACATGTTATTCTAGTGGTTAGGGTCTTAATAATCTGCTCCCACCGTGTTTGTTCTCAGCTCTACCAGTCCAATTCCTCTATTTCAACCCTGACACTGGAATATAAAATATTAATTTTTGCTTCCATGCTTTTATGTACATTCTTCTCCTGGGCTCCATTTAAAAATTTTGATTATGGTTCCTTATTTGTCCTATGACACTTAAACTTTTACCAAATGTTTTAGATGACACTATGTTGTACTTTTTTTTCCTACATTTGAATTATTTGTTCTAGTGAAAGCACCGCCCCTCTTCTTTTTTCACATCTAGAGAGCCAGAATCCCTAGCAAGAGCACACAGGAAGATCTTTAAGTGAATTCTTCATTACACTGAGTTGTTTTATGAGAGGAAAGTGACTAGAAAGCAATGAAAAATAGAGTAAAATTTATATTTATAATCAGAGGGAAGACATTGCTGAAACATTCATGAAGCTATATTAAAATGACACACCCCTCAGAGTCAAATTTTAGGAGCATTTTTAAAAGTAAAATAATTCAAACACTAATTTCTTAGAAAATATATTTTAGGGAGAAATTAATGTTACTATTTTTCCAAAGGGAGAAAAGAGAAGATACAATTTCTTGGTGTCACTCTTTGTTATAAATTCATACTTAAAAAAGTTTCTGAATTTGACGAAGTTTACAATTCTTCAGAACTATTTACTAAAAAAATACAGGGGAGACTTCCTTATCATAAAAAAATAAACTCAGATTGAAAAAAACTTTTATGCGTGTTTTAAGTTTGGAAAATGGACATATTATCTCTCTTCAAATGTTTTTGGTCTCCTAATCTTCTATTAAATGATTCGTAACTTTTTTACAACCCTAGTTTATGGCTAATGTTAAATATAGGACATATAGAGATATATAAAAATATAGAGATAGATTTTTACTTAGATTTATTATAACATATGTACAAACAACCCTTATTAGTATAAGTATTATACTAAAAAGAAAATGGACAGCTTACCATTTTAAAATACCCTTCACTGATTTCTTACTCTACTGTCACCTTTAAAATACATTTTTAAAGTAAATTACAAAGTCTTACATTAGTGAATCATAATATTTCAGAATTCTTATAAATTGATTTTAAGGGGCATTAATTATGTATATCAATTATTCATTAAGTACATTTTTCTTTCAAAATCTTATAGCTAATATTTCACTGCTATATGGGTTTCTCATTCCATTTCCTCTTTCCATTTATCATACCCTTTTTGTATGTCCTCGGTCTCCTTTCTAACTTTATCTAATATGATTATGCTTTGCCATAATAATCATTATTTAAACTCATTTTGGCGTCTCACTTCATATATTGTGGTCAATATTCAAATTTTCTCATTAATCTCTTGTTAGTTTCTCCCAATTGACAATCTATAAAAATTAATTACAACTACTGTGGGAACTGGGAGCAGAGCACATCTCATTCCAGATTTCCCTCACATGATCCAGGAAATATTCTTTATCTAACCATCACATATTTTCAGTGATATTGAGTAATGGTTTGAGTTGAGACTAGAACAATGACAGAGAGATTTAACAAGTGCAGTGCTACTCAGACCCCTTTGTTTATACAATCTCCCCATGTTAGCCCATTAATTTTACTGCTACGTTCTTGTCATCCAGCATGGGTGCTTTTCTTCTACTGTCACCTCAGCCTGATCAAACAAGTAGCACTGCCATTATGCTCATTACTCAGAATTTAGTATGTCTTTGGGCAATAAATATCTTTTAGTTTCTGCCCCCTCCATTCTTTTTCATTTTCATTTCTATTCCATTTTACTAGCTGTTAATGGGCCACCTCAGTCAGGAGGCATTTGAGCAGGAATGAACACCATGACTCAGCATCAGGAGACTCTAAAATGTATAGGGGCAGCTACTTCTCCTTCCTATCTTCCCCTCCCTAAGGAAAAACTCAACGTGTGAGTTTCCTCCTGTGCCTAAACTAGCTCAGCTTTGCAGATTTAAACACGTTCTATAATGTGAGTTCTGTGCCACCATACTACCAGGCAGTTGAAAGGAAACTCAAATATAATAGAGTAATACCACAACAGAATAAAATGCATTGTGAAATTCTTGAAAGGTAGTTCCCCTGTGTTCTTATGATCATTGCTCTGTACTTCTCTCCTTTTTTTTTCTAATAGGTGATGCTTATTCACAAAGCATACTTAGCATTATCTATTACCGGTTCTTGATAGATTATTTAGCAAACATATTTTTAAAAACTTAGCATCATATTTGAGGAAGGACATATACATACATGTTATATTGCATATATTATGTTCTATCAATTATATATTATAGTGTATATGTGTAGAAATACCTATGTGTACATATATGCATGTGTGTATATATACTAATAGTGTGTGTATATATATATATATACATTAATAGTGCATATTTACTGTTTAAAATTATCCTTAAAATGTTATATTTAATGCCATTTTCCCACCCTGAAGAGAGGTCAAGGAATTCATATCATACTGCACATTATTTGCATATTTATTAATTATTTGCCATGATATTTAAACAAGCAGTTTTAATTCACAAAGACTGATATAGTAGTACATTATTTTTACTGTTCAGTTTTTCAGAGTTTTTGTGGATTTTATTTGGTTTTTCTACAGTGGGTTCTATAATTCTATAAGCTTAATTGAAAACATCAAGAAAAAAAATAAAACTTTTCGGGGGGGGTAGTAAATTCAAAATATGCCATCTACCCACTCTTTTTAAAGTAAGGCATTCTGGACAGGAAGAAAGAAAACAAAACACATAGAAGTCAAACTGTTTTGTTTCTGACAACAAGGTCTTCCTTCAAGGACATGCTATTCCAAATTATTTCAATTCCATCTGTTCAATTTGTATGCAACACAGTATTTGAGTTTGAGTACCTCAGTGCCATCCTCTACTTCTGGTAGAAGGATTGAACATTTTTGGTGTCTATCAACATCTTTCACCATAATTTGAAAATGTTGACAATAAGGAAATAATCTGAGCCAAAGGAATACCACAACCCTGCTAAAACTTCTCCAGAAGGAGATAATTTTTTTTATTGATTCAGCTCACGCTCAGTGCTGCCCCTCCCCAATTTGCAGGCTAGCTATCTAAGACACACACATCGGAGCTCTGGTATATTCTTGAATAGCTTTTGCATGCAAATAAAATACCTTACGGCACAATACTGTCAAAAATATAAAATAAAGTCACCTTTCAATGAACAAAACAATTCAGAACCCTGATGCTGCATCGCAATACTGAGGTCTGAGTCAACGTTACTAATACCGCATCACCGTTATCCCAACTCAGCACATTCTCACTTACAATTACCTAGAGAAAAACCTTGTGCTTACCTGATATGCTGAGTTATCTGTTGTGCTGGGTATAGTATTTATTGCAAATTGTCCATTTGAATAAATGCAGCGACAGTTATACCACAATACGCCTCTCTCCTGCAGCAGAAAGCAAGTTAAAAGGACTTCAAGCTGTGACCTCAGAGGCAGGCACAGCCGCTCCCATCCTTCAGCCAACCTTCTGGGAAGAGCAGGTTAGATGACAGCGAAGCTGGCTCTCTACATAGCAATACTTTCAAATAAAGCATTCTGTGCTGGGAGCTGGGGGATTTACATCTTCCAAATTCGGCTGGCCTGAGTCAATGCTGCTTCTATGCCTGAAAATATTAAGCATTTCACTGCAGTCACTTAATGCAAGAAACTATCTGAGGCGACTTCACAAACCCTGTCATTCTGTTCGGAGACTAAAGAATGAGCACCGCATGCATAATTCATGCATTAAAATCTTCAATGCACTTCCTGTAGCTGCTGTTCTATCCAGTAATGGGCTATTGATCACCTCATCGCTAAGACAATTGAAGCTCCGCAATTGGTTTATTTCCACAAATAAAATTACAACCTAAATCACAGGCAGAAGGCTCCAACTCTGCAACATCTACTCAGGGAAAACACTCACATCGAGGAGATAACATTTGCATACTGCAGAATGTTTAAACTGGACTCTCTTTGGCAGAAACACTGTACTATCTGCTTCTTTTATTCAAAAGACATACTTTCTGCAGATTTAGACTGAATATTTTACATTATAAGTGAGATATACAGAGTTGTTTTTTTTCCTTACCATTTCAGGAAAATCAACAGGCTAAACTGAAAATTAAGAAAAAAAAAATAAAACATAAAGAGTGATGTATGGCTACAAATTATAGGAGATCTTTCCTGGATTCATGTGGATAACCTTTCTTAGAAGACTTTAATTTAAAAATAATTAACTTTTATTTGAATAATGTGGAAGAGATTTTTTTAATCACCATAGTGGGTACATG
The DNA here is from genome assembly GCF_018350195.1 of Panthera tigris. Lineage (NCBI taxonomy): Eukaryota > Metazoa > Chordata > Mammalia > Carnivora > Felidae > Panthera > Panthera tigris. Next base: position 67,712,149 of record NC_056666.1, on the reverse strand, counting down.
TGTTCATTACTGCTAAGTATTTTGGATGGTAAGCACCTTTTTTTTCTGGTAATGTCAATAGTTCTGAAAGCCCTTTCTCTTAGAATTTAAGCTTCTAAGAACACACCATGGTCTCTACTGCTCTTTTTTTTCAATGCCTCAAAAAAGAAAGCTTTAAAACAAAATGTTCATTTCATTAGGCTGATATTCATCAAGTAAAAATACACATAGCATTTTAAAATGTCATAATAATATTTACAACAAACACTAGAGCGAGAGAGCCATGTAAAATAGCAAATGTATACAAATACTTGTCAATTTCCCAAAGTATCTTTAGTGTAAAAATTAAACTTTCTTTTTCCACCAAAAGCAGACTAAATATGATGTTATTAAGATCATTTAGAAGCCTAATACTGTGTCTTTCCAAAGCCTCTCTTTATTACATATACATAGGTACCACGTACACATACAAGTATCATAGTTTTGTGTTATCACATCTGACTATTTGTAAGATCTGAGTGAAATCTGCAATTTCACAGCTCAGGGCTAGACTAGACTAGAGAATAATATAGACCAAGATATAGACCAAGAATAGAATATAACCAAGGTTTGCCATCTAACAGGTACACTGCACAAGAAGCAGTTCAGCCTTGGAGGAAGAATGGTCAGTGATTTCCAGTCAATAAACCAGGAGCAACTGATATCAGCCTGTGAGGGTAGGAGGAGTGCTGATGACAACATGGATGGAGTTCACAGAAGTTCGGGGAAACATTTCTTTCTTCTAATGCACGTGAGAGCGTGCCTGCTAGGTCATAGAAAAGATAATTGCACCTAACTGATCAAAATGATGCTAAAATATTCTAAATGGCAGTCTGAGAAATTAACCATCCAATTGCTATGTTTATTATATATCCCACATTCCATAATGTTTTGTCCTACCCCGGGCAGACTATATGCACATTTATATATATTGCCTCTAACCTAATAAACTTCAAGTAAACTACATACTAGACCTTATTTTAAAATACTTATCTGAGTGACATTCTTTATTCTTTAAACAGAAGATTGAAAGTCTTCAAACATTTTAAAAATCATAGAAGTTATAGCTAAGGATTAATATCTTGCCATGAGTTTTATCAAATTAATCACCTATAGAAGCAGTTTTGTATGAAGATAACATCTCATTTAAAAATAGTAGGAAATTGAAAACTTTAAAATGTAAGTTATCAGGTATGTGGATATAGAGTACAATCATTTTGAAGATATAAATTGCTGACATAAACTAAAATAATTACTCATGTAAGCATTAGAAAATTAACCTCTCTGAGATGACGTGATTCAATAATGCATAACCAGGTGGATAGGAAAAGCTTAGTTCATCCCTCCTGCAGTGAGTGAGGACAAAGTCAGTATCTTTTCTCCCATACATACTCAAGACCCAAGTCTACAATGAAGATAGCAACTTCGTATCTACTTGGTGAATTTTCACTATCAGTGGTCTTAAAGGTGGGGAGAGACCTGAGAAACACACACACAAACACCTCATCAACCTAGAAGAGACCAACACTAGAAGTCTACAAAGAAGAATACGGCATGAGAAAAGTTATAGGGGTGGTAAATCCCTAAAACATCAGAGTGGGAGCCACAAGTAAGCCTTGAATCAAAACAACTCAGGAAAAGTAACCAATTATACTCTTAGATAAAACAAACCCAAAGGTGATAATAAGAACCAATTTCCACTTTCTGGAAGTCCAGCGATGCATAAGAAAGACACTTGACCGATCTTTTCAAATAGATGGAAAACAGAGATGGAGATTTTGAGATGAATTTCATCTCTTTGCAGATCAAGAGACTTTCCAATATTTTGAATTTATAAAGCATGTAAAATATAAACTCCGTAATGTACGATAGGGTCATTAAAATGAATCAAAATTTGGAAATAAATCAAAGCATATTTAGTCTACTAAACTTGTGATATCTATTAAGACATATAACTAGACTGTCTGACTACTGTCATTTGGAAAAAACGCATAATTTACATCCATTATAAGAAAACATAATGACATGGAACCTTAGGAAAATAACTGAGGCTACCAAAGTTTCTACATTCCTGAGCTCAAGGAATGTAGGAGCAGACTGAATTTGTTCTCTGAGATTTAAGACACTCCTTCTTTTCTTGCTCTGTCCTACCAATACTATAATCATCCCCTAATCATAGCACATTCGTTTAATTAAACATATTTATTATGTACCTCCTACAAGAAAGGAATTGTGCTAGATGCTAGGAAAACAAGTATGTACAGGTCAGTGGCTGCCTCCAAAGTAATCATACTTTAATGATGAAAACAGGTAAATACATAGATGCAGAGTGATTAATATAATCACTTTGATATACTTTAAGATATGCAAATGAGATAATTACTAAAGGGCACTGTGTCTCCATGCTAAATAACTGCTGGGTAAGTGTTAATTGTTAATTTTTATTCCACTAGATGAGGCATAGAGGTATAGTAACAGAAGAAATACTGGCATTACCAACTGCCCATAGGGCATGAGGAAATGATTCATGGAGGTGGTGATAGTTAAAGAAATTGAGTGGTATAAAGGAACTAACATGGGTTTTAATGATTGACAAATTTGAAAATAAATTCAGGCTTCTTTGAATTTATGTTACTTTGCACATGCTACCCATATTCCATGAAGAGCAACTTTATATCATTTGTGTCATATAGAAATCAAGTTAAACATCCATCTCTAGCTTTCTGTGAAAATTAAATAAGTAATTTAGAGCACAAGAGTTAAAATATAGTTTTTGTAGTCATACAGATGAGACTTTAAATTCCACCTTGATTTCCTCATCTTTAAGATGGAGAGGATATCAACATCTTAGAGTTATTAGGAAATTTAAATATTGCAATGTCTATATGTCAATTAACACAGTTCTTGACCCAGTAAGACTTTAGAAACATTAATTAATTTTTCCCCAAAGCTTAATCTTGGAGAATATTTTTGATGGAAAATTCATTTTCAGTAAGGAGAACCATGTGCATTTGTGGCAAGGTAGGATATCACATAATATGCTTGAGAAACTGAATTGTGTATGTTATGAGAATCTGAATACAATAGACATTTGCCAGGTGATAAGGCACAATTATATAAAATCTGATTTATATAAGGCTTTTTAAAAACTTTGTTACAATTCTGACTATATAGAACATTTTTAGTACTGTTAAGAAGTTTGAAGCTATTCTGCAGAGAAAGCGATATTTAAAGATTTCACCAAGAGAATATGACTAGATTTTGTGACTGGAAGATAGACTGGAAGCAGTAAACAGATGAAAAGAATATGTTTAAGAGAATACTATTTGGAATCTACCAGAAGTGATAAGGATCTAAACAAGGCAGATATAGGGATGTGGACATAGGGCAAATATTCTAGAGATATTTAAACATCAGAGTCAGTAGAACTAAGTAGTATGAAGAGGTTGGGAGGAATCCTGGAAGGCTTTCAGGACTTGGGTAACTCAGTGTCCTTCTCTCACTCCTATCCAAAGGATAAAAGAATGACTGATATCATAAGAAGATGGTGAAATGAGATTATAATATTATACACAGCAAGGGGGGAATAAACCACCAACAAGATGAAGAGTTGGTAAAGAATTGGATACTTAAAAAATTTACAGCAGACATTTTGAGAATGAAACTGTAGCTCACTAGGTGTTTGGGAGCAAACAGAATTGTTTAAGGAAGTCAAAGAAATAACTCAGACTTGAAATTGTGCAATGAAAATAAGGTGGATACCCTGAGATGGAGGAAACAAAATGAACTGAAAGCCCTATGTTAACTTGCTATCTTGACATCATTTACAAATTGATTGCAAAAGGGAAAACTTCTAGTATATATTAAACATATCCCATAAGAATAAACAATGCTCAGTACAGCCCTTGTGAAATAAGTAGCACTTACTTCTACTTACAATGAGGAGTTCCGCTCAAAGAAACTTAAGAAATTTGGCCACATCACATTACTCGGCGATAAAAAAGGAAGAAATCTTGCCATTTGCAACAACGTGAATGGAACTAGAGTGCATTATAGTGAGCGAAATAAGTCAGAGAAACACAAACACATGACTTCACTCATATGTGGAATTTAAGATACAAAACAGATGAACATAAGGGAAGGGAAGGGAAGCAAAAATAATATAAACACAGGGAGGGAGACAAACCATAAGAGACTCTTAAATACAGAGAACAAACTGAGGGTTGCTGGTGGGGTTTTGGGTGAGGGGATGGGCTAAATGGGCAAGGGGCATTAAGCAGGGCACTTGTTGAGATGAGCACTGGGTGTTATATGTAGGGGATGAATCTAAATTCTATTCCTGGTATTATTATTACACTAAATGTTAACTAACTTGGATGTAAATTTTTAAAAATAATAATTAAAAAAGACCCAATTATAATTCAATCTCCATGTAAAATAAAGGTACTAAGAATCCTACTAATGGTTACAAGTATAATTGAAAAATATAATGTAAAGCCTTTCAAGTCTGTGAAGGTATAATATCTCCCAAATAATTATTATAATCCTCATTTAATCATATTTACTTTTAGTTATTTTAAGAGAGGCAGGGTTTTTTTTTATTTAAATTCCAGTTAGTTAACATACAGTGTAATATTAGTTTCAGGTGTTCAATATAGTGATTCAACAGTTCCATATATCATCCAGTACTCATCACAAGTGCACAGTTTAATCCCTATCACCAATTTACAGTAGTTTTTCTTTTTAAGTGACTAAAAGCTCTTGAAGGTATATTTAACTTCAAGTAAAGACATCAGCAACCAATTCTATCCCATGAGATCTACTGAACAGCTCTGGACATATGCCAATCTGTCTCTAGATACACATCAGGGAAAAGCTTTGAAAATTATATCCTACTTGGAAAAAAATAATAAAATAAAATAAAATAATTAGGGGCGCCTGGGTAGCTCAGTGGGTTGAGCGTCTGACTTCGGCTCAGTTCATGATCTCATAGTTTGTAAGTTCAAGCCCCACATCAGGGTCTGTGCTGACAGAATGGAGCCTGGAGCCTGCTTCAGATTCTGGGTCTCCCTCTCTCTCTTTCTCTCTGTCCCTTCACCACTCATGCTCTGTCCCTCTCTCTCTCAAGAATAAATAAACATTAAAAAAAAATTATATCCTGCTTGTCTTCTTCCAGTAACAAATTTAAATACTTACAAAACATTTCGGTCCAAATATATTTCTAGTCTCAAGGTAATTTAAGCCTACCTCACTATGTCTCGATTTTTTATTTAACAGAAGTCTGTACCTTCTTAGGTCTTTTAGGATGTTTAAGCTTTTGAAAAGAATGATCCAACCCATAAGTAACTTCTTCAAGCAGGCTTAATGGGGAAAAAAGGTTGATTTTATGAATTTATGAATGAACAAATGCCAACAAAAAATAGATGATACATTTACTATAATATCTGATTGTATGATACTTTAAAATACAAACTGTTTTTGTAGACTTTTTGTAAGTTTTAGCCTCATTATTACTAAATAGATATATTTTTAACATAACCACATCATGATTATAAAGCACAAGTATATATTGTGTGCATTCACATGGGATTTGCATATATACACAAATATTTTAAAACTTAAATTATACTGTAGTTCATATTAATGTACATTTAACTTGCTGAATTTCCACAAACTGACTCAGCTATGTCCCTTGCACTCCGATCAACAAACAATACGTAATTAAAGGCCCACCCTCCACTACCTCCCCAAAATAGCCACTGTTCTGACTGCTAACAAGACAGGTTACATATTTTTACACAACGAATCTATAGTGATGCAGAATTCTACAGATCTAGAGCTATTTCAGAAATAAGTTGCACAAGTGTTTGGTATTCACACTCTTCCCATTCTTATTTGACCATAGTTTCAAAATATAAAAGGTAACTTTTACACTCTCATTTAATAAAGCAATTTTGTAGAAGTTCCTTTTGATATGAATACCTCAGAACACATTTTATTTTCTACCAAGAGCTAAGTCTCAAAGCAGGATATTAATGTACCAGTAAATTCTTTTGTGAAATATTTGTTTTCATGGAGTTATTACATAAGGCAATCAACTTTACTTTTTCATAAGAAGTTTTATCTTTAAATGTGCAACTGTAATTTCCTGGAAGAGATTTTATCACAGATGGTTGTCCTATGAAATTAAAGAGGCATTCATAAAAGCATCTTGAAAATATAACTAATATTTTAGTTTTAGGGAGTGAATATAGGGATCTTTCTGAACAAAGTGATACTTTACTGAAATGCATGAGGATTTAAATTAAAAATTGATAAGCAATTTAAAATAGGAACAAGTTCTAATTTATAAGGATAACCTATGACCTAGACTGCCTTCTTAATGCAAAACTACCAAATGCAAAAAACCCTTGGGTACAGAGGCCGTTACATAAGCCAATAATAATTATGTTCGAAAACTACTCCTAATTAGTGATACAAAGAATGACAGGTTTATGAAACAGAGGGGAGAAAAAAAGGGGTCTGGGGCATACAAGTGTGAATGTAAAGAAACCTGGCTTTTTTCTGATCCAAATACCATTGATTTGAGCCCTTTAATAAATATTCATTGATGGAGCTTATGGATCCAAATCCAGCTCAGTGCTGAGAATTTAATGATCCTTATCCCAAAAGGTTTGGAATCAGTGGTCCATTGGAGCCAGCCCATACCAGCTTTTAAGAGTCTATTTTAATTTTTGGGAAATTGGCAAGCCAGTTTTAAATATAATCATTATTAATAATTTAATGATATAAACCTACATGTAAATAAATTATATTTTAGGAGCTCCTGGGTGGCTCAGTTGGTTAAGTGTCCAACTTCAGTTCATGTCATGACCTCATGGTTTGTGAGATCAAGCCCTGCATTGGGCTCTGTGCTGACAGCTCAGAGCCTGGAGCCTGCTTCAGATTCTGTGTCTCTCTCTCTCTCCGCCCATCCCCTGCTTGCACTCTATCTCTCCTCTCTCTCTCTCAAAAATAACATTAATTTTTGTAATAAATAAATAATAAATTACATTTTAAAAAGATAAATACTCAAAATATATCACTTCATATACATTTTACTATTGTCAGTGCTTTAAAGATTGTTTATACATATTTTATCTGTATGGTGGAAATGCTATATAATAGTGTTCCATTGGGCGCCTCTAACTCCATGTTCAATGACATCATGTTGCTGACTTGAAATCAACCAACCATGGTGAAAATATTTACAGGGCTGAAATTAGCAAATGCTAAAACCCAGGGTTTTTTTCTTTTCCCCCTGAAAAGCCAGTTGTTAAACATTTAGCAGCATACCTCAGCTTGGAATTCAGTGTATAGAAAGTTGTAAAAGTAATTATGCCCAACCAACTCCAACAACACTATTTTCCAATTTTAATTTTAACAGTGTTCCCTCAAAATTTCAATTAATGTTACCAGTATGGACAGGGAAAAGTTGAGTTTTGGTAACCTCTCTTACCCAATTGTACAATGATTGAAACTATAGAAATGTCTGAGAATATTTATCCTAAAAGATCTGTTCTTTTTCCCTATTAAGAACTGGAAAAAACAGTCAAGATACATTCAAAGGTAGTTAGATAATCCAGGTAAACAAATAGTTTATCAACTTACCTTTCCTTTCATCAAATTATAGAAATATTCCTTTATCAAATTATAGAAATGTTACATAATTCTAGCTATATATATATATTTTTTTAACCATCTGACTGTCCTTCCTTCTTCCACAATAATACTAAAAGATTATTTTTTAATATTTCTTTATTTTTGAGAGAGAAAGAGAAAGAAAGCACAGGGAAGTAGCAGAGAGAGAGGAAGAGAGAATCCCAAGCAGGCTCCACACTGTCAGCACAGATCCAGAGGTAGGGCTCGATCCCACAAACGGTGAGATTATGACCTGAGCTGAAATCAAGAGTCAAACACTTAACTGATAGATCCACCCAGGTGCCCCAAAAGATTTTTTAAATGATAAAAAGTTGCATATATACCATAAGTTCCAGATGTGCATTTTTGCTATAGTTGAATAGATTATTAAGGTAGCCACCTAAAAATATATAACAAAAATTTAAGTGTAGTGTAACGGTTTAAAAGAGTAAGATAAAGGGGTGCCTGGGTGGCTCAGTCGGTTAAGCGGCCGACTTCGGCTCAGGTCATGATCTCGCGGTCCATGAGTTCGAGCCCCACGTCGGGCTCTGTGCTGACAGCTCGGAGCCTGGAGCCTGTTTCCGATTCTGTGTCTCCCTCTCTCTGACCCTCCCCTGTTCATGCTCTGTCTCTCCCTGTCTCAAAATTAAATAAAACGTTAAAAAAAAATTAAAAAAAAAAAAAAAGAGTAAGATAGAGGGGTGCCTGGGTGCCTCAGTTAGTAAAGAATCCAACATCAGCTCAGGTCATGATCTCAAGGTTGGTGAGTTCTAGCTCCACATCGGGCTCTGTGCTGACAGCTCAGGTCCTGGAACCTACTTCTGATTCTGTGTCTCCCTTTCTCTCTAACTCTTCACCAGCTTGCTCTCTCTCTCTCTCTCTCTCTCTCTCTCTCTCTCTCTTATTTATTTATTTATTTATTTATTTTAATGTTTGTTTATTTTTGAGAGAGAGAGAGAGAGAGAAAATAAGCATTACAGATTCGACTTGAAACATATATAGGGATAGAGAATGATAATGAGATTCTGCCAGTGTATGAGAAGGATGCTGGGAGGTCCATTCCTAGTCAGTCTTAACTAGAATCTTTAAATCCCTCCTTTAAATTAAATTAAATTAACTTTAAATTAAAGTCAGTCTTAACTAGAATCTTTAAATCCACTTATCAGACTACCTCAGAATCTTTGAAATTGATATGCTTTTATTTGGGTACAGCAGAAAGCTTCAACTTCATAAGAGAGTGGCACTAGCTTTTGGACAGACTAGCACCATCTTTAGGTTTTCTTAAGCTAGCTGTTTGGAAATATCTAACATCAGAGTTCTGCTGGAACTCTGTACACTCATATCTCAAACGCTACTATAGTTAAAGTCTTTATCCTACCCTTTAAAATACCTTAAATTAGTTGTGAATTAAATTTAACCAAAGTGGCAACAAAGCCTCCATCTGGATCTACTATAAATTACATTGACTCAGATGTCCAGACTGGTGACCTGAAAGAAGGAGCATGCTTTGTCCTGGTGATAAATATTATTACTTTAGTCCTTATTTTCCTTTTACACACAACCTACAATATACAATAAAAAACTATTGTGGGATATCAAAAGAGACAAGAAACTGTGTCCCATATCAAGAGAGTAAAGAGTAAAGTAGGAGTAGATTCAATAATATAGGGACATAGAATATTTTAAGATTGGAGAATGTTTGAGGAGATGAGACTTTAAAATGTATTTTATAGTCACTTAAAAATAAGGTGGGCCTGGCTGGCTTAGTTATTAGAGCATACGGCTCTTGACCTTGGGGCCATGAGCTCAAGACCCATGTTAGGAGCAGAGATTACTTAAATAAACTGAAAAAAATGTATATTGTAGTCAAATGGTGAAGATAAATAAACTGAGTCTGAAAGGAGACACTGACTGTAAGCATAAAGAGGCAAGAAGACCAAGAGGAAGTCCACCTTCTCCGCCAGATGTTGACGAAGGACCTGGAGGAGTCACAGGGCAGCAAGTCCTGGGAGGCCCTGTGAGCCACTGAGCTCATGGTCCAGCTGGCCCAGAAGGAGCAGGAGCTAGCCCGAGCCAAAGAAGCCTCACAGGCCATGAAAGCCGATCGGAAGCGCCTGAGGGGCGAGAAGAACGACCTGGTGAGCCAGATGCAGCAGCTGAACACCACGCTGGAGAGGTGCAAAGGAGCAGCTGTGAGACCATCTGCAACCAGCAGCAGCACCGCAAGAGCAACCCAAGGCACACCACAGAGCAGAGGTCCTGGCTTCCCCTGTGAGCCATGGGTGCTGTGCTGAGCATTTCAGTGGCACTGTGGCCATCCTGGGCTTTAATGGCCAGCACGTCTCCTGTCTTTCAGTGAGTCATCAACTTTTACAAATGTGCTTTTACTTGAAAATAAAATTTCCACAGAGATCCAAAAAAGGGGAAAAAAAAAAAAAAAGAAGAAGAAGCAAGAAGAGATCAAAGACTTATCTGAGTTTGCTGACTGATTCTATGTGGGGGATAGAAGAAGCAATGTTGGGAATAATATCAAGGTTTCTACCTTAAAAAATCAGTGGGTGTTGACAACAGCCAAAACTGATTATCCAAAAATGACAGAAAACAGTGAAGTGCATGTGTCTACTTCACCTCCCCTTTCTTGACTCCTCAGTGTCCTGTCCAATCTCTAATAACCAAAACATCCCTTTATTTGAATACTAGGACAGCATACTCTCCTGGTTCCTTCCTTCCTTCTCTAGCATTTATCTCTCATTATCAGCTCATGTATTTCCCCTTAACTATCTGTAGCCCTAAAGATTTCTCTCTCCTGCCCTATTCCCACCTCCCATCTCCATTTCTCATTTTGTGCTCTCCCTGAGTAGTCTCATCTACTCTCATAACTCAGCAGATAATGTGTAATGAATTCAAGCTTGTATCTCTAGCTAAAAGATCTTTTCTGAACACCAGGTCCATCAGCCCGCTTATATGCTTCATGTTTATCCTTGGGTATCTCATAATCCTCTTCAAACTCAGGCAGTTCACAAATGAAATCAACTTATTTTCTCTAAATTAGGTTTTCCTTTTTACCTCTCTATGGTAGAAAATGGTACCACCATCTACTCATCTGCTCATGCCAGAAGCTGAGATCTCATCTTTCAATACTTGAAAGATCATATATATGCTCATGAACTCCAACTGTGTCTCTAGGCAAGATATCTCTTCTGAAGTTTAGACACTTAAGCTTTATATTTCTACTTGGTTCTATCACTCTGAAATAACTAGATTCTCAATATTGTTTTCCAAAGTGGGTCGCCCTCCAGGTCTTCCTATCCTGGTGAATGGCACCACCCTACACCATGTACTCATGCCTAAAGTCTATGGCTGCACCTCTCTTTTCTACCTCCTAATTATATACTGAATTCATCTATTTTTCTATCTTTATTGTCAATAACCAAGGTCAAACTATCATCATCTCTGGCTTAGACTACTGAAATAGGTGTTCTCCCCAGATCCACTCTTGTGCCTGCTAATCTATATGAAATAGCTTATGAGACCACCTAAAAGAATCTTTTAAAATGCAAATCTCATCATGTTGTTCACTGGCATAAAAACATTCAGTGTTTCCACTACAATGAAGATAATATTGAAAATCTTCAGCATTACTGCTAGGAATTTATCCAAGGGATACAGGAGTACTGATGCATAGGGGCACCTGTACCCCAATGTTTATAGCGGCACTCTCAACAATAGCCAAATTATGGAAAGAGCCTAAATGTCCATCAACTGATGAATGGATAAAGAAATTGTGGTTTATATACACAATGGAATACTACGTGGCAATGAGAAAAAATGAAATATGGCCTTTTGTAGCAACATGGATGGAACTGGAGAGTGTGATGCTAAGTGAAATAAGCCATACAGAGAAAGACAGATACCATATGGTTTCACTCTTATGTGGATCCTGAGAAACATAACAGAAACCCATGGGGGAGGGGAAGGAAAAAAAAAAAAAAAAAAAAGAGGTTAGAGTGGGAGAGAGCCAAAGCATTAGAGACTGTTAAAAACTGAGAACAAACTGAGGGTTGATGGGGGGTGGGAGGGAGGGCAGGGTGGGTGATGGGTATTGAGGAGGGCACCTTTTGGGATGAGCACTGGGTGTTGTATGGAAACCAATTTGACAGTAAATTTCATATATTAAAAAATAAAAAAATAAATAAAAAAAGAAAATAAAAAAAAAAAAAAGAAAATCTTCAGCATTGCATATAATGTCCTACAGCCCCCTAACTAATCCCCTTGCTTCAACTGTTCTCTTTTCCCCTCAGGTCATCTCTCTGTTTCTTCCTAACTTCAAGAAGTTATTCCCCTTCTGCTGGGAATGATTTTTCTCCAAATATTTGCTTAGCTAATTGACTCATCTTTCGGGCTCTATCTTTTATTTAACCCCTTGAAAAGGATATAGTTCCTTCTGTGATTCATTCTCACAATACTCAGTAACTTTCCTTTACAGCTGACCCAAATTGTAATTAATTATGCATTTAATCCCTAATTTTCCAGTATAATGTAATTTTCACTTCAGTAAAGACCATATTTGTCTCATTTGCCTTTCATTTATCATAGGTCTGGTGTTCATCCCTGTGACTGGCACATAGATGATATTTGCTGAACGCATGGATGAATGAATCAATGGCACAGTGTATGCTTGAATCAGAGGATCTGATTCTTTAGGTCGGAATTATCAGTCACTGTGATAGAGCTAACCAGACAGAACTGAGCTGCCTGCCTTTGAATAAATAGTTCAATTTCAACTTCAGATCTTTGGCTAAGAAAACTCGTGTATTAAACTTTTCTTAAAAATTCTGTACTACTTGTCTCTGTCCCAGGATTTTGCCTCCCTAGCTTGTCAAACCTGTACAGGTCAATAGACTTTGACCTGTGTTTACCCATGCTGGACAATCTGCTCTGACTTGGTGTTCAAACTCATTTGTTCTTAAGTGGTAAAGTTTTATTCTCTCCACAACCCTACCTACACCCTGACCTACTTGAATTCTCAGTTGTCTTATATTTCCAGCCTAAGACAGAACACTCATTAACTGTTATTAATTCTAATAACTCTAGCTATTGTTTTCATTTTGTTTTCTCCTGGGAGAGTCTCTTCATCCCTTTGAGAATTTTCTTAGCTGGCTCATAAACTTCTGGTAGTTTAAAACTAATGTGTTCAAATCTAGTATAGAAATGATTGCCAGAGATGTGAAAAAAAACCCTAATGTCTTTAGCTTTTCTGACTTCTAGTTTCCAAAGTGTGATCTATTTCTGTACTCTTAATAACTAAACTATCACTTTCCTCCTTCATAAAAACTCAGAAATCTCAACTGTTAAATAAGCTTTTTAACATTTTTTTAATTTAATTTCATAAATAATGCTTAAAAGTAAAGATTATTGTTACAAAAAGAAAAATTTAAGAGTGTTTTACTCCTATCTTGTATTAATATTTTCAACTATATCTTCCTTGCCTCCCCAATGAGTTGTAAAGAGAGAGACGCAGGTAAAAGAATAAGTTTTCATTTCTTACATCCTGATGTTTCGTTCTGTGTTTTATACTTGCTGTTTTTCCATAACCAAATAGTTAAACTCCTAAAATCTCAATATCTTTGTCAAATAAAAATATTACTAACAATAATATTTCCATCATAGGAATACTGTGAGAATTGATTAAATGCAAGAACAGTCTAGTACCCCAATTTAGCAAGGGTTAAAAGTTGTTAGTTACTATTATTGCATAAACTCTCTGAATGCTAGCACCATGCTTTATGCTGCTGGATCATATAGATAGATAGGTAGATAGATAGATAGGTAGATAGGCAGATAGATAGATAGATAGATAGATAGATAGATAGATAGATAGATAGCATGGGGCTTACATAAAATAAGTTTATAATAAATGCTTACTGATTGATCAATAAATTCAACCAGACTTTCTTAGTACTTCTGCTTTGTCAGGTCTTAATGACTCAGAAAATACTATCTCCCACTAGGAAAGTCATTCATTAAAAACACAAGGGTTAATTTCTGCCAAAAATGATACAAACACATTAAAGTGTTTACTGATTAAAAAAAAATTTTTTTTACTAACTCCTTAATGCTGAGAGGAAAAAACCTTCTTACCAGGGATTTAAAGTGATTTAAATATTGAACATAACATGAACCTATTTTATATTCCAGCATGGTGAAACAGATCAACTTAGTTCAAATTCTAAGAAGGAATAGAAGTAACTACTCAATAATAGATTTTACTGTGCATACAAATGCCAAATATGTATAATATATCAAAATAGATTATAGATAATGGATAATAGGATTTGATTACACATTATCAAATAATAATGGCTTACAAACATTGAGATTTATTTGCACCAAGCATTTTCTCTAATACTTTACATGATTTATCAAATCTAATAATTCCAGCAACCAATCTCTATGGACTTCTTTTCTTTTAGACTTCTGTATTAATTTAATTTACTGACATTTATCCATAAATAAATAAAAAGTTAGAAAATAGGTTATAATGACACTTGAGCTTATGTTCAGACTGTTTTCAGCTTCTGACTCAAAATTAGTGTGTATGGAATATGGGCTTTAATACTCTGAGCCTCTGTATTATATAGCTCCAGTAGTCCACAAGTGAACTCCTGACTTTTCTCTCAAAATTTATTTCCTCCAACTTTCCCTGTTCTATCTAGTTAACGGTACCAGTCTCTATTTATACCAGAAACCTAGATCCAAACAAATCTAATCCAAAACATCCCTTGCTTGAACTATTACAGTAACATCCTAAAGATTTTCCTGCATAATCCATATCAGATACCCTACCATAGCACCTGGAAGGATACAATTTTTAGTGAAAATGTCATCATATTATTTACTGGCTTAAAATCATCCAGTGTTTACCTACTGCAATTAGCATCGTATTCTATGTCTGTAATGGGACATAGCAGATCTCTATCATCACTAGTCTCATCTACTGTTTTCCCCTCATTTGCTGCATTCCAATCCCACTGGTTATCCTCCTATTCTATCCTAAGGTGTGCATTCTGCACAGACTGTTCTCTTGGCCTAGAATTTTTCCCCTCAACGGTTCATCAACTTCATCTTGTCTTTAAGGTTGTACCTTAAAATTCACTTCCTCTGAGGGGCACCTGGTGGCCCAGTCAGTTAAGCATCCTACTGTTGATTTTGGCTCAGGTCATGATCTCAAGATCAGGGCATTGAGCCCTGCTTTGGGCTTCACGCTGAAGAGCCTGCTTAAGATTCTCTCCCTCCCTCTCCCTCTGCCATTCCCTGGCTTGCACATGCATATGCATGCCCTCTCTCCCTCCCTCTCTCTCTCTCAAAAAATTTCAGAAACTTTTTTCAAAAAATTTATTTTCCCTGGGAAATGTTCCTCTGGGAAAGCATCCTTTTAACCTTCCTCCTTTCAGGCTAGGTTAGGCATCTTGTGACTCATTCTCACAATACCTGTATTTTTTCTCGATGGCACTTATGGCAATCAGAATTACCTACTTGTATAATCGCTTATTTAATGACTAACTCTTCTGATGGCTGAGAGCACATTTGTGTCACTTACATTTTATCTCTGTTTATTGATCATTGTATTTGGC
Source organism: Panthera tigris (assembly GCF_018350195.1). Lineage (NCBI taxonomy): Eukaryota > Metazoa > Chordata > Mammalia > Carnivora > Felidae > Panthera > Panthera tigris. The sequence goes on along the minus strand of NC_056666.1, from coordinate 67,696,817 downwards.
ATATAGAGGATGCCAAAAATACTTTTTGAATTCATAAATGAATGAATCAGTGGTGCAATCTGTGACTGTATTAGTTACTAATTAATTGTATTAGCTATTAAGACCTGCTTCTTTAGGATGGAGAATTGGCAACTGTCATAGGGTTGTCCTAATATATCTGGGATGCTTGCTACCAAATAGTTTATAATCGACTTCAGACCTTTGGCTATATCTTCAGACCTTATATCTTTAGTTTCTCTCTAAAATACTCCTCCTTTTTCCCAGGATTTTTGCTTCCTTGCCTTACCAAGTCTGCCCTAATCTTTAATTCTACTTTGATATTTGACATATATCATCTTGACCTCTTTCACTTATGCTGGGTAGCCTGACCCTGTGTCCAAACACATCTTCACTTGAATGAGAGTTTCATCATCTCCACGACCCTACTCAAGTTCTTTCCCTCAAATTTATTTTTGTCCCAGTTTCCCATACTGCATCTCAGCCCAAGACAGAACATTGATCAACCATTATTAATTCTAGTTAGCTCCAGCTTGATTTCTTCATTCTGCTTTCCTAGCGAAGCTCACCTCAGCATCACAAGACTCTTCTCTGCTGGTCCCTGTTGCTGTAGTGCAGTTCTTTTCCAACTTTACATGACATGGACCACTTGGAAAGTTCTTTTAAAACACAGTCTCCCAGGCCCCACTCTAAGAAATTCTGATATACAAAAACTGGAGTAGGGGTGCCTGGGTGGCTCAGTGGGTTAAGCATCTGACTCTTGGTTTCGGCTCAGGTCATGATCTCATGGTTCGTGGGTTCAATCCCCGCTCTGTGCTATTAGCACAGAGCCTGCTTAAGATTCTGTCTCCTTCTCTCTCTGCCCCTCCCCTGCTTGCTCTCTCCCTCTCAAAAATAAATAAACAAACATTAAAAAAAATATTTTAAACCTGGAGTAAAGCCCCCAAATTTGCATTTCTAACAGTCTCCCAGGCCACACAGAATCATACTTTGATTAGCATCACTGTAATAGTTTGAGGTAAGTTTGTTAAAGTCAGGTGGAAGTTGACTGTCAGGTTTTGAAAATTCCATGATTGCTTTACCTTTTCTAGGATCTTGTCATCACCATCTAAGCTGCCTTTCTACTTTTACTGTTTAAGCCATCAATCTCCTTCTACAGAGTCTTTCTATAACAAACATGGCTATTTGTTATCTTTTATGAATATTTAAAAACATAGTTTTATTCTGATCACAAATCATTGACCACAGTTAATATATTCTGCTTTCTATATTCTGCTCACTAATCATTGACCACAGTCAATATATTTATATCTACACATATGTATGACATGTATGTATAATATATAGAATATATATGTATAACATGCAAAATATATATGTGTAATGTATAGAATATATTTAAAGAGATTTATTTCAAGGAATTGGTTCACGTGATTATAGGTGTGTGGCTGACAAGAAATCCCTCGGTAGGCCAGAAGGCTAGAAACTTGGCAGGAGTTGATTCTGCAGACTTAAGGCAGAATTTCTTCTCTGGAAAACTTCAGTGTTTTCTCTGAAGGCCTTTCAGTGATTGGATAAAATCCCCTACCTTATGGATGGTAATCTGTTTTACTTAAAGTCAGCTGATTTTAGATGCTAACTACATCTACAAAATACCTCCACAGCAACACCTAGATTAATGTTTGATTAAAAAACTGGGCACTACAGCCTAGTCCATTGGCACACAGAAAAAATAACTGCCACAACTCCTTTTATCTAGAGAAAAAAATAAAATTTTCTCTTGGTAGTTACGGATTTCCATGATCTAATTCATTCCTTTCTTCTAATTCCTCCCTCCTCATTTGTGAGACTCATTTTTCAAGTTCCATCATTTTGTGAAGCCAATTATTCATCTCCATGGGAAGTACTTTCTTTTCGCTGTTCTCATAGTTATTGTAACTTTCCCGTATCCTTCTGTGTTGTAATCCTCTGTACATGAAATAATTTTTCTCTGTTTGTTGAGAGCTCCTTGGTTGGGGGAACTTTCTTTTTATTTCTATCTCCCACACAGACTTTTCACCATGGTGCTCAAAAGACAAGTTTTTAATTTTTATTAAATTATCTCCCAGCAAAAAATTTCAAATAATGGCTGTATCAATGATATAAAATTTAAGTCACTTCACTGGAAGGAACAACATTTTAATAGTGTAACACACTGGCAAACTGTGCATTTCCAGTTTAAATAATGTTATGATTTACTAAAAAATAAAACATTTAACATATAAGACATTTTGGCAACATACCATGTGGGTAAAGTACCAGGTGGACATATTCTTTAATGACAATATCATGAGTTCAGTTTTATTTAAATTATATATTTTCTCACTCTCATTCAAGAAAAAAAGGGCAGTTATTCATTTTCAAATTCAAGGGGCAGAGTATAAAACAGCAGGAACTCAGGCAATTCAGCAATCCATCTATCTTGAGAGGAATAAAACACTATTCCACTCTGTACTGGCTGGCACAACTCTTCACCAACAATCCCCCATTTAGATATAAAAACAAACTGGCCTTTGTATTTTGTTTATGCTGTCACCGGGGCATTGCTCTCAAAGCACTTCAGCAATACAAAAATAATGTTGCTGTCTCTCACAGGCTAAGCTAAAAAATACTCACAAAAAGTGCTGCTCAAAGAGCATATTTATCTCAGTTGGTTTCTACATTGTGCAATGATACAGACATTAAACTAAATTTATTATTTTTGTCAAGACAGTGAACATTTTCTCATCTTACATACATCTAGGTAAAATCCTGAATTGTTGAACTTATTAGGTATGTATATGAAAAATGATCTAAATTTACCCATATGAAATTCCTCCCTACTCCTCTCCCATTCAGTGTTTAAATTTGTAACCTAATAGGGAGAGATGTGAACAGATGCAATAATGTATTATAGGTACAATGATGAGAATAAGTACTGAGTTCAGAGGAAGCAGAAAGGATAACTGTATAATCGACCTGAGAAGGTGAGGAAGAAGGTCAGGAAAGGTTTCATTCAGTTGAGCACTGGACAAGAGTAGATATTTTCCAAACGGATAAGATGGAGAACAGAGGAGTTATTCCAGGAAGAGAAGGCCACTTAAGAGCACCGAGGAATGACCCAGGCTGGCACATGCTGTTTAAAGAACCACACGGAATGAAGTATACCTTAGAGTGGACGAGAAAGGCACTCCTTTCACCCCACGAGTATCAGATTTTATGTCCAAGTCCAACATGCTTCATGATCTGGTTTCATGTTATCTATATAACCTAAATTTATTCACACAGTAGGTGCTCAATAAATATTTACCTAATGAATACATAAATGAATAACATTTCCTAAGAATCCAGATGCAAGAAACATTGCCAAGGTTTATGGAGAATAAAAACAAACAACTATAACTTAAGAAATAAAGCAAAAACAAAAGCAGTTAAGACCTCATTACTGAGAAATATGACAATTAACTGTAAATCAAGATAGAAAGTAATGAAGGGGCACCTGGGTGACTGTCAGTTAAGTCTCTTACTTCAGCTCAGATCATGATCTCACAGTTTGTGAGTTCGAGTCCTTCATTTGGGCTCTTTGCCGATAGCTCAGAGCCTGGAGGCTGCTTCAGGTTCTGTGTCTCCCTCTCTCTCTGCCCCTCTCCCATTTGTTCTCTCTCCCTCCCTCCCTCTCTCTCTCTCTCTCTCTCTCTCAAAAACAATTAAAAACATTAAAAACTTGGGGTGCCTGGGTGGCTCAGTCGGTTGAGCGTCCGACTTCAGTTCAGGTCACGATCTCGCGGTCCGTGAGTTCGAGCCCCGCGTCGGGCTCTGGGCTGATGGCTCAGAGCCTGGAGCCTGCTTCTGATTCTGTGTCTCCCTCTCTCTCTGCCCCTCCCCCGTTCATGCTCTCTCTCTGTCTCAAAAATAAATAAATGTTAAAAAAAATTTTAATAAAAAATATTAAAAACTTGTTTAAAAAGATAGAAAATAATGTGGAGGAGGTCTCTGGAAATTAAGAATATATTGTTTCCATTGTTCCATAGGTAAGCTGGTTTCTCATGCTGTCTAGGCTTACTCTATTCATTCCTACTTTGTGTTTGGATTTACAGTATTTTACCTTTTCTACCTATTTGATTATTTCAAGTTCCTTTGTTTACATACCCAGATTTTACCTATCGCAAAGAAAAGAGGAGAAAGAGAAATGCTGGTGATTAAATGTCTTAGTTCCTTTTTTGCCAAGCATTCTAAGTATTTTATATAAAACATCTTATTTAATCCTCACAGCTTTTAAAGTGAGTAAAGTAGACATTGTCTCCTTGTTTCACCCCTATGGCTATGTGTGATTCAAAGAGGTTAAGTAAGATTCTTCCAAAAATAAAAAGAGTGAGTGGAGGAGTTGCGTGCTCAGCCCAGCTCTGTCTCCTCTTTCCTGAGCTCAGCTCACGTTATCTTTTAGAGGAATCATTCCCTTAGGCCACCATCCTCTGAATTCCTAAGGTCAGCATGCTACACCCTAACAGGTAATTATTTTCTAATACTTCTGCAAGGTGAATTCTATCCTCTTGCATGGATTATGAGATCTTTGATGAATAGAATCACATTTTATGTTCTTATGCATCACCCATAAAACCCCATAGAGTGCTGATCACATAGCAAGTGACTTGAACCATCTGTGGGCTAATTAGGCTGTATCTGCAGGAATTTCATCCCTTATTTTGCCTTAATATAACACTCTCCCTTCCCGAATGAATCATCAACTATTGCCCGTGCTCAGTGGGAACATATAGGTTGGTTGTTTTTTAATATATAGTATGTATGCATTCAGAGTCAATTCTTATATATCTTAACAAAGTGGTATCTGTATTACCTTGTAGTTGTACTACTAATGGTCTATGAACATGCACAAGCTACCTATTTCACAGGCATTTTATGAAGCTTAAAAATGATTATGTATGTAAATGAATGATAGAGGCTTTAGAGCAATGAAATATAGGTTTATGTTTATAATATTTAAAGAAATAATCTACTTGTGTTTCTTAGTTCCTACCAAATTTATCCCTGAGCTAATCTGACAATTGAGTCGATGTCCCTGTTTCAAATGAAAACAAAATGAAATCAGTGCCATATGTATTTTAATTGAGCTGGTAGAGAAAATGGCCCAACTTTGGTCACAAAGAGAATTTTAGTAAGTGAGACGGGGGGAATTTCACACTACAATAGAGAATTTGGATGTATTGAGAGGTAATAAAGGTGAGCCATACAACCACCTGTAATTACTGCTAGAATACGGTGATAAACCATTTCTGGAGGCAGTACAATGACATAGGTTAGGCAAAATCAAAGGTAACTGATGCCATCTTAAAAGTGATCACTTTTTCATGTGTTAAAATGTAAACAGGAACCAATTGATAAATTACATACATACCATATGCATCAATGTGTACAAATAATTCAAATTTGTCAAATATGGCACTTAGGGTAGGAAATTAGATCTAACTGCAATAAGTATTAAACATTGCTGTAATAATACAAAATAAAAACTTGAGAAAAATGCTCCTCCCTAACCTTAGCCATAGAGTAGTGGAAAGCCTCTCTCATCTGTTGTGTCTAAAAGAAAAAGGCAGGGATTCTGTGGAGGTAGAGGCTACCTGAGAATAAAGGCTCAGCCCCTAATTGCTGCAAAACAGCCTCTCTCAAATTTGAGTGAAGGCATTGTTTTTTGGGCAACAGGCAGAACTGGTTTTATGGGATCTTTTAACGGAAAAAGAATTAACAGAAGCTTCAGTAATAGAGCTGCAGAGAAGAATTTATGGTGAAATAAGAGATTCCTACTGCTCCCCCTCCTCTGTTGGGTGGTGGCAGGGGTAGGAGAGGTAAACAGAAAACTCACCCTTGAAGTTTGCGAGGGATTTTGAATGTGAGATGCTGGCTCTCCTTTCCTGCTTGCAGGTTAACTGAACAGAAGAAAGCCAGGTATTTCCAGTGCCACTAGGACCTGGGGACTGAACTGCTACAAGGTGGCCAAGAGGCACAAACTTTTCTTCCTGAAAAAGGCAAAGTCCACTCTAGTTTTCTAGGTGACTCAGTGATGCACAGAGAAAACCGTGAGTTTCCTATGAGTTTAGGGAGTCCACAGACCATGAATGGAAGTTCTGACCTAGGGATCAAGTCTTATAAGAGATATCCTGGCAGAATGAAGGGATAGTACTAGAATGGTGATAACAGCTCACTTGGCCTAAGAGAGGAATGTGGCTTCCTATCCAGTAAGACTGTCTCCCTCAAAAAGCTGCTAGGGAGATTCACTGGCTCCTCCAGTTCATCTGTGTTACCGTTAGAGGCAGCAAAGGGCATCAGCTGGACCTGTCAAGTGCCAAAGACCAACCAATTGTGGGCCTCAACAGCAGAAATGATACGTATCACACAAGTCTTTCATGTCCTGGAATTTCTAGCTGTCAAAGAACCTCAGAACCTGAGAAAAGTGCCACTCTCTTTCTGCTTTATGAACACAATGTAATCGACACTAGCTTCATTCACAGCTGGTGAACTGTGGTGCTGCATATAACACTTTTCTCTCTTCCCAAATGTACAACTGGTGTCCAGTCAGATCCTTACTACCCCATATTTATAGAATTCTACTTTCAAGTGTAAAGAGGACATTTTGTATTTATTTCTGAAATATTTTATCTTGTTGGTTTGAACTCGGTATTATAATTGTAATCGGTTCAAATGCTGATTCTGTCATCTAAAATATTAGCTACTGGGTTAAATTATGACAGTTAGTTGTTACATTTAACTTTTATTTTCCCAGGTTTCCATTACACTATGTAGAATATAATTAAGCTACCACTTTCATTGTATAAACCTAGAATTCCAGCTCTGATACCAAATCTACCAAAGGGTAAGATGGAAAAAATATAGATGTGGTCATAGGCGCCAGGCAATAAATAAAACCCTAGCAAATCAAGCTCCAGAACGACTTAAATGAATACTCTTTTGGGTAAAAGGATGGTTTATGTTAGGAAAACTATTGATCTATTATAACACCATGATAAGGAGAGATTAACGTGGACCTGGAGCGGAGAGATCAATTAAGCTGAATACAAGGGAACATGAAGCCCCCAAGACTCACACAATAGATTAAGTACCTGTAATTGACAATAGCCTTGGGCAGCAAAGTGTGAACTGCAAAATAACAGCTGTCTACAAGTCATGGATCTGTGGAGCTATTTCAAGTTTAGACGGACCAAGCAATGTTAAAGTAGTAAATATCAAGAGTGTATTATATAAAAAGTCAGAATCTTACAAATTTTCATAGGTTATGTTCTGAAAAAATATACACAAATATGGGACTATTTAAAGCATGTTAAAATAAAAATTATTTTTAAGTGAAACATTAGAAAAAGAATTTATGTAGCCAGGAGAAATGGCCAAATTATATAAGGTATAACGTTAAAGTGATGTTTTTTTGAAGAATTTGTGACAATGGAAAGTTTCAAAAATCAGCACAAGATGAAGTGAAAACAATGAATGTTAAAAATTAGGTACATATGACTTCAAAATATCTCAAGATGTTAATAAAAGCTTATCTCGGACATTTGACACTATGAGTTATTGCTCTCATTTTCCAAATTTTTTCAAAATAAGTGCATTTTTAAGTTAAATCACTCCTATTAGACACATGTTTTCTCTAATTGTTATAAAAATCTTTTAATTGCCACCCCATTTTGTCACATGAGGAGCAATTAAATGGCTTGCCTATACTCTTACAGGTGTCAGTGGAGATCTAAAATTCAAATTTAAGTTTTTTTAGATACTTTCCACTGCAATACATACAAATATATTCTTGCCTCACCATTTCTGAGAAAGAACTCCATCATTTCAAGTGTTCATGATAATTTCTAAGCAATTTAAGTGTTATTGACAGGTGATTCAGTAATCAAAATGCAAATATATGGATTAGAATTTCATCTCCTTTCATTGCCAAGTTTCTGCTCAGAATAATAACATAAGTATGACAGCCGAAAATCATACCAGGAAATTTAAAAAGCTGATTATGTTATCTACATATGGAAAAATCAATCTCAAAGTAATCACTAAATCAATAATTACATAGCAATTGATATTTATCTATAGGGCATTGTGCTGAATAATCTATGGAGGTTTTAAAGATGCACAAGATATGGGGCACCTGGGGGGCTCAGTGAGTTAAGCATCTGACTTCGGCTCAGCTCATGATCTCACAGTTCATGGGTTCGAGCCCTGCGTTGGGCTCTGTGCTGACAGCTCAGAGCCTGGAGCCTGCTTCAGATTCTGTGTCTCCATCTTTCTGGCCCTCCCCTGCTCGCTTTCTGTCTCTCTCTCAAAAATAAACAAACATTAAAAAAAAAAACAATTTTAAAGATGCACAAGATATAATTCTTTTCCCTTAAATGTTTTGTAATCTCATTTGGGATATCTATATCTATATCTATATCTATACATAGATATAGATATATAGTTTTTCTTTTTTCATATATATATATATTTCATATATATATATATGAAAAAAGAAAAAAACAATAAAGGTTTAGACTAAAATTTAAGAATACAAACAAAGGAGTAAATTAAAATGTATTAACACCTCTACTATGTAGTGGGTACTGATAGGTGCTTTATATATGTCACCTCATTAATTCTCATGACATAACTCATGAGGCAGAACCTAAAAGGAGGAGAAGCTTCTCTAGTGAACTTAAAAAATCATCTAGAAAGAACTTTTTAGAGTCATTTTATTTGTCCCTAGTAGATACCTATTTCCCTTGAGAAGTTAACAATAGGACCTTTTATGATCTGCTAAATTATGGCTCACTCCTCTATGAAAGGGTCACTGAATAGACTTTCCAAGAGGTTATTTGGGGTTGGGGAATGATCCTTTTGTGACTTAACATTATTGGAACCTCTTTGAAGGATTCCTGTTCCTGTTTGAGGTTGTGGGCAGGAAAGGATACCAGGACCCTCAAAGAGATCACCATGAGGTGAGGGAGAGCATGGCCATGACCCAAGCTTAGAACCTCGGTTTAGATATTCCTGAGGAAAGGCTGAGGCTGGCAAACTTTCTCCTTTCCTGGCCATGGTATGACAGTGGACATTACAGGAACAATGCCTGAGGTTCTTCTAGCTGACAGATGGAATTATGAAGCCCAAGAGAGTGCAGAAATTTGTTTCGGGCAGGACATCCCAGTAGCGGTGCAAAATCATCAGCTGGACTGAGCCGGGGAACCAGTTTTCTATAGCATCTCTGTGTGTAGGGACAGAAAGCAGCAGATGGACTTTGTTCTTTCTGCTTGGGATTTGGAAGCAGGGCAGCCCATATTTGATGGAATAGTCCTCTGGGAATCTTGGGCAATGGAAGTGGGTGTGGAAAGGACCTCAAGATGCAGACATTGGGCTTCCTGCTAATACAGGCATGCCAACTTAGAGTTATATAAAAAAATAAATAAATAAAAGAGACATGACTGCATTTGATGTCCACTTTTTTGTTTGTTTGTTTGTTTTATTATGGTGATATAAAGGTTCAGAGAAGATATATACTTTGAGGTATCATAGCTATTATTGCAAAGCTAGGATTGAAATGAATTCTGTTTGACACTAATATTTTGTCCTCTACAAAAGAAATGTCATAAGAAATTATGGATTTTCCAGATATAACTATATATCTAGTAAGACCCAGTAAATAATTATTCACTAATAATTAGTAAAATGTTTCTTAAACTCCAGATAAATGGCACTGTGCAACTCAGAAAGAAAATAAAGCTTATGTTTTCATTATGAAAAGTTACAGTCATTTTATTTTATTCTTCATCGAATCTCAGACACTAAATCCCCTGTGCCGTCTTGGATTTCCTTTTATTGAATAAGGAGTTCTTGTTCTGATGAAATGGAATAGAAAGTCATGAGATTTTCCTACATTAGTCATGCTTGAAAAATAAAGCAATAGCTTTTAATATGTATTCTATAATTCATTCTAATATAATTGATGAGGAACTCAAGTTATTAAACATCCAAAATAATTCAGATGTGTTAACAGAAATAACAATAAGGAGAGTCTGCCAAGATGTACTGCAATAAATAGGCTTTAATGACACTGAGAGATACACTAGGGCTCTACAACTTTTCCCAGTGTTCAGAAAATGCCAAACAGAATAGTGAGCACAAATTTGGTGCTAAACAAATTACTTTTCATTGATGATAGCCACTAAGTCCTATATGAACTGTAGCATTTAGGGAGAGTCCACAGAATTGTTGAAAAATCATATAGCATAAAGGTTATAGGGGCGCCTGGGTGGCTCAGTCGGTTAAGCATCAGGCTTCGGCTCAGGTCATGATTTTACGGTCCGTGGGTTCGAGCCCCGCGTCGGGCTCTGTGCTGATGGCTCAGAGCCTGGAGCCTACTTCGGGTTCTGTGTCTCCCTTTCTCTCTGCCCCTCCCCTGCTCATATTCTGTCTCTCTCTGTCTCAAAAATAAATAAAAACATTTAAAAAAATTAAAAGTTATAAAGATGTAAAGGATTTTAAATGACAAATGAGAGAAGTCACCTTACAAGTAATGATAATGGTATGGCTATACTCATAACTTATAATTGATACAAAATTGATATACATAGATACTACGACAGAAGGATAGATTTTTTTTTAATATCCCTAGTGCCTAGAGTAGAATCTGGGATATAGGGAGCATCACAGTGAGCTGATAACGGATATCTGTTGAATTAATGGGTAGTTAAAAATATCATACATTTATTTATGCTCATATTTGTTAGATATTAGAAATGTTACACAGTATTTAAAAGTTAAGTGAAGAGGGGTGCCTGGGTTGCCCAATCGGTTAAGCAGCCAACTTCGACTCAGGTCATGATCTCGATTTGTGAGTTCAAACCCCACGTCAGGATCTGTGCTGACAGCTCAGAGCCTGGAGCCTGCGTTGGATTCTAGGTCTCCTTCTACCTCTCTTCCCCTCCCCTGCTTGCACTCTGTCTGTCTCTCTCAAAAATAAATAAACATTAAAAAAAAATGAAAATAAGAGCTGAGTGAAGAAATGCAAAGAAGGCCTTCACAATAACATATAATTGGAAGCTAAAAGTAGGTAGAATGAGGTAGAAGCTGTTCCCAGAGAAAGGGAATCTTCCAAATAGATCCCATATCCCCAAAGTTCTGGCTTCCATTTTAGCTATTTAGAAGTCAACCATTAACCTAACTGCCCTTCCTTTAGCAGTTGTTTTTCTAACTCCTGCCAATTCTTCTTTATTGTTGGGATTTTGTGCTTTAATTTTTATGTGTTCAGATGTAATTTTCTTGTAATTTATGCTCTTTCAGTTTCCTTGGACTTTCAGGATATGACAATTAAGTATTTTTCAACAATTCTAGAAAATTCTCTGCAATTGCTTCTTCAAATATTTCCTTTTCCTTATTTCTATTTTCTCCATTGAGAATACCAATTACATACATTATATCTTTATTCTGCTCATCATCCATTCCATGGTCTATTTTCTCTCTGGTAAATTCTACCTTTTTGTTTTCTCCCTATAATGTTTCTCTCTTTGATAGCCATTTCTTTGGATCACTAATTCTCTCTTTAGCTGGGTCAGTCCTACTAAACTGTTCTTTAAGTTTATAGTTTTGGTTATAACATGTTTCTATTAGATTCTTTTCCAAAACTACTTCTCATTTTACACTCTCTAGTTTCTTGCTCATATTTTCAAACATTTCTTTTTTTTTAATTTTTTTTAATGTTTATTTATTTTTGAGACAGAGAGAGACAGAGCCTGAACGGGGGAGGGTCAGAGAGAGAGGGAGACACAGAATCGGAAGCAGGCTCCAGGCTCTGAGCTGTCAGCACAGAGCCCGACACGGGGTTCAAACTCACGGACCGTGAGATCATGACCTGAGCCGAAGTCGGATGCTTAACAGACTGAGCCACCCAGGCGCCCCACAAACATTTCTTTAAATATACTCTGATAGTTGGAATAATATCCCCCTTCCCCATCCCACCCCCCCCACCGGATGCCTGTGATCTAGTCCTCGGAATCTGTGAGTATATTATTTTACATGGCAAATGGGACTTTGAAGATGTAATCAGTGTAAGCTTACTTGAGATGGTAAGATTATCCTAAAAGTCTGGATGGTCCCAGTCTAACCACATGAGTTCTTAAAAGCAGAAGAGGAAGGCAGAAAAATTGGTCAGAGAGATGAAAAGTGCAAAGGACTCAGCCCACTGTTGTTGGCTTTTGAAAGGTAAGGATGGGTCCATGAGCCAAGAAATGCAGCAGCCCCTAGAAGCCAAGAACAAACTTCAGCTTATAATCATCAATAAAATGGGACCCAGTCCTTACAATCATAAGGATTTGAACTCAGTCAGGAATTTGAATGAGCAGGAAACTGATACTCCCATAGAGCCTCCAGAAAGGAATATATTTCTGCCACTCTTAAGTTTGAATCCATTGAGAACTATAGTGGACTTCTAATCTAGAAAACTGTAAAATAATAAATTTGTGTTGTTTTAAACCATTAAGTTTGTAGTCATTTGTTAGCAGCAGTAAAAAAATAATATGGATTTCAGTATCAGGAGTGAGGTGTTGCTGTAACAAATATCTACAACTGTGGCACTGATTTTTGATATCAGGCAGCAGGCACAGGTTAGAAGAATTCTGAGAAGCATGGCGGGGGGGGGGGGGGGTGGGGGGGGGGAGGAAGCTGACATTTATTTGAATAGAGTGTTAGCAGAAAGAAGGGCTTTAAAGACTGTCCATGAGGGCTCAGAAGGAAGTGCAAGCATTACAGAGAAATTCTATATTTTCTCAGAAGAAAACATAAATGGTCATGAACAGACTAAACAGAAATGTAGATTTTAAGCATGCTGCTGGTTGAAGGCTCAGAAGGAAATGAAAACATGTTATTGGAAACCAGACGAAAGGAATTTTTTCCATAGTGGCACAAAACTGTGTCATGCAGTTATGTGGAAAGCAGAACTTGTAAGCAATAAATTTGAATATTTAGCTGAAAAGATTTCCAAGCAAAATGTTGAAGGTGCAGGCTGATTTTTTTTTCTCTTTAGAGTAACATGCTAGGGGAGACAGATAAATAAAAGGAGAAGCTGTTAAACAAAAAGGAACCAGGGCTTGAGGATTTTGGAAATGCTTAACCTATCTGTATCACAAATATGCAAAGATGCTAAAATTAAAAGATTATTTTAATGCAATTTTTATTTAAAACTAAGTGATTAGTTTTCTAATATTCTTCAGAAAAACCAAGAGAGCAAAGTATTCTGTAGCAAAAAAGACTCTTTAAAGAGATTAAGGAAGTGATCATAGACACCCTCAGCCATCTCAGCCAAAGCCAAAAATAGTGAAGAAATTTTCTTGTTAAGATCTGTTGGTGAGGTTCTTATCTAATGGGGTGAATCCTCCATAGAATCCTTCCATCCACGGAACACCCACAGAGTTCTAGAGAATTTTATACAACCAAAGATACTGCCAACTTGAACTGAAAGGGGTCAGAGTGATGTGATGTGAGAAGATCTCAACCTGCTATTGCTGGCTTTGGAAAAAAAAAAAAAAAAAAAAAAAGCAGGGGAGGTGGGACCAATGCAAGGCACGAGATAACAACTGGAAGCTAGGAGAAATCCTCAATTTAGAGCCAGCAACAAAACAAGGAGATCATTCCTACAACCACAAGGAACTGAATTCTGCCAGGAAGCCAAGTGAACAGGAAACCAATTCAATTCTCCTCTGGAGCTTCTAGAATGAAATGCATCCTGGATATACTTTGTATCTGGTGACACTCGTTTTAGATTTCTGATCTATAGAAATGTAACGTGATAAATCTGTGTGTTTTATGAGACTTAGTGTGTGGTGATTTGGTATGGAAACAATAGAAAATTAATACAGTATTAAACATATTTTTCTTCCAAATCCGCTCATTGTAGCATAATATACCTTTTAAAACTGTATCTTCTGTCATGGCTTTTCCCAGCCTTCTTTTAAATCCATTTTATTCTTCATGTTTTGTAGTTTTTGACTTGTTAACTAATTTCTCTAGAAATTTATCTTGAAAACGTTGAATTTAGATTCATGTGGCAAATTATTTCTTTTGCTTCCTGCCACCAATTGTGAATCCAGAAACATTCTAAATTATTGGATGAATATGTTGGATAACACAGGTGAATCTGCCACCAAATCCCAGTGAACGCTGACCAAAAGTTCTGAATTCTAAGGGCAAATCTGTGTCACTTCACTCAGTGTCAAAGTCTAGATAGGCAATTTTTGGATGCACCTTCTCAGTGGTGGGTTTCTTGTGCATCCTTACTCTTAGGATCCTGGTTTCCTGAGAAACCATCTATCAGATTCCAACTTGGACTAGCCCTAGACTTCACCTTGTCTCCCCAGCTTTGGCCTTGCTTTCCTCTGAGGGTTGCTGCTTTTGCTTTGTTTTTATTCTCTTTAGAGTCTTTACTTTCCTACCATCTCAGAAAAGCATTTTAAAAGAAGGATTTTGTAGTTATATTTTTACAGTTTTTCATTTAACAACTGCCAGAAAAGGAACTGTCTCCCTATTTTTTAAAACCTATCCAACTTTATTTTTATAAATTGAAATAATACATCCCATTGCTTATATAACAAAGGTTTTATTACTTAAGTAAAACTGTTAACAAAGTGATAGCTTTCCCAGTCAGCTTCTTAATGCATTTAACAAGTAACATTCTTGATAGTACGGCTGTCAAGGAAAATCAGTAGCAAATCGCAGGCAATATGTTTCACATGTTAAATCCCTACTTGCTAAAAATAGATGGTCCATTATATGAAGACTCTCCTCCAGACTGCAATCAAAACAAACAAAAAAAAAATCACAGTCTTTGAGAATCAAATTCTAAGAAATCCAAAGCCTACTGTTAGTTTTTGCACTAACATTAGAGTTTTCTAAAACATGATTAAGCTTAAATCCAAATTTCAGAAGTATATCTTCTTTCAGGCTTATGAAGCTCCACATTCCCTTGCTGATATTTATGAGCAGTCCTGATCCACTGGATCAGAAGTAATCCTATCCCTTTGCTTCCACGGCAAGGAATTACACTATACTATAATAACTTGTTTACATATTTGTTTTTTTTAAACTAGACTCTGAGCATCTTGAAAAGAGGAACTGTATCTATTGAAAATGTGGTAGACCCAGAATTTAACACTAAATTTAGGTCCTGAATTAATATCTGATGAATTTAACCTATGAGTGAAAATGGTTAGTAAAATGTAAGAAGTTTATAATTCTGTAGTACATATCATTTCAACTTGTCCTTTTTTTACTAATCCTAGGAAAAAATGGTTATGGTATTATAAAAAATATTATAGTATTGTAAGCCAGCCTTAATCAGACTTCATTCCAAATGAATTAATTTGTAGCCTAGGTTGAGCTTGTTCTCTTCCTTTCTCTTCCTGTTTATCATCTAATTCACATGTTTCATTACACAATGGATGTTTTCATTCTGAAATAAAAGTGATTTTAAATTGTATTTTACCTGAAGCATAATTAACAAGATAACACTCAATGAAAGGCAATCAATATTGTCAGCATTTAAAATAAATGTTTTCCAGAGTTGAGTTTTAAGTAATTTGCATTTACCTAGTTAAAAAAATCAACATTATATTGCCAAAGAAATCCCCAACAAACAGAAAGTTTACAAGTTTAGAATTAGGCATAGAAGGTCGGACTATTATCAGGTTGCATTATCTCACATGCATTTTTCAGGATTACATAGTTATATTTTATTTTTAAAATGTTCAACTGAAAATGGTGTTTAGAATATCAGCCCCCAAAAGGCATCCAAATTGGTAAGGGAGAAGTAAAACTTTCACTATTTGCAGATGACATAATACTACATATAGAAAACCTGAAGATTCCACCAAAAAAAAAAAAAAATTCTAGAACTGACAAATGAATTCAGTAAAGTTACAGGATACAAAATCAATGTACAGAAATCGTTTACACTCCTATACACTAATAATGAAACAATAGAAAGAGAAATCAAGAAAACAATACCATTTACAATTACACCAAAAAGAATAAAATACTGAGGAATAAACTTAACCAAAGAGGTGACATACTTGTACTCTGAAAACTATAAAACACTGATGAGAGAAACAGAAGACAACACAAAGAAATGGAAAGACATTTCCATGCACATGGAGGAAGAGCAAATGTTGTTAAAATGTGCCACCCAAAGCAACCTACAAATATAATGCAATCCCTATACAAACAGCATTTTTCACAGGACTTGAAGAATCATAATATTTGAACGGAACCACAAAAGACCCTGAATAGTCAAAGTCAAGAAAAAGAAAAACAAAACTGGAGTCATCAAAATTCCAGAATTCAAATTATATTACAAATCTGTAGCAAACAAAACAGCATGGTACTGGCACAAAAATAGACACATATATCCATGGAACAGAAAAGAAAACCCAGAAATAAATCCACAGTTATATGGTCAATTAACCTTTGATAAAGGAGGAAAAAATACATAATGAGAGAAAGTCTCTTCAACAAATGGTATTGGAAAATCTGGACATCTACATACATGCAAAAGAATGAAATTGGACCACTTTACCTTCTTACACCGTACACAAAAATAAGTTCAAAATGGATTAAAGACCTAAATGTGAGACCTGAGCCCGTAAAAATCCTAGAAAAGGGCACAGGTGGTAATTTTTCTGACATCAGCCATAGCAACTTCTTTCTAGAGGTCTCCTGAGGCAAGGGAAATAAAGGCAAAAGTCAACTATTGGAACTACATCAAAATAAAAAGCATCTGCACAACAAAGGAAACAATCAACAAAACTAAAAGGTAACTTATGGAATGGGAGAAGATATTTGCAAATGACATATCTGACAGAGGGTTAGTATCCAAAATATATAAAGAACTTACACAACCCAATACCCAAAAACCAAATAATCCAAATAAAAATGGGCAGGAGACACAAACGGATATTTCTCCAAAGAAGACATACAGATGGCCAACAGACACATGAAAAGATGCTCAATATCATTCATCATCAGGGAAATACAAATCAAAACTACAATGAGATATTACCTAACACCTCTCAGAATGGCTCAAATTAAAAACACAAGAAATAACAAGTGTTTGCAAAGATGTGGAGAAAAAGGAACTCTCATTCACTGTTGGTGGAAATGCAAACTGATGCAACCACTGTAGAAAAGATTATGGAGGTTCCCTAACAAGTTAAAAATAAAACTACCCTATGGTCTACCAATTGCATTACTGGATATTTGCCAAAAAAATACAAAACTACTAATACAAAGGGATACATGCACCCCTCTGTTTATTGTATTATTATTTGCAATAGCCAAATTAGGGAAGCAACCCTGTGTCAAACAATACATGAGTGGATAAGAAGAGGCAGGATATACATATAATGGAATATTATTCAGCCATGAAAAAGAATGAAATCTTGCCATTTGCAATGACATGGATAGAGTTAGAGACTAAGCAAAATAAGTCAGAGAAAGACAAATATCACATGATTTCACTCATATGCATAATTAAAGAAATAAAACAAACTAGCAAAGGAAAAAAAGAGAACGAGACAAACCAAGAAACACTCCTTAAGTATTGTTCTCTTAACTAGAGAACAAACTGATGGTTACCAGAGGAGAGGTGGTAGGGGAATGGGTGAAATAGGTGATGGGGATTAAGAGTACACTTATCATGATGAGCACAGAGTACTATATAGAATTGTTGAATCACTATATTATACAGCTGAAACTAACATAACATTGTATATTAACTATGCTGGAATTAAAATTAAAAACTTTTTAAAAATTTAAAAAGAAAATAAAAAATAAAGAAAAAAATCAGCCCATGTGCTTCTATTTTTATACTAATCCTTCCACAGTTATCATCCACTCTAAAGTCTCTTAAAAAATACATTTAATGATATTAGAACCCAATCTTCACCTGTTTTCTTCAGATAATTTTCTGTATCCTATAGGATACATGAATATGGGGCTCCATTGACATTTTGGATGCAAGAAAGAAAAATCAAACTTACTCTGTTGTCTAACAATATTTCCCTTTCATCAGTTTTGTAGTTTTTCTTTTTTGCTATAATAAACTTGAAACCATCTCTGCTCTTCATTCCCCTTTATTCCTTTTATCTAATCTACCATGAAGACCTGTAATATTTATTTACTTTCATGTCTTTTGGTAATAGCATGCCTCTCTGTTTCTAACGCCTCTATCAGGAGTAGGCTGTCATTTCATGCTTTAACAGGACTACATAATTTTCAATGATCCTTCCTAATTCTAGTATTTTATTGCTAATTGATTTTTTTTAACTGGTTACCCTGACCAGATTGTAGATTACTGTACTCAACTATAATAGCAAAAATCCAGATTAGTAGTTTTCGGGTAGAGGGCAATAAAGATGAAACTGGAACACTCAGTATTTATCCACCAAAATATGTCCATAAGCTCCATCTGCTCTGGCTACACGATTTTTATTACATTTTCCTCAAATGTTCTTCATTCCAACTTGTCACTCAAGCACAGTGAATATCTAGATCACCTTTCACATTTTTGTTAAGTGGCCTTCATACTGCAAAAACTTCCCTTCTCATTCTCTTCTGAATCCAAAGTTCACAAAATGCTGCTTAACTCTTACCTTCCCCAGGCAGTTTATATACTGGTAGGAAACCAAAACTTGGTGTGGTATAGACCTCAGCTGGTAACCATGCCACTCACCAGCTACATGACTCTAGACATGCCTCAGGTTTCTCATTATAAAATGATATTAACAATAATAATGAGAATAATAATACTTTGGCTTCAGAAATTTGTAAAGATTGTATGACATAAAGCATTTTTATAAAGTATTTAGTAGAAAGACTGGATTATAATGTTAAGTAAATAGTATTATTATTGCTGTTGGTGTTATTGTTACTGTTATTACTATTAATTCCATGATACGTCCCTATTATTCAGCCCACATCTGATAGCTCATTCCAACATCTATTAACTCAGCAACATCGAGCATTACGCTATTTAGTATTAATTGTACTCTAATTGTTTTGTATATTTTCACAGTGATTTGCTCATATGGGCATTTGCAGAAAGGACACTTAGAGGACATTTATTAAGTAGTCATCAAACTATTTATCATATGTTTTGATATATTTTTTAAGTTGAGAAATATTATAAGTTAAAATGGAATATCATTTTCAATATCAGATTTTTTTATTCTGTAACACACACACACACACACACACACACACACAATCTCTCTTTCTCTAAGTAAACACCTTACCTTAAGATTGTTCTGAATTCAGCTTCAGAAATGATCCAAATTGGATATCTACAAATCAATAATTATGAAATTATAGTCAATTAGCTTGAAGACAAAGGTATTGCTACTTGAGCAATGATTTTTAACATTTTCTACAAAAAAAAAGTTGCATTTTAATCCTCTACAAGCTTTTGTTTGTTGCTTTCACCATCACAGTAAAATTTTAGCATATTTGCAAAATACATGTATAAAATCAGTAAGCACTTTTAAGTTAAAGGGATTTGATTTTTTCATTGTTTGCAAAGCCTATTGATGGCTCAGAGTCCAAATATCCTGTTATTCACCATCATTAAATTGAACTAAAAATAAACATTTTAAATAAAACAGGGTAATAGCTGCTGAGCTGGTCCCATTTTATGATACTGAACACTAGATTGGAATATATTTTAGAGAAGCCTGTATATACACCATACCCACATTGTATATACTGTGTTTGTGTGTGCACATTACATATGTATGTATACATATTGACAGTACACTAATACGTACACATACACACAAACTTAAGGGGAAAAAACAGGTAAATGTAAAACATTTCACAGAGGAAACCAAATATTTGGGTAAAATCAAATGGATTAAATTCAACATAGCTCAGGTTTTGGATAAACTGATACTTCGGTGATATTAACAACAGTAAATGCAATAAAAATTCTGTGTTAAGTCTTACAGTTTACAGAATATTTTCACATTCTTGTCCAGGTCTTTAGTAACCCTCATAACCACAAATGTTTCCTCTCAAATACTGTTAGGGTAAGCTTGGCTGAATCGACACAGAGGTAGAAAACTTGTCCCATCAAATACACATTTTGAGAATAGTCTTTCCATTTAAAATGCAGCTCATGTCATATTCCCTCATAAACAAAACATAGGTGTAAAACCTAGCTCTACATATGGCTGAAGCTCATCTTTTAGATCTTGCATCAAACACCCCTCTCCAAGAATGGCAGCAGATATTAATCAGGTAATGACTCAACTTCATACATAACTATGTACCACATTAAATGTCATGAAGAAGACTCATAAAGTACCTTGACTCCAGTGGGGATCCTCACTTAGTAAACTGGGAGGATAAAGGAGAGGGATAAAATTTGAGCTGAGAGTTACCAGGTAAAGACAGAGTTGTCAAGAAGGAGAGAATGCCCATTTTAGAAGGACAGGCAGGTGCAAGGTGCTGAGGCAGGACAAGTGTGGCAGTGTTGAGAAGCAGGAAGAAGGCTGTTAAAGCGGAAACAGGAACGGAGCAGTGTGTAGGGGTGCATAAAGCTGGCGAGGTCATGCAGGGCCATAGCAGGCTATGACGAAGATGAGTTTCTATCTTACAGACTACAGGAGGCCACTGCAAGGTTTATACACAGGAGTGTGGTAGTGTGATCTTGAAGATGGTAGCTCTGGTGAGGAAAGAGAAAGTGGAGGAAGAGTGAATGTAGAAACCCAGTTGAAAGGCTATTGCTCTAGTTCAGGAAAGAAAGATGGTGCCTTGGACTAGAATATTTGCAAAATAAATTGATAAAATTGGTTTGTTTTAATAAGTTTGGAGGGATAGATTATAATCTGTCTCTCTCGCTTGATTGTAAACTACATGAGGTAGAGACCTCAATGTTTACTGACCATTATATCCTCTGCCACAATACTTTGCACACAGTAGATAC
Source organism: Panthera tigris (assembly GCF_018350195.1). NCBI lineage: Eukaryota > Metazoa > Chordata > Mammalia > Carnivora > Felidae > Panthera > Panthera tigris. The sequence continues at coordinate 67,675,777 of NC_056666.1, read as the reverse complement.
TCCAAAAAAATGTTTTTTGAATGAATGCATAGTAGGAAAATATGAAGAAATTGGGGAGTGTAAGGAACTTCATGAAGGAGTACTATTTACTGTGATAAGAATTACTAGCCAGGATCAGGTTTGCAAGTGAAATCATGTGCTTAGATTTAGACAAATTGTACTTAGATTGCTTATCAGATATACAAGTGTAGATATGAATTAGGATATTTTAAGTGTCTAAAGCTCAGAGATCTTGACTGGAGACATAAATTTGGAAGTCATAGGAATATCAGTAACACTGATGCCATGAGAGTGGATGGGGAGAAAATAGAGTAATAATGATAACTGAATTTTTTCGTTTATTCATTTATATTTTGAGAGAGACAGAGATAGTGTGAGCAGGAGAGGGGCAAAGAAAGATGGAGAGAGAGAATCCCAAGTAGGCTCCAAGCTGTCAGCACAGAGCCCAATGCAGGGCTTGAACTCACAAAACTGAGAGATCATGACCTGAGCCAAAACCAAGAGTTGGGTGCTCAACCGACTGAGCCAACCAGGTGTCTCCATTTTTTTAATGTTTATTTATTTTTGAGAGAGAGAAAGAGACAGAGTGTGAGTGAGGGATGGGCAGAGAGAGAGAGAGAGAGAGAGAGAGAGAGAATCTGAAGCAGGCTCCAGGTTCTGAGCTGTCAGCACAGAGCCCGACACAGGGGCTTGAACTCATGAACTATGAGATCATGACCTAAGCCAAAGTCAGATGCTCAACTGACTGAGCCACCCAGGCACCCAGGTACCCCAGTGATAACAGAATTTTTGCAGACTCTTACTATGTATCAGTCACTGTTCTGTTTCACATGTTTCAATCCAGTTAATCCTCACAATAACCCCATAAAGAGTACTCTGTTTATCATCCCATTTTAAAGATGAGAAAACCAAGGCACAAAGAAATTATAGAATTTGCCCAAATTCACAGACTTAGTAAATGGCAGAACTAGGGTATAGCAGGCAGAATTCTAAGATGGCCTCCAACATGCCCTACTCATGATGTTCACACCTTGTACAATGTCCTGTCCTGTGTAGGGCAGAACCTGTAAATGTGATGGGATATAATTCTCATGATTTAGTTATTAATGAGTTGACTCTGAGTTAATCAAAACCAAAAGGGAGAGCTTTGTGGGCCTGGCCTAATCAGTCGATCCCTTCAGAGGAAATGAGGTCCTCCCTGCCACCAGAGATTAAAAGCGTGAGAGGGCCTATGCAGGGGGCCACATGGCAGAGCATTGTAATCAGCTTCCAAGAGCTGAGAACTGCCCTTGGCAAACAGCCATCAAGAAAATGGGGAATTCAGCCCTATAGCCACAACAAATTGAATTCTGCCAACACCAGTGAGCTCAGAAGAGACCTCAAGCCTCAGATGAGCCCTCAGTCCTAGCTAACAGCTTGAGTTCAGGCTGTTGAGACCCTGAGCAGAGGACCCAATTGAAACCCACCCAGACTTCTGACCCAGGGAACTGTAAAATACTAAATAAGGTCTGTCTTAAGCCATAAAGTTTGTATTATTTGTTATATAGCATAGAAAACTAATGCACATGATAAAATTTGTAAAGTTTGTATTATTTGTTATACAGCATAGAAAACTAATGCACATGATAAAATTTGAGTAGTTGGTTTACATGACCTGGGCTGTTAAAGACTTAGCTCAGAAGGTAGAAGAGGTGGGAAAATGAGAGGAGAGACTAATAACGACAGAGCACTGAAGCAAACACAGACATTTAAGGAATGGGCAGAGGAAAACGAACCAGCAAAGGAGATTGTAGAGAAACCAAGAAATCAGGCAAATCCAAGGGAGTATGACATTACAGAAGCAAAGGAGAAGATGTGTGCAAGGAAGGAGACTGAGTAAAAGTGTGCAGCACTACAGACAGCAAACCAGATGAGGACTGGAGAGCGTTCAGTGGATTCAGTAAGATGCAGGAAGGTAACACTGGCTTTTCCTCTGGTCAATTAAAAAAGCAGAGTTGGCATTTTCGAACTCCTTGGGTGTGTGTGTGTGTGTGTGTGTGTGTGTGTGTGTGTGTGTGTGTGTGTTTAAGGGAGGAAATCATGTGATGAGTTGGGGAGAAAAAAAATATGTTTTCCAGACATATTTTTACTATTCAATATTTTCATGCAGGAGCATTATAAACCTCTCCTTAAGAACTCAATATATTTTGTTACTTACAGCAGACCTGACAAGTTAATCAACTAAAATATTCTGTCACAAAATTGAACTTCAAGGATTAACAATTTCTTGTGACAAGGCAAGAGTGCACCCAAGTAATATTCTACATACCATTTAATCTCATGAGATGACTACTGAAAAGCAATAGAAAGAGGACAGAAAAGAGAGCATTCGATTTCTAAAACTCATTCATTTTGATCATTTATATAGCCACTCTAAGGGGAAGTTATTTTTTTTCTCCTAAGAAAATACGAAATCAGATGCGGAAGCCAAAATATAAAGAGGCATTAACTAAATCAATAAAGATCCATTTTGACTGTAAAAGAGTACAATTGAGAAGACAAAGGGTACACACAGAGACAATTAAATTTATGGCTTTTTATGCTGCTATTCACCCAATGATGCTGCTTTTGGATTCTCTGGCACCAGTATTTCACTTTGGTGACTAATTTCATGGGAGGCAGAACAAGGACAATTTCCCCCTTATCCCATATAAGATAACAAAATAAGAAGATTTAAACTACACTGTTATTCTTATACATGGCAGGTTGGTGGGGGGAGGGGTTGGGTATACTTATCTCCAATGGAACCCTTAGGAAAGGAAAGGAGAGTTTGTCCAAGGATCTCTGACACATAGTCAACATAGGAACAGGGTCATGTTCAATGGCTCAGCCTGAACTGAGATTTACATTTTCTATTTTGAATGATCAAGACAGATGTGCAGCGGTCCCTGGGTAGCTCAGTAGATTAAGTGTCCGACTTCAGCTCAGGTCATCTCACAATTTGAGTCCGAGCCCTGCATCAGGCTCTCTGCTCTCAGCACAGAGGCTGCTTCAGATCCTCTGTCTGTCTCTGTCTCTCTCTCTCTACTCCTTCCCTGCTTGTACTCTCATTCTCTCTCTCTCTCTCTCTCTCTCTCTCTCTCTCAAAAAGTAAACTTAAAAAAATTTTTTTTTAAGATGTGCAATGTTAGAGACACGAGTGCAGGAGTGCAGAGTCATTATGTCTTCTGGTGGCAGGTGAAATTTTTCCTCCCTTTGTCTCATCTGAAGCCATTTTTTCCCAGATATGGTTGTGAATTCACCTGTGCCTAACACTTTACTCATGCACAAATGGTTTAAGAGGCCTGATACAATCATTGCTTACATCCCAAGATTAACATTGCCTGTGCTGTTCACTTACATTTTAAGGATCTTGAATTTGTTTTACATCCAACTTAGTATCATGTATTTGGCTCCTACTTTTAGTTGTTTATGAATGAGACAGCTCTTACTAACAGAGGTAACTTTACTAGTGAGCACACGATTACTTTCTAGTCTAAGACAAAGTTTGATTAATTAATGAGTCATGCCACCTTAATAAATGAGAGCCTTTTATCATCCTGGTATAAAAATTCTTTTAAAAAGACAATTTTTTCACTCATGTGGAATTCAAGAAACAAAACAAATGAACAAATGGGAAAAAAAGAGAAAGTGAGGCAAACCAAGAAACAGACTCTTTAAAAAAAAAAAAAAGTTTATTTTTGAGAGACAGGGAGAGAGTGCAAGGGGGCAGGATGCAGAGAGAGGGAGACAGAGAATCCAGACCAGGCTCTGTGCTGTCAGCACAAAGCCCAACCTAGGGCTCGGACCCATGAGCCATGAGATCATGACTTGAGCCAAAGTTGGGCACTCAACAGACTGAGCCACCCAGGACCCCCCGGGCCTGTAACTACAGAGAACAAACTGATGGTTACCAGAAGAGAGGTGGGGGAGGGTGGTTAAAAAGGTGATGGGGATTAAGGAGCACACGTGTCATGATGAGCACCAGGTGTTGTGTGGAAATACTAAATCACTATATTGTACACCAGAAACTAATATTACACTGCACGTTAACTAAGTAGAATTTAAATTAAAACATTAAAAAAAGAAAATCTACCCATTGGTGTGATCAATTCCAGGAAATAGATCACATCTTCCTACTCTATGAGCCCTGAACCCCTAACCAAAACAAGAAGCTTGAATAGAGCTCCTATTTTAAGTTCTTCTCTTTTGATTCATGGAATTTGGAGATGAACCTTAAAATGAGGATTGATCCTTTGTTTCTCAAAACAAAAAGGAAAACACCACACTTTTATATCTCTATGAAGATACAAAAGACAAGTATCCGAAAACGTCTCAAATTTTACTTCATATGTCAGATATCCCAGAATCGTATTGTAGTTTCCCACAGAATTGCCAACTCAATAAATTCTTGGCTGATGCTTCAGAATTTTCATCTCTAATATTCCAAATCCCTAATGGCCTTAAACTTCAACGCCTAATCATTCAGTTGATTAATATGCCTCTTCCCAGCTGGGTTGTGCACGCAACAAGTCTGAAACTTCTCCAGTATTTCCACCTTCCACAAACTGTGAGACAAGTGGCTCCTCATGATCGTCTTTTCCAACCCTAACTTCTTATAATTTTCCCCAAAGTATGTTCCTCTTAGACTGTACTTACTGTATATAAATACTTCATGTTGGCTTCAATTACTTCAAGTTCTAGTACACATGCATATGCTGTTTGTTTTGGTGAGCAGTGATCTGGTATAATAAGAGTATAAACATCTCTTCCTTAACCCTGTACTGATAAACTATAGTCCCCAGACTAGGTAATTTTAAGCTTCACAGGACCTATAATAGAATATTAAAAAACAAAACAAAAACAAAAACAAACAAGAACAACAACAAACTATACTTTGGTCTGAAGTATCTTTTCAAAAGAAAGATACATGGTCCTGAAGATTTTAGGAATCCAGACTACATTCTAACTTTAAAAGCCTTATATTTGTCCCCAAACTACACTGACTCTATAGAGATTTGGATTTCCAGCAAAAATGAGTCCTCATAACTGTGATAGGAGCAGAAACCAGAACTAGATGGCTTTGAACTATGCTTGTATATGAAAATATATCCTGTTGTACTTTGATTGTAGCTCTATTTTGGTATCAGTGGAAATGATATTTTTAAAAATCAATTTCTTCTTTTAAAAAGGGATTTCCCTTCTGCTCCAATTTTCACTTAACTTTGGGGATTTTCTATATTGGATCCCCAAATATTTCTTAACTGCTTCAAAGTTAAAGTAGAAAATTTAACTTTCATGACTTGACTCTAAAACACATTACAAAGAATGTCTTAAGTGACAGCAAACTTCTTGGAGAATGTACTTACAGTTAAGGCCCCATCCATAACCATGGGTTTAGGACATTGGAAAGCTTGACAAAGAAGTAAATTTCTTAAGGCTTAGTATATATTCTTGGGCTTCATAACCAACTATAACTTTAGGTGTATCGACACATCCAAATGACACCACACAAAAGTTATTAAAAACTAGCTTTTAAATTATAAATCTTCTAGGGACACCTGGGTGGTTCAGTTGGTTCAGCATCCAGCTTCAGTTCAGGTCATGATCTCACAGTTCACAAGTTCAAGCCCCACGTCAGGTTCTATGTTGACAGCTCAGAGCCTGGAGTCTGCTTCAGATTCTGTGTCTCCCTTTCTCTCTGCCCCTCCACTGCTCTCACTCTGTCTCTGTCTCTCTCTGTCTCTCTCTGTCTCTCTCTCTCTCACTCACTCTCAAAAATAAACAAACATTAAAAAAATGGTTTTAAATTATAAATCTTCTTTGTAGAATTCTTTCAAGTGAGAGGTAAAAAAAGGTGAGGAGGGTTAAATTTTTATTCATTTTAAAGAATAAGAAGTAATACACAGAAGGTATTAAGTAATTGAAAAAAACAGGAAATTGAGTATTAAGTAGACTTTTTGAAGGGTAAAGTGAAATAATTTGATATATTTTAAATAATGAACTTAATCTTTAAAATAAAAATAATAGCTATTGAGAAATACTCATTTACCAAGTTTTTAACATACATTATTATATTAGAAATCTTGCAAAATAGAGATTATTTTCCCACGTGAAAGGCATGGTTTCAACCACTTGCTTTAATGAACAAGACAGGTACTAACAGAATTCCCCAAGTTTCAATCCAAATTTGTTTTCAACAGTGAACTAAGTCACTCACTGTGTCATCAAATAGATGGTTCTTTGATATTAAGCAGGCTTTTCCCTACTATCACTTTTTAATGTCAAAAGAAGGGAAAAGATATTTATTAAACGCTTATTTCGTATGAGAAGCATTTTCTAGATAATGCCAGTAGTCTGGGGAAAAGGAACAGGTTATTCTGCCTTAGGGTTTTTTCATTTGTCTTGTTTTACTTTTGGTAAAACCTAAGGAACGGAATGCTTTTAAGGCAGCACAATGCACCTAGGTTTCCACTGTTCATCAGTAAAAGATATTCTAGAGGAAAGAGTAAGACCCACTAGACTCCAGATCAATACAATCTTTCTTTTTCTATGTGTAGAATTGAGCAAAATGGACTTTTGACTGAAGCAATATTTTAAAACTATCAAAAAGGCAGGGGTCAGCAAACTTTATATGTAAGGGCCAGATGGTAAATATTTTACGCTTGTGGACCAACAGGTCTCTGTGACAACTACACAACTCTACCATTGCAGTGGGAAAGCAGGCAAGACAATACATAAATGAATGTGGGTAGCTGTGTCCCCACAAAACTTTATTTACAAAAATCATACAAGGGCCCGATGTGGCCCATGGCCTATAGTTTGCTGACCCTGAAATAGGAGAAAAATAAAATATAATCATAACTTGGAAATGGTGAAGTCAAGACATTTTCTTGTAATACCTTAAAAGCCTTCTCATTGTTTTGTCCAAATAGCTAGCAGCAACATTCAAGTAGAAACATTAGGTTCTGAGCTACACATTTACTCATTGGAAAAATAGGGCAACTGCTCCTCTAGGTCTTTTAGAATGTCCTTAAATGAAATATTCTCAAAGACAAAATTTTCAATGACATAGGGTGAGCTGTTAAAAACATCAGTAGTTTCATCTCCTCTTCAGTATAAAGAATTTCACAATCTGGCATGTTTAATGATTTGTGCCTCTGAAGCAGTAGACTGAGAACATCTGTAGGTAAATTTGAACTTTCTAATCATATATATATTTTTTTTTCCTAAATTACCCTTGTACCCTTTTTTTTCCTATTTTACCCTTCTAAAACCTCTGAAAGAGATAATGTTATTAGTCACCTTTTATAGGTCATGAATCTGTAATTTTAAGTGACTAAGTAAATTACCAAGGTTATATAGCTACTAAACTCTAAGGCCAGGATCTGAACAATGTAGCCCTATACTTAGAGCTACTCTGTAAGATTGTGCAAGTTATGGACCTCTTACACACATAAGGGCACAGATGACATAGGTATGCTTATTGTAGAAATTTTCCACAGGCAACAATAAATTTCATGTGTCTTACAAAATCAGTATTAGGAAAATTTTTCTGATAAAAGAATACATATTTTATAAGCAACCTTTTGTAATTCACAGCAATGTGCCATATATGATAGCTTCAGTCCTGTGACCTTGTTCTTTTACACTATACTAAAGGAACTCTGTACCAGGATGGCCACCTGGAAGGTTACAAAGAGTAAGGTCTTGAGGGAAGTCTGTGTTCCTAGACTGTATATGTAACATCAGCCTCTTCCCTGCCTTTAAGTCCTGGGAATAGTTTATTACTATGAAAATGGATACAGAGGATGAAAACGGAGAGCAGAATTAAAGATACTCTGAACATTATAGCATGATTGACTGGATATATAAATAAAATATTAAGATTGGGAGATAGAGTCTTGGGAGAGAAGGAAAATGACTTATTTTTAAGGTTCAAAGCATGCAGAGATGGAGAAGTCAAAGAGGAATGGAATATATGTACCCAAAGCTAAGAGAGTGGTCAGGGCTAGAGTCAGGGATATGGGTGTCATTTCCATAGAGGTGTAAGAGCTAAGGCCAAGAGAATGAGAGAACATACATGGGAAGAATCTAGGACTAGGAGCGGTGGGATCTACAAGATGAGCCAAAAAACAGAAAGAAAGTTAAAGTGTGATCAGAGAATGGATATAACAAGTTAAAAACAGGATCACTGAAGCCAAAACAAAACATGTGTTAATGAAAAGAGATTCTGGGTTTTTTTTTTAATTTTTTTAAGTTTATTTATTTATTTTTGAGAGAGAGAGACAGACAGAGGCAGAGAGAAGAGAGAGGGAAAGAATCACAAGCAGACTCTGCACTGTCAGCACGGAGGCTGATGCAGGCTCCAGCCCACGAAATGTGAGACCAGGACCTGAGCCTGAATCAAGAGTCGCAAACTTAACTGACCTGAGCCACCCAGGTGCCCTGTGAAAAGAGATTTTTAGGAATGTCTCCTGCTTCAAGGAGTTCCAGGAAGATGAGAACTGTGTGGAAATCACTTCAGCTCGCAGTTCAAGAGTAACTACTGAATTCTGTAAAGTCAGTCTCAATCCAATAGTAAAGGAAGGGGCTAGAATAGGGTGAGGGATAAAGAGGTGGAAGGAGAGTATGCAGGGGCGCCTGGGTGACTCAGTCAGTTAAGTGTCCCTCTTGATGTTAGCTCAGGTCATGATCTTGCAGTTGTGAGATTGGGCTCTGGGCTGAGCATGGAGCCTGCTTGGGATTCTCTCTTTCTGGCCCTCTCTCTCTCTGCCCCTTCCCTGCCTGTGCACACACTCCCTCTCTCAAAAATAAACATTTAAAGAAAACAAGAAAAAGAAACAGAGGGCACAGGCTATTTTTTTAATCTAAAATTTAGAAGGCAGAAAAGGAGGAAGAAAGGAAACAGATTTCTTCTTTAAAAAAAACAGAAGCTCATTCGAAATTTTTGAAGTTGAAAAATATAAAAATGGGAGATAAATCATTGACACCACTGTATTTCACAGAAGACCCAAAAATCCCAAGTCACAAATCACTAGTAGATACAAAAATAAAATCCTGTCCTGGTTCTCTTTTTTTCTAAGCAGCTTTATTGAGATATAGCTTTATTGAGATATAATTTGCATGCCATAATACTGACCCATTTTAAGTATAAAATTCAATGAGTTTTAGTATATTTACAGAGGCTTTAGTCTTATACGTCAAATAATGGCATAAGCATAAGAATGCTTAGTCTTGTTTTAGAATGCTGCAAGAACTCAGAACCTAATCATGAGAATAGAAATACAAAACAAAATAATACAGAAACACCAGTACGGTGTGCTGCAATAACATCACAGCTTATCATGTGGAATGAGGCAAATGGCTTAAATAGTCACTTTTGTAGCCTTTACAATAGATAATTAATGAGCCACAGTCTATGAATCAAGTAAGCTTTTGTTTCATAACATTAAGAATCTATCTAGATCTATAATTGACTCATAGAGTAACTATGCAGTAATATATTACTTCTGGTACATTTTGCCTCATATTGATCTCTAAGGTTTCCTTTAATTTGTTCACTTGCTTGTTTTTGGTCATACATCCCAAGGCAATTTCATACCATGCAAAGCAGTCATTGTGTTAGTTCTTTGTGTTTAACCTCAATCTTGGGTTGTGAAAACTTACTGGTGCCTACAAATAACAAACATCATACAATGATCTCTTTCTGTAGTCATTTGTGAAATTCACAAATTTAGATATCTGCACACTTTCTTTCAGACTGATTTCTAGACTTACACCATGTTTATGCCTTACCTAAATTGAGAGAAAAGGCTCTTCAATTAAGTAAAAAGCAAACAGTACAAAAATGAAGATTAACCATGGTTTCTTCGTAACATACCAATATATGTTACACATCATCAGGTTATCAGACTTACAGAGATGTAAGGGAAATTGTATACTTATTTTATATTCAAAAATGTAACAGAAGAAAAGAATCATAAAGCTAAATCTTAACTACCCAAGCTTCTAAGTAATTAAACCTCATATCTAAAAACTTCTTCATGGGGCACCTGGGGGCTCAGTCAGTTGAGCATCCAACTTCAGCTCAAGTCATGATCTCATGACTCATGAGTTCAAGCCTCACATCAGGCTCTGTGTTGACAGCTTGGAGCCTGGATCCTACTTCAGATTCTGTGTCTCCCTCTCTCTCTCTGCCCTTCTCCCGCTTGTGCTCAGTCTCTCTCTCTCTCAAAAATAAATAAACATTAAAAGAAATGTTCTCAAATTTTCTCAAGTTAACAGATTTAGATAAGGAAATCTACCTAAAGAAGTATATATTATATTTTTAAAACCATTTAATTGAACCCTTCATTTGAATATGTTAGCTCTCTTTCAACTACAATAGGTAGTTATTAAAACAAATCTCTCCTCCATAGAACGGACAAAGAAAAATAACCACTTTCTTATTAAACATTAGAAAGAAATACATAAGACTTACTCTAATTTCTTTCTCAAAATTTTAGTAAACATTGATTTTTTTAAAAAGCTAAAGAAAGGTAAAAAAACTTAAAAGTGGAAGAATATAAATCTAATTTAAATGTTTTTGTCATAATGAAAAAATAAAGAATAATTCAATTACATTTTGAGACAAGATTTAAATGTGTGATTTCTATAAGCATTCATGAAATTAGACTGGCTGGGAAGAGGTGAAGTACTTTTTCAAAGCACTGACTTTATCACCTTTAGTTTTTTTGTCTGTTAAAATTCTCACAGGAGTTGACGATCACCATTAGTGTTTTCCTCCATGAAAGGAGACTATTACCACCTCAAAGGTATTTTCTGTAATCATTGTTCAACTATGTGTTGTCTTGTGAAATTGCAAATATTCTCAGGGATGATAAAACTACTGACAGATCCATTGCTTCCCTTAATCATCCAAAAATAATTTTGGTCTTTGAAATTCTCCTGACACAGTAACTATTACCGCCTCCTTAGAGTTCCATTCCAACCACACAAAGCCCATACTGCTTGGGAATCTTTCAAGCAACTCTTTCAAATGTGAGGCTTCTTCCATTAACAATCCTCACTTTTAGATATGGTTTTGAAAGACATTATCCCAAGTCCAAGTTGTTTTCTACTCATCTCTTTTCACTGATCAACTCAGCCCACCAACATCAGTCAAGTGACTTGTGTTACAATCTTTTTGGTTTGCAATTCTGTTTTTGCTCATAAGAGTCTCGCTACCTTTTGTAAATTAGCATCAACTACTAGTTTCCAGTCGCATTCATATAGGATGGGGAGGTCATGATTTTGAAAACAAGGAAGGAAAAAACAGAAATCTGGAAATCTGAATTGATAATGTTGAATATGAGTCAATACTAATGAGAGAGGTTTTATTGCATCAGTAACCACAGAATTGCATCAGTAACCACAGAATTAAGAAGTTATAAGGATAATAAAAATCATTAACAGAAAATTACTGAGCTCGTTCTATATGCCAGATGCTTCTGGATATTGCAAATTCAGTGATAATCAACAGGAACAAGTCAAACACATCTTTGTTACAATTAAGCTTAAATTTTAGGAAAGGAAGATATGAAGTGTGCTGCTAAAAACAGGTGCTATGAAGACTGTATTTGATCAGGACCCTATGTAGAGTCCTGTGTCCAATATTAACACGTTTCTGACAATGACATATGAATTATAAATCACGTAACCTAATATCTGCTGATACATTGGTTTGAAACTGTATTCTGAACACTATCACAAAGCAAACATCTTTTGTTTTGCTTTGTTTTTTCATTTGGGTTTTGTTTTTGGTTTTCTAAATCCCTGTTGCTTCCTACTGTGCACAATAGCATACACTCTTTTTAAGTAACAGAGGTGTTGACTTTATTGTGGACATCATTTCACAATATATATGTGCATTAAATCATCACATGGGACACCTTAAAGTTACATAATGTTATATGTCAAGTGTATCTCTAGAAAGACAGGAAAAATAGTTTCAAGATAATAACAGCAGAGCATAAAATCAAGCATGGGCTCTTCTGAGCAAAGGACTTTGTGTGATAACACAGATGTCAGACCTGTGATGCAAGCCCTGATTCTACCCCAAAACAAATCTAAAATCTGACCACTTGTCACCATTTCCATGGTTAACAACTTGGCCCATGCTATCCCCCAGGTTACTACAATGGTCTTTTAAATGAAATCCCTGCACAACATCACAAATTTAACTCTTTGAAAGTCAAAAAAATGCTGTACTATGTAAAATAAATTATTTTCCAGGTGTATACATCTATTCTTGTTTTTTTAAATCTAGCTTTTAAGCATTTGAGAGGGTGGAAAAATAACAGAATCATCACTGTTCCAAGGGATGAACATAAAAGTAAAAATTAAGTGCACTTAACCATACTGCTATTTTTTTTTTTCAAATAGAAAGTGCCAAGCCAGTCAGTTTCAAAAGGAAATAGGCTACAGGTTTACATAGAGTGTTTTATCAGCAGTTTGCTTTATGGAAGTCTTAAATTCAGTTTTCTTAAATTCAGGTATTAATTTTCACGGACTTAAATTTTTTAAAGGTGTTACTTTATATAGACATGAATATCAGAGTGTCAAGATATGGTGACTACATTATATTAAGCTTTAAAAGAGATGATACAGCCATGGGGTAATGTGTTATGCACATTTGACTATAGAAGATCAATTACTGAAAGCTTGTACTAACACATACATATGGATAAATAGATAGACATAGATACAGATATAAGTATAGATACAGGACTTGTTTTGTAGTTAAATATTTTGAGTATCACTCAGATTATATATATATATATATATATATATATATATATATGTATACACACACACACACACACACACATATGTATTCTCAAGGAAGAGGGCTCATTTAAGGCATAAAAATATGATATATTTTGGCACCATAAGGTTTTTCATAAACTATATAATTAACTTGAGTAAACTGTGTAATACAAAATTCCGTGAGAGGAATATTTTAACCTTATGTTACATCTTAGGTGGAGGAAAGACAAAATATTCTAGCCTGTTTTGAGTAAGAAGAACATAAGGAAAGTAAGAAAACAATGAAAGAAAGGAAGGACTACTGAAGCAGGAAAAGAGAGGTTTATCTGATTTTAGAACATGAAGCATAGTGACTCACAACAATGCTTCTTTTCTTTCCTGTCCACAACTCTGAATAACAGAATAAACCAAAACACACAGATAATGTTTGGGACTCTGCCTCTCATCTACATTTAAGTCCCTCCACACAACAGGAGGCACTTTAGAGGAAGTCTGGGGGGATATAATAATATAAACTTGCAGCTCTGTTTTGTCATCCCAAACCCAACTTCTGAGAGGAAGAGCTGGAACTTTTGCCTTCTCCTTTGACCTTGCATCGCTCTCCTTCAACCTGCCTTTGCTTCCCCATCACACTGGTAAACCCCAAGATCTCACATCCTGTCCAGGCCTTAACACTGCAGATGGCTCTCACCTCCCTCCCTGCCCTGAATGTTTTCTCATCAAGGTCAACTGCCTGATTACAAGCAACTCAAAAACATACAGATAGTTCTACTTCTGATCTTGCTTAACCTTTATGCAGCTTTATCACCTTTTATCCCCCTTTCTGTTTGGAAAAGCTTTCTTCCTCCAACTCACACTACAATCTCTTTATTTTGTTCCTATGCTTCGGTTTCCTTTGTGAGCTCGTTTGTCCATCCTTTAATGCAGACGTCCCCCAGCAATCTGTCTTGGGTTTTATTTTCTTCCTATGCATATTTCCTATGGGCAATTTTACTTACTTCTATGGTTTTAATGACCAGCTCTAGGCTGATAAGCCCAAATCTCAACATTGCTAATTCAAGTCTCTTTTCTGAGATCCAGAAATAAATACAACTCCCTACTGATCAGGTTTACTGATGGTCCATAGAGATATCAAATTTAACAAATCTAAAACTGAATTCATTGCTACGTCATTACCCCTCCCCAAATGAGCCCTCTTTTTAGGTTTTCTGATTTAGTTGTAGGCACTATCTTTCATCCTGTCGCTCAAGCGAGAAACCTTGAGTACCTTCCCAGCTCCTCCCTCACTCTCAACATCATACATCCAATAACCAAGTTCTGTTGACTCTTCAGTTCAGACATCTCTTAAGTCTATCCACTTTGTCTCCATTTAAACAATCATAGCCATTTCTTCCACAGCTCACATCTATTTCTGCACCAAACTGGCTGCTTACAATTGTTCCTAGATCAAATCTCGCATCCTAATTGCAGCCCATGTGACCTTTCTAAAATGTTATGGTAGTCATTTCATTCTCCTGGTCAAAATCCTTTAACTGGTTCCCCACTGTTTCTTTCATTCATTCATTCAGTATACTCCTTGTCTATTTACAGGCTATTATATTATGTTAGGTACTTTGTAGAGTGCCAGGGCTATGGTGACCACAAAATATTATCCAGCAAGACACTGTTTTTTCCTATAGCAAAGATTTGGTTCTCCTGCTAACCCCAGACTTCAGATTTATGGTTTCAGAACTTTACATTAATCATAATTGTTCATTCCTCTTAGTGATAATGATGCACTGACACATTATTTCTCATCCTATAAATGTTTCTGATATCTATTTCCCTGCTTTGCTTCTGTTTTAGTTCTCGATACCTTCCAGAATGAACCTGGACTTACTTTCTGTCTACTAATGGGACGTTTTGAATGCCTTAGCTTGGCTGCATTCTACAATGGAGCTCCTAGAAGTTCCCCAAATTACATTTTTGCCAAGAACCCTCCACCCCCAAAGTAAATACTGCTTTGGGTTACAGCTGCTACATCCTGGCTTGGTCTCTGAATTATTGGCTTTTCTCATAAAGGGCTACAGAATTGTTTCTGCTTTCTCATATTTTTTATCATTAATTATTTTCTACTTTCAAAATACAAAGCTTTGTTCTTAACTCTTTTTACCCTCATTTTCTTTACAACATATTTATTGGTGTTGTCCAATTTTTTTCCTTTTTAAAACTCTTTTTTTTTTCCTTTGGTTGTTATGATACAGCACCATGGGTACTGTGATAGCTGTCCATTGTCTTTTCTGCCCTTACCACTGGCTTGCACATCTCCTGTCATCCATTAAAAGTAGTAGCCATTACCTAAAGTACTGACCATCATTCTATTATCTTTTATCTCTAAACGTAAATGGTTCTGTCATATACGTTGAAAGCTTCAATGATTGTTTCCAGATCACTCTTGTCAGTTCCAGAACCACAGGCTCACAATTCTTGAATTTCCAAATGCTGCTAGAGGTTTTCTGTGTCTGAAGCTCATGGGGCTCGTCTTCTTTAATCCCCTTCATAGCTTCTTTCTTTTCCAGTAGACTGTCTTTTGTTATTATTAGATGAGATAATATATGTAAATGGCATATCATGGATGGCACACAGTAAGGCACCACATTTATTGATCCCTTCTTCTGCATGTATCTACACTTGAAATGTTAGTAACGTTAGTGCATTTTACCTCCACTTCTCTTGGAAAGTGAATGTAAAGTAGCAATTTTAATGGAGTCTCCATCCTCTTAAATCTCACATTCCCACCCAAATGAAGCCCTTCTTTCTATAGCTTTGATGAGCACAACTTTCCAACTAGCTTCCTCCTACTTTATCCTGCGCACTGATTCCAGACAAATATTCTTGTGTCACAGCCTAATTATCTGATTGGCCTGTTCAGATACATTCAATGGCCTCCCAGCATCCGTTGAATACTAATTTTGAGATTATGAAGGTACAGAATGATACTCATATCCCTTTTGGTGAGCCTAAGTATTCAACTCAGAGTCCTGGATTACTAGGTGATAGAAAACATCCTATAGGTTATAAAGTGAATCTTCAAAACATATAGCACTTGAACAAGCATTACATACCTCCCTTCTATTCCATTTCTTCTCTAATGTTAATTCTAGAATGGATTTTAGTTACTTATTCTCTGGCTTTAAATGCCTCACATTACAATTAAAATTCCTGTTCCAGGTACTTGACAATGGAATTCATATATCACAAAGTGAATGCAACAGAAAGTAGGACCCTGACTATGGACAAATGAGATATGATTGTTTCAATCAAGGAAATAACATTCTTATTGCTTTTGACTCATACTATATAAATTTATGAAACAATTTTAAAGTAAACTCTACCCCCAATGTAGGGCTCGAACTCACAAACCCAAGATCCAGAGTCATGTGCTCTACTGAAATTTATACAAATTTATATAAAATCAATTCTTCCTTATAATCCAGATACGTGAAGGTAGTTTAGAAACAACTCTGTTTAGACTCATTCGAATAATTCACAGCTCTATATAACATCGACATTATATTATTCTACAAATAAAACAGAATTAGAAATATGCTTACATGAAAAGTAAGAGGTAAAGCCAAAATTAATATTCTAATTTCAGGCTATTCAGGCTTCCTTCTTCTCGGGCAAATTGACTTTAACATGTAAAAGTATAAGCATGATTGCCTGGGAAAGTTAAGGAGTCAGGATCCCTTCAAGCAGACGGCATAGTCTTCCTCTGACTTTTATGACATGATTCCACCCAAATTGCTGGGTATTTATCCCACATTGTCTTATTTAGAAAAGCATCTACTCCCTCAGCATTGCTGCAAAAGTGTTGAGAAGACTAACGGAATGTATACAACGAAGTCTAAGATAAAGGAGAAAAACCTCAAATGAAGAGGAAAACATTTATTTATTTTCCAAATGAATTACATTGCTTTGTCTCCCACTGCTCCCATCAGCTTTACTGATGCTGGGGAGGCCACTCCCCAAAGGAAAGACTCTCCTCTCCTAACCACAACCATCTCCTCCACATTCACACCTTTCCTCTGCATAAGCAGCTACAGGGCAGAGGGAGAAGATAAGGAACATTAAATTGTTTTTGCAACAACTAAAAATCTTTATACAATTGTTATGATTAAATAATTGGTAGTATCAAATAATAACAATGGATCATATATTTTATTTTCAGTCAGCTATACTTGAAATCCACCACCCACCCCAAGCTGATTTTGATTTTATAATGGGCCATTCTCCTCCTGGACAATGCTATAAGCCACCACGGCCCAGAGGGGCCTGTCTTGCATGTTCACATGCAGCTCAGGTGTTCACAAAAATAGCAATACAAATCTTGATCACTTATTAATATTATAATTAATGAATACCAAATTGAGGATTTTCTGCAACAACATACATTAAATATTCTAAGTTTCTTAATTCTGAACTACCTACACCAGAACATATCCTCTTAAATATATAATTTCCCATCTATAGCAGAATATTTGCAAGAATAACATTATTAAAGAAATAACACTGGACACCAACTTTAGTTTAATTGAAAATTAAGCTGATCAGTAAATTATCCTCAAGCCAGTGTGGGAAAAAAAATGTGCATATTGACAACTCAAGAAGGTGATGGAGTCAGGCTGGTATAGGGGAAAAACATCTGGTTTGTAATCCATGAGAACTGGTTTTAGCCAAGATTCTAATACGTTCAAACTGTGATTCTGAGCAAGTGAACTAACTTTCACAGGTGTCATTTTTTGTTCTTGTTTTTTTTTTTTTCTTTTAGATATAGTATAATGAGATTTTCCTAACGTGATTTCCTACTGGAATAACATATATGTCTAAGGATTTCATGAGACCATATGGATTTCTTTCCTAGGTTTTCCTTGGAGAAGTCTTCTCTACTACATGCACAAAATATTTTATCAACAAATGGAAATGCACTGAGGCTTCTAACTTGATAAGCAAAGCAAGATTCAAGTCATGGGATTGGAAAACAATTAATTAAAATTGAAATCCTAATAAGGAAGTTTCCACATCATTAGTTTCATAATGTACCTGTTTCTGCTTATTTCACTGTCACTAGTAAAATTTAATTGCTTCATATTTCATATTTATTATTTTGCATATAGCATGTGTTTCAGATTAGAGAAAGTAATAGAAAAAGCATTAATCAAGCCAGGCCAGTCTCAGCCTTTTTTGCAGTCTCTGATCATCATTTTTATACACACATTTGAGCAATTCTTGTGATTATATTTTTGTTAATTATATGTTATCTCTTAAGCCTTCTGTACTCCTTATGGCAGCATCTAACCACTAAAATTACAATTTCAACCTTAATATGCAAATTGATATTAACTATACAGACACCTTTTTTTTTTTTTAATGTTTATTTTTGAGAGAGAGAGAGACACAAAGACAGAGTGTGAGTGAGGAGAGGGGAGAGAGAAGGAGACACAGAATCTGAAGCAGGCTCCAGGTTCCAAACTGTCAGCACAGAGCCTGATGCAGGGCTTGAACTCAGGAATCACAAGGTCATGACCTGAGCTGAAGTCACATGCTTAACTGAGCCACCTAAGTGTCTGTACAGACACCCTTTAAACATTGTTATCATGGCCTAAATATCCAAAGCTCTGATATATACACAGATAGTTAACAAAAGGCAATATTTAAAATTTTGAGGTAGAAAAATTTGTTTTTTTTTTTTAAGGTTATTTATTTATTTTTAGACAGAGAAGGGGTGGAGCAGAGAGAGAGAGAGTGAGAGAGAGAGAATCCCAATCAGGCTCTGCACCCCGTCAGCCTGGAGCCCAACACAGGGCTTGAACCCGTAAGCCACGAGATCATGACTGAGCCTGAGTCAAAATCAAGACTTGGGACACTTAACCAGCTGAGCCACCCAGGCTCATTCATTTTTATATACTTTTTATGTATAAATTTAATTTTTCTGGCACAAGTGTTATTTCCAGTTTTAAATAATACAACACCTCAACTGGTCTTTAGAATAAGCTTAAAAGGATCTTAATTACTTCCTCTGAAAATCAAACACTGGTCCTGAGACCTATTCTTTTTCCAGATGGCCAACTTAGTGAATTTGCCTCTCTAGAATAACAGGGATTTTGAAGACCACCAATCTGTTATACAAGGGACCCTCTCTCCAGGTGAAATTGGCATCCTTTGAGGGGCTCAAATAACCTGATTGCTTCATACAGAAGTTTTTGGTAGTATTTATTGAAATATAAAGCCTGGCATAACTAAGGCCACACAGTGTCTTCAAACTTGATGGGAGTATAGTTTCAATTTCATGACCTCTAGAAATAACATTGTACCAGAATGCAAAAGGATCTAAAACCTCTCTTCTCACTTCTCAACAATATAGTCCTGAAGCCCTGTGTTTTCTCCCCTCAATATGTAACTCTCTTTTTCTCCCCTAATAACATTGTCTCAAAGAGATATTACAAGCAACTAGTAAAGATAATGGGTAAAATATAGGTATAGTTCCACAAGCAGTGCAATTTATTATTGCCTTAAAATATCTAAACAATCCAGGGCCAAGCCCATGATGGTAACAGTAAGGCACTTGTCAGAAGGGAAAAATTTAAGAGGAACCTCCCCAAATTCAGTAATCAAGACAAGTAATATTATTTTTAAATGGTTTATTTATTTTTGAGAGAGAAAGACAGAGCATGAGCAGGGAAGGGGCAGAGAGAGAGGAAGACACTGAATCCAAAGCAGGCTCCAGGCTTGGAGCTGTCAGCACAGAGCCCAACGCCGGACTCGAACTCATGAACTGTGAGATCATGACCTGAGCCAAAGTCAGATGCTTAACCTATTGAGCCACCCAAGCACCCCAAGGTAAGTAATATTTTAATGGAATATTCTAAAACATCAAAATTAAAGCAAAAATCCCCGATGAACAGAATATTAAAAATTTAAGTAAAGAAAAGATATTATATACTATATCTAGCTAAATAAGTCCTCACACCTGCCGTTTGTTTATCTTGCACTGGTTTATTGTAGAATAGCTACAGTTGTTCAATTCATCAATGTCAGTATACATATCATTAAACACTAAATCTATACTTTTATTATTTTTCCATACTTATAAATAGAATTTTAATTGTCAGCCATGGACACTCATGAGATGCACTTTATATTCTGCTGCTATTCCAAAAGAATTTTAAGGAGCTCCAATTTAATAGAGTGCTAGTCTTCTCCCCTTCTTAATAATAATCAAATTCCTCATATGCTTCAGGTAAATATATTATTATAACTATTTAATGTCACCTTGATGACGTTATCCCACCTATGAAGTTTTTTTAAGCATTTTGAATCCACAAATAACAATAATAAATTCTTTATACTTCAATACAGAAACACTATAGTGTAACTTTATAATTTATAATAATTATTTACAACTAGAAAGCACCTGTACTCTCTCAGACCCTTTGCTGATGCTGCTTCTAGAGGCATGGCTCACACTGATCCTCACTGCACACTGCTTTAGGGAAGACCACCAGAGCTCGAGTAGTTACATAAAACAAAACAAAACCAACAAGCAAACAAAACAAAAAGACCAAAAAACCAGGTGCTTATGTACACTAACATAAAAACAAATAGTCCTCGATTGAAATAAGCATTAAGGTTTCAATTATTTAAAATTTCGGAAATTTGAGAGATACTTTCTTGCTCCAGCTCCCTTTCCTTGTCCACGTTTACCATTTTGCTTTAGAGCAGAGGGGGCAGCCTTTCAGCTGACCTAATGAAACACTGCTGCAAAATTGAGAAGCCAACCTGTGTGCAATTGCAGTTCAGCCAGAAAGAATGCTAATTCTTGGCTTCAGTGCTTTCTTTAAAGAAATCATTCAGGCTTTTCCGTGGCATGGAACACTGTGACCAGCCAGGAACTGTTAGAGATGAAAATAACCCTTCTTTGTTATGATCCCAAAAATGTAGTATTTGTTTCAGTTTCATAGGAGACCCTCGTACCTAGTTTAAAAAAAAATGGGGGGTAGGGTGGGGTGTGGAATTAGTCAGGCCTAGCCACTGTCTATAAAGGATATAATCTCCTAACTTACAGCGTGCTCCCAAGGGGCTTGTAAGAGGCATACAGCAAATGCTTTAAAAAAAATAGGGTATCATTTTGCAATTGCTCAAGTATGGTCAAAGAACCCTGGATATAGAGGAGGAGGAGCTGAGTTGAGGGCCCTCGCAACCTTTACAAACTGTACGACATTGAATTCTGATGTGAGATATCCTTTTCCCTAAAACGGCATTACTAATACCCACGTCACAGAGTTGTAAGAATTAACTAACATGACAACTATAAATAATATATAAATGATAAACTGTGACACAAATGCCATGAAGAATTTTAAAAGATAACAAAATATAATAAGAATGTAAAGTAAGATTGTAAAGCCAATCTCCATTTCTACTGGAAATAAAATTAAGTTTTAAATTATTGTGATCTGTCCATAGAGGTATAAGCTAACAAATTGAGATATTGCAATGAAATAATTTCTTAGATTAAGATTTTCACTTATAGGAACATGAATTCAAAGACTGCAGAATCATTAATATATGATCCTTTCAATTTTTATTAGGTTAGAAAAGTCAATTAAAAAAAAAACACTTAAAAGATATTTTCACTTAGAAAAAAAATCAAAAAAGTGGATGGAAAATTATCTCAGTTTGATAACTTTCCAAGTGGTTTTTAAGTAACATAAGAATAATGCATACTAAAAATAAAGTAAGGCAATTCCATTATAAAGAAATAATTGAAGAGTAAAAAATTTATGTCATAGTACCATTTGACTACTAGTAATTACCAGAGTAGATAGAATATAAATTAAATTGGAAATTTTCAAATACCCTTATTGGGTATGTTAAAAATGTATCATCTTTTTGATTTGTTACATTTGGTTCCTTTAAAATAACTTTATAAAACGCAGACATGTTTTACATGGCAAAAGAATTTTGAATAAGGCATATAAAATTCTTAATTTTTTTTTATCCTGATCATTTTTGTTTTCTCTTTATTCTACTAACTCTCCTTGAGAAATGTTACCCATTCTGGTTTTCATTACTATTAATATATGATTCTCAAATCTACTTCCACTACCAATATCTCTTCTAAAGTCCACATTCCTGTTTTCAATTATCTACTGGACGTACTACTTGGAAATTTCCCATGGACCCTTTAGCCCCTTCCAAAACAAACTCAACATCTCCCACCCTCTGACATCCACTTCTGTCCCTATATTTCCACCTGATTAAAAAGAACAGCTACCCACACAGTGACTCATGTCTAAAATGTGGCAATCATGATTTTGCCTAATTTCAGATCCATCTGATCGGTCACCAAGTTTAATGGGTCCTACTTTTAAAATATCTGTCATTTTGGATTTCATCCCCACTCTGCAACTTATCTTCTCATCTTGTTCCCCATGTATCTTGTTCTACCATATCATTTGTCTGTCTAGAAATACCCCATTGGGGTTTATGGATAAGTTGAGCAAGAGAATCTACTTGAGATTTCTAGTTTCTGGAAGAAATTAACTAAACTTCCTGAAGCCTTGAGTTTTAATTGCAAAAATCAGTATGAACTCATAATGTATTTGATGTTCAAAATCAAAACATTTTTCTTACTCTTTCAACAAAACAAATGAATGAAAAACCCAATAAGCAACCATTAGAGATCCCTTAGCAACAAAACTGAAGACTAAATGAATCAAAGAACTTGGAGGAAATGGTTGATTCCAGACTGGAGGCAAGTTATATACAGTGGGTGAGGTAAGGGAAAAAAAAAACAGATTCACCTTGAGTTGGTAACTGCTGAAACTGGGTCATGGGTGCATTAAAAATTTATTAGACTTTTCTGTCTAGTTTTGAACATATAAGAAATTTTTCATAATACACACAAAATAAAACAAAAAAGAACCAGGTCCCATAGTCTACTTGGATGTAAAACTTTATAATGCAGAGTATCCATAAATGTTTTATAATGTATATAAAACACAATTTTGAAGCAGCTACAGAGGGCTACATTCCAACAGAAAATCTAAATGATGGTAACCTCTTGCAATTATACTGTATCTGATTTTTACTTCAAAAACGTTGTGTGTATTTTTTAGCTCAAAGTCTGCTATGGACTGAATTGTACCTCTCCAATTTCATATGGTGAAGCTCCAACTCCAAAAGTGGTTGTATTTGAAGACGGGGCCTTGGGAGATAATTAGGTTTAAATGACATCATAAGAGAGGAGCCTTCTTACAATGTTCTTATAAGAACAGACACTATAGAGTTTGCTCTCTCCTCTCTGTACCATGTGAGGACACAATGAGAAATGGCCATCTGCAATGTAGGAAGAGAATTCTCACCAGAACCCAGCCATGATGGTGGACTTCCCAGCATCCAGAACTGTGACAAATAAATTTCTGTTGTTTAAACCATCTAGCTTAATGTATTGTGTTGTGGCAGCCCAATCTGGCTGATACAGGGCCTTTCATTTTTAGTGCTCATTAAATGGCAGAATTTAAAATGGTAGATTTCTAAGTTGCCTTGAAAATTCTCAAAACACAAAAGAACATTTTGTCTTAAACTTGAAATATACTGAATATACAAACATAAATCAACTACTGTGTAAAATATTCATAATACCAGAGGCTTAAAAATGTAAATGATTAGAAACATTAAATCACTGATGTGATTACAGAATGGTACTTCATAAAAATAGAGCAGCGACAATTAGAATCATGCTTCATAATAACCATCTACAATGTGGAAAAAATTTCTTGCCTTGGGCATCAAATTAAGGTGGATAGTTTTATTCTGTCTAAGAAGATGAATAACACATATCTGGTCTGTTAGAAAGAAAAAAAGGGGAAACTAATTTACATTTGTTATCTTAATTAATCCTTGACAACACCAAGGACTCATTCTACTATAACCATGCTATATATAGTTTTCTACATATAAACTAAATAGCATGTTAACTAACTATATAACCTTTCTACTTATTGACAAAATATAAGAACATAAATTGATCTCTAGTACTTTGTATTTAGCACAAAAATATAAAGATTTTTAATATAAAAAACTGAATATAAATTGTTCTATTTTTACTTTTTTACTGATTAACAAGATTGTCAATTTATCTTTAATCTTTTTCAAAAAAAGCAAGCAAAGGTTATGGTCACACATAGGGGAGATTCAATTTTACAGTTGTGGGTGCTAATCTGTGAAAAGCTGACTATTGGCTGATCATAATAGGAAAAGTGATGGTTGAAACCAATAAATCAGGAGATATAACTATACTTCATTATTCTGCTGGTAAGAATTTCTGGAAGTAATGAGTGACAACATCTTTGAGTCCTAACTAATAACTATCATAAGGCAAACAAAACAACTTTATACCTTCTTCTTACTTGTGTTACTAATTCACCTTTTGTGAGGAGAAGGTTGTGAATAGCAATTCTTATAAGATGAATGAATACTCTGAGTTGGAAAATTCCTTTAAAAAGTATATTTGGATTTTGGAAGAAGTCACAGGAAAGTGGGAGATGATATTGAACCCTATAAATGTTCATTCATTCATTCAACATTGAGTTATTGACTGCCTACTACATGTCAGTAATCATAAGTTGGGGAAATCTGCCACAAACAAGATATGCAAAATCACTGTTTTCAAAATATTTGTATTCTATAAGAGAACCAGTGTATGAAAACAAATAAATAAACAAGTTAGTTTCAGTTAGTAATAAATGGGTTTAAAATATAAAACAAATAAAACACAAAGTAGAGCATGCCTTAGGGACTATTTTAGATTGGATGATGGGCAAAGCCTCTTGAAGGAGGTGATACTTAGGCAAAGACCAAATTAATGAGAAGGAACAAACTATGGGGGGGCAGTGGTCTGGTGGAAAATGTTCTAGGCATGAGGAACATCTAGTATATGAGCTCTCCATATCAACCCTCAATTTTGATAGAGTACCTCTTCTTGGTGCAGTCACCTACCCAGTTCTCAGAAATCTTTATTTACTGTCAAAACCTCCAACACTAATCTCATCTCAACCTCATTCAGTGATCTTGTCATCAACACTACCCTACCTCAGCTCCTCTGGTCATATCCATCAGAAAACTCCTCCCACTGGGTGGCTCAGTCAGTTAAGTGTTCAACTTTGGCTCAGGTCATGGTCTCATGGTTTGTGGGTTTGGGCCCCACATTTGGCTCTGTGCTGACAGCGCAGAGGCTGGAGACTGCTACAGATTCTGTGTCTCCCTCTCTCTCTCCTGCCCCTGCTTGTCTCTCTCTCTCTCTCTCTCTCTCTCTCTCTCTCTCTCTCTCAGAAATAAACAAACATTTAAAAAACGAAGAAAACCCCTCCATAATCTCAATTTCTAACACCACATGCCCTGACTACTACTCCTCCTTTCTTACCAGTTCACTACCTCTAAGTACCCTGGCTCCAATAACTCTCTTATCCCAGCAGGACCTACAATCCATGGATTTACCACTTGTTTCCTATATTTCACTCCCAACTCTTGCCTTCACCACTTTCCTTTCTTATCATAAATTTTATGGTACATCACTGAAATCACTCCACTATATAAAACTCCAACTTTCTTGCCCCTTTCTTGCTTTATTCTATTCTTGAATAAATCCAACCCTAGTTAAAATCAATTCCATCTATTCTATGCCCACATTTATGTATCTGAACATGGCTAGAAAAACAAATCACAGCATAGAATCATACTGAATGGTTTTGCCTTACATTCATAAACAGTATCCTAAAAAGAGCTGTTAAAACAGACTATTTAGTCTCCCACTGTCCTAGATTACAAGTTCATACTTATTGTTCTCTCCTACAACTGTGAACATGTCTTCCCTCATTCCATCCTTACTGAATAAACACCATGTAAGTGTTATTCTACAAAACCACAGCCGCCACTTGTACATAAGATCCCATCCCTCTACCCTACCAGCATCACTTCAGCAAATCTCCCCTTGTCTTCTTGGGTCAACAGTTTCTTTCTACACCCACTGTTCATTCTTATCAACATACAAACTTGGTGTAACTTGTTTTTTCCCAGATAATTTTCTTTAGGAAATAATAAAATAAATATATTTTTTTTTCTGGAAGAATAAATGATAAGACTAACCCTGTATTTTCTTTTTTTTAATTTACCGAATTGATGAAGCTGTGGTTGTGTTAAAAGTATTAGGTCATGGGGCACCTGGGTGGCTCAGTTGGTCAAACATCCGACTTTGGCTCAGATCATGATCTTGTGGTTCGTGAGTTGGAGCTCTATGTCAGGCTCTGTGCTGGAGCCTGGAGCCTGCTTCAGATTCTGTGTCTCCCTCTCTCTCTGTCCCTCCTCTGCTCATGCTCCATCTCTCTCTCTCAAAACAATGAATAAACATTAAAAATTTTTTTTTAAGTATTAAGTCATATTATAAAGCCAAAAACAAAATTATAAAGCATAATAGCATGAAGAATGATACTAAACACAGAAATAGAATTTTTATTTATTTATTTTTTTTTAATTTATTTTTGGGACAGAGAGAGACAGAGCATGAACGGGGGAGGGGCAGAGAGAGAGGGAGACACAGAATCGGAAACAGGCTCCAGGCTCCGAGCCATCAGCACAGAGCCTGACACGGGGCTCGAACTCACGGACCGCTAGATCGTGACCTGGCTGAAGTCGGACGCTTAACCGACTGCGCCACCCAGGCGCCCCCAGAAATAGAATTTTTTAATACAGGCAATAAACAAACCTAACATTAAATGTGATAATTATGGCACTTCAAATCAAAACAAAAATAGGTAGATTCAGTAAAGCCAAAACTCTAAATATATTGAAAACCTGGTGAAAATTTGCAAAATAATTAATAGAGAGAAAATATTAAAACATAAATAACTGTTACAAATTATCGCTCAAAAGAAAAAAGTGGGTAATTCTCATGGTTAAGAAATTCAGAAGAAGATGTATAGATAGCCAGTAACATATGAAAAATATTTAACTTTACACATATTTAATAATATTAAAAAACAAAGGTGATATATTATTCTTGCTTATATATACATATATACATATACATGCACAATATACACATACCTATATATATAGATGTACAACATACTTCCACCCCAATGCCTATATTTCTATCTCTAATGTAGTGTACCCTATATTATGAAACATACAAGAAAGTATTTTCATACTTGTTATCAGCTGATAACTCCCTGAAGGTAACTTGACAATATAAAGCAAAGGTCTAAAAAATGTGGCTGTTTTATAACAGCAAAAAATTAAAAATAATATAAATTCCCGACCATAGGAGATTACATAAATTATAATATATCTTTATGTTAGAATGTGATATGGCAACAAAAATCATAATCTTGAAGAATATGTGAGGGTAGCTGATATTACTCCAGGCACCCTCCCACATCCTACAAAATAGTATAAAATAGTACTACAAAATAGTATAAAATAAGTGATCTCATCTTCCTAAAGTATTCATTATAATATTTATTATAAATAATATACCAAAAAATGATAAGATAGCAAAGTATTTGGAGTAACTATTCTCAGTTATGGAGCTATGGGTAATTGCAATTTTCTTCAGTATTTTCCACCTTTTTTTACAGCAGTATATTTAGAAAGTTAAGAAAGCAACAAATATTGAAGATGATGAAGAGGAAGGAGGCAAGTTGAGAAGAGTAAAGTTTTCTTCTCTCTACTTTTTTAAGTGGGAATTGGTCAGAAATCATTAGTGCCTCAAGGTAGTCACATGGTTTGTAGGTCCTTGCACAGGAACAATTAGTTTATTGCAGGTTCTTCACGACCACCCCCACCATCATATTTGCAGATATTTTATGAAAGCCACCAAGGGCAATGACATCTAGCACAGCAATGAGGAGATTCTAGGCTCTCTATGCCAACCATGTGGATTGGGCAGTCAGAGAGTATTTCTGAACTTCAGTTCTAATCAAAAAACAAATGGATTGACTTTTTTTGCAATGGGTTTGCCACCAGAACACAGATGTTGTAAAAACCACTGCTAAACCTAAACCAAAATGGGAAAGGAAAAGACTCACATCAACATCATTGTCATTGGACATGTAGATTCGAGCAAGGCTACCTCTACTGCTCAATGTGGGATCGACAAAAGAACTATCAAAAAATTTGAGAAGGAGGGTGCCAAGATGGGAAAGAGCTCCTTCAAGTATGCCTGGGTCTTGGATAAACTGAAAACTGAATGCGAATGTGGTACCACCAGTGATATCTCCCTGTGGAAATTCGAGACCAGCAACACCGAGACCGACATCAACAGTGATGTTCCAGGACACAGAAACTTTTTCAAAAACATGATTACAGGCACATCTCAGGCTGACTGTGCTCTTCTGATTGCTGCTGCTGGTGTTGGTGAATTTGAAGCAGGTATCTCCAAGAATGGGCAAACCTGTGAGCATGACTTGCTGGCTTACACACTGGGTGTAAAACAACTAAATGTTGGTGTTAACAAAGTGGATTCCACTGAGACACCCTACAGCCAGAAGAGATACAAGGAAATTGTTAAGGAAGTCAGCACCTAATTAAGAAAATTGGCTACAACCCTGACACAGTAGCATTTGTGCCAATTTCTGGTTGGAATGGTGACAACATGCTGGAGCCAAGTGCTAACACGCCTTGGTTCAAGGGATGGAAAGCCACCCGTAAAGATGGCAATATCAGTGGAACCACAACTGCTTGAAGCTCTGGATTGCATTCTGTCACCAACTCATCCAACTGACAAGCACTTGTGTCTACCCTTTCAGGACATCTACAAATCGGTGGTATTGGTACTGTCCCTGTGGGCTGAGTGAAGACTAGCACGATGGTCACCTTTGCTCCAGTCGATATTACAACAGAAGTAAAATCTATTGAAATACACAGTGGGCTTTGAGGGAGGCTCTTCCTAGGGGCAATGTGGGCTTCAATGTCAAGAACGTTATTTGTCAAAGATGTTTGTTGTGGCAATGTGACTGGTGATAGCAAAAATGACCCACTGATGGCAGCACCTGGCTTCCCAGTTCAGATATTTATCCTCAACCATCCAGACCAAATCAGTGCTGAATGTGCACCTGTGCAGGACTGTCCCACAGCTCATATTGCTTATAAGTGTGCTGAGTTGAAGCAGAAGATTGATCATCATCCTGGAAAAAAACTGGAAGATGGTCTCAAGTTCTTCAAATGTGGTAGTACGGCCATAATTGATATGGTTCCTGGCAAGCCTATGTGTGTTGAGATCTTCTCTGACTGTCATCATCTGGGCCATTGTGCTGTTCATGACATGAAACAGACAGTTGCTATGGGTGTCATCAAAGCAGTGGACAAGAAGGCAGCTGAGCTGGCAAGGTCACCAAATCTGCCCGGAAAGCTGAGAAGGCTGTGTGAATATCATCCCCAATGCCTGTCACCCCAGTCTTAATCCATGGTGGAAGAATGGTCTCAGAACTACTTGTGCCAATTGGCCATCTAAGTTTAATAGTAAAAGATTTGTTAATGATAACAATGCATCATAAAACTTTAAGAAGGAAAAGGAGAATGTTTTGTGGACCATTTGTGCGTGTGTGTGTGTGTGTGTGTGTGTGTGTGTGTGTGTGTGTAGCAGTTTTAAGCCATTATTTTTTTTAAATCAGTACTTTTTAATGGAAACAACTTGAACAAAAATCTGTCACAGAATTTTGAGACCCATTAAAACAAAAGTTTAATGAGAACAAAAAATGGATGAATGAGATATCCTCTTTACCTTAGTACTTTGATTACTTATCTGTTTGATTTAGTAATGCAGAGAGAATAAGGGGAAATACAGAACTATTACTTTTATAAATCATATGGTATGCATATATAAAAAGATTCTAAAGCACTGTAGACTTTAAAATTCTGTAGACTTCAAATTTTTAGTCTTTAACTTTTATGATATTATTTGAAAGCATTAAGTAATAGTCTTCAAAATTATTGGAAACTCCTGGGAATAGAGATTACAATTATAAGCAATTTAATGTACCATGAAATTGTCCTATCTGGGATTAAATAAAACGACCACAAATTGAAATCTATACTTGGATCTCACTCATTAAAACTAGCACCTAGATGGGGGATGAAAGACAAAGCTGATCCCATGCAGATAACATAGTTAAATATTTTTCAAAATCATATCACATAAAGTGTCTGCCATTTGAAATATTTCATTGTTTTACACATTTCAATATTTTAACAGGAGTTTCTAGACTGTGTAATGAAAAGAATCTGAAAAGTCCTAAAGTTATTGTCTTTTGACTGAAGCAAGAGAGCATCATTCATAGGACAATGAATGTGCTACACACGTAGCTCTGAAACAGTGAATTTAGGACAAGTTCAATTGCACTAAGGCATGGGCTAATAAACATCAAACAAAGCAGTCATTGTAAGCCAAGCCTCATCTATTATAAACATGTGATCACACAGGGCATACTAAAGTCTTTGTTCTTGTGTTAGTGCCCAGTGGTCAAAGGAAATTATATATTCTATATTTTGTTAACTTACACATAAAAAACAGTCAGGGGGTCTTATAAATGTGTTTTACAAATACAAAATTTTTAATGTGAAATAAAAAGATGTAGTTTCACTCTAAACATATTCAGATAAATAAAAATTAAAAATGATTATAAAAAGCTGGATTTTAAGAACTACAAAAAATAGGTCACAAGATTTTGCAGATATGCCTTACCAATTATCATTTTCTTATAAAAAGATCTTTGATTTATAAGGTTTTTTAGAGAATATATAATCCCATTTGACCAACACAACACCACCTTCTGATAGAACATAGAACTCTTACACGTGAGGAAGCTATGGTTTCTCAAGGTTATTTCCTTCGCTCATATAGCTTGTTAAGTTTTGGATATAGAACACCACAGCCTTCTGAAAACTATTATATTCTTCTTTTCATTGAACCACCACGTTTTTGTACAAAATCCTCATCCATGTAAATGCCATAAACTGAAAATTAAGGAGGCCTATTTGCTAGCTTATCATGGTTTTTTCTGGTGATGTCAAGTGACTCCACGCACTTCCTTTGGCTCTTCCGTGCCCTAGAATCACACTGTTTATTTTCGTCTTTTCTTTGACTTTCTCCTGATATGAAAATTTTAAATGTTCAATGCTTTCTAGGCTAAAAGAAGCCACCTAAACTAGAATATAAGATACTGAGGACTGGGATTTTTGTCAAATTTGTTCACAATATCCACTTTGTTTAAGGATACCTGGAATAGTGTCTGGCACAGAGAAGATACTTAGTAAAATTTATTAAAATATAAAAGTTCCCTTTGTCTACCTCACTTTATTTTTTTTAAGTTTGTTTATTTTGAGACACACAGAGAGAGAGAATGCACACTCATGCATGCACACGTGAGTGGGGTAGGAGCAGAGAGAGAGAGAGAATCCCAAGCAGGATCCACACTGCCACTGAGGCAGGCCAGTGAGATCATGACCTGCTCCAAAACCAAGAGTCAGACATTTAACTGGGTGAGCCATTCAGGCGCCCCTGGTCCACCTCACTTTAAAACTACTAACCTCTCATGATGTTTCCTTTCACTATCATAATCAAATATCTTGAAACTTCAGTTCCTGTATTATAGCTTCAAAATCACCCACTCTTAGGTTAATCAATAACTTCCTAATAATCAAAATGTAATGGTCTTTTTATAGTCTTCATCCTATTAGATGACATTTACAGGGGCACCTTGGTGGCTCAGTCTTTTAAGCAACTGACTCTTGGTTTCAGCTCAGGTCATGATGCTGCGGTTCCTGAGTTCAAGCTATGAATTGGGCTATGCTTGCAGCATGAGTCAGCTTGTGAGTGTCTCTCTCTATCTCTCTCTCTCTGACTCTCCTCCACTTGCATTAACTCTCTCTCAAAATAAGTAAATAAACTTAAAAATAAAAAAAAAAAAAAGAGGGGAGCCTGGATGGCTCAGTCAGTTGAGCGTCAGACTTCGGCTCAGGTCATGATTTTGCGGTTCATGTGTTCCAGCCCTATGTCAGGCAGTGTGCTGACAGTTCAGAGCCAGGAGCCTGCTTCGGATTTTGTATCTCCCTCTCTCTCAGCTCCTCCTCTGCTCTCACTCTGTCTCTTTCTCTCTATAAATGAATAAACTTTTAAAAAACTAAAGAAAATAAATAAATATTAAAAATAAGAAAAACTGAACACTCTCTCTTATAACTATTATTGCCATTTTATATCTTAGTTTTCTTTGTCCCTTTCTGCTTCCTTTCTCCATTTCTGGCATTGCTTCCCTTACTTAAATAAATAATAAAATTCTTTAATTATGACCTTGGCTCCTCTCTTCACTTTGCTAGTTCTTCCTGGCCATATCTTTTACATCATGGTTTAAATTACCATAACTCTGCCACTAATATTCAAAACTGTCTCTAGATTTCATCTCCTGACTGAGCAAAAAGATTGCATATCCTGTCTTCTTGAATGACCCACAGAACCTCAAACATAACAGCCTCAAAATAAACATTTTTTCTTTATAATCCTCTTTCACCAAACTGAGTTGTCTTGAGTTTTCGCACTTGGCTCCCCCCGCTTGTATATTTATTTTTTTTCTGACACTCAGCTGATGTCTATGCTTTCTACTTCTTTGGGGGAAAAAGAAGACACAATCAAAAAAGAGAAGTCCTAAATACTGCCAATACCGCATCCACCAACTTACTTTCATGTGTATCCATATACCACATCTTTTGTTCTGTTAATAT
The DNA here is from genome assembly GCF_018350195.1 of Panthera tigris. Taxonomy (NCBI): domain Eukaryota; kingdom Metazoa; phylum Chordata; class Mammalia; order Carnivora; family Felidae; genus Panthera; species Panthera tigris. The sequence continues at coordinate 67,643,134 of NC_056666.1, read as the reverse complement.
GCATAAGCTGACCTACTCCTACCTAGAGCTAGTCTCTCCTTATATACTTGGAATCTATCCATACCTTTTAGCTACTCAAAGACAATACTCCAAAATCTGTACCCCCCTTTCCTCCTTGATTTTTCCTCTCTAACCAAGATTCTCAATATCATGCAAACCTGATTTTTAAAAACTTTCCATCTTAAAAATGACAACAAATTCTCTTGATCCACATCTGCATCCAACCACTGTTTCATTTTTCTGCTTTCATTTACAGCAAGGCTCAAAAGAGGTGTTAATACCATCTCCCCTTCTTTTCCCAAACTCTTGAACTAGTTCATTTAGGCTTTTGTTTTTCCCAATCTATGCAACAGCTCTTGTCAAGGCCCCAGTGTCTGCTGCACCACCAAATTAATGGCCAATCCTCAATTCTCTTTCATAGAACCAATAGGGGCATTTGACACAGTATATCACTCCTTCCTTCTTGAGACCATTTCAACACTTCCTTAACCAAATATATAAAATAGTGAATATCCTGTCCCCAACACCTCAGACCTCAATGTCCCTTCTTCTCCACATTTCTTTTCCCCCTTATCCAGCTTTACCGAAGTTCTTCACAGTACCTATTACTGTGTGTATATACCTATTACCTGTATATATAGTTATTTTTTGTGAAATATAGGCTCAATGACAGCAAGGACTTAGGTTTATACTAGTCTCCGGCCCATATTAAGCACTCCCTAAATATCATTTATATAATTCATTTTTACTATTTGTACAATCATACTAATTAATATACAGTAAAACCTTGGTGTGTGAGCATAATTTGTTCAAGAGCAATGCTTGCAATCCAAAGCACTTGTATATTAAAGCAAATTTCAAGAACCATTGGTCAACAGTGATCGTGTGACATCTGGCACCATATACTACTTGTATTACAAGACATCACTTGTTTATCAAATTAAAATTTAGTAGAAATGTTTGCTTGTCTTGCAGAACACTCACAAAACACTTTACTTGCAATCCAAGGTTCAGATCCTCCTAATTCTTACTTACACTATTTCATGTGACAACCAAATGGATATTTTTACGTCAATTTTCTTTCCTTTAAATTCACTTTTTATGTTGTTATTATCCAAAAGCACAAATCAGATAACATAGTAAATACATCTACAACAATGGTAACATGCTAAGAAGAAGGAAGTCAACATAATATCTTACACAATTTGATTAAAGTTCAGGAAAACTCATATTTTACTGAACATTTGCATAGGCCAATTAACGTGTCTTTTAATTTATATTAAAATATGGTTATTAGGAAAAATATATGTAGTTATTAGGAGTACATTATAGCACTCAAGGTCATATATACCTGGATTATAACTGTGGCTCTTCTATCCAATGACTTGAGTCATGTTATTTAACCTCTGAACTTCATTTTTATTATCCATGAAAATGGGTGATCATAAGTAAGAGCTGGGTCCTGGGTTGTTGGAAGAATTAAATGAACTAATGTGTATAATTACTATTATTGCTATTATATATATATATATATATATATATATATATATATATATATATATATATATATATAGGTAATTATTCATTGTGGTCAATATTCACTCAGGACCTCGCATCTACCAGGTCAATGAAAAAAAAAGTATTAGACTGAACTTATATTCTGTCTTCTATCTACCCAAAGATGCTTTATTTCCTTCATTTGATAGATATCTCATGATATTGGGAGAATGATCTAATACTATTGGGAGTATTAACATACCTCCCAATATTTGCAAACACATGTATTGGACTAAGCATAATTATACAAAGAAATATTTTTTCAGTAAAAATATCACTGAGTTGTGGTGGGTTAACTTGAAAGGTGGACAATGGGGATATAGGCTGTATACTTTAAATATACTCTGTATCTACTTTACCATAATACCTGGTCCACTGTATGAAGTCAATAAATATTAATTTATGTCAATGTACCTAAAATCTTTTAAAAAGGACAACTGTATACAATTATCATATAGTTTAGTTCCTGGACAATTCTTACAAAATGCAATAGAATCCAGAGACATAATAAAGAATTGGTACTCTTTAGTTAGCACTAATAAATAAGAACACCAAGTTAATCGTTGCAATAACAATTCAAAGAATTAAATGGAAACAATTCATTAATGTCAAGAATGCTACGATATAAAAGCAAGTATAAGAACCTAAAAGGTGTTCTGTTTTCAGTCTCAAAATATTGTAATTTTAACTCTGCAAGAAAAGATAGATTAAAAATACATGTTGTAAAGGGGCACCTGGGTGGCTCAGTCAATTAAGCGTCCGTCTTCAGCTCAGGTCATGATCTCACGGTCCGTGAGTTTGAGCCCCACGTCAGGCTCTGTGCTGACAGCTCAGAGCCTGGAGCCTGCTTCGGATTCTACCTCTCCCTCTCTCTCTGCCCCTTTCCTGCTCATGCTCTGTCTCTCTCTGTCTCAATAATAAATAAAAACATTCAAAAATTTTTAAAAATATATGTTGTACCTATAATTTTTAAACTATTGTTTATGAGAAAAGCATTTTCTTTTCTGCTAAATTGTTTCTTAGATTGATTCTTCTTTGTCCCACTCTTTTTTCGTATGCTTGGTGGTATCCAGTTAGACTTGTAAAGAAATCATTGATTGAGTCAGCAATGAATCATTTGCAGTAAAACATCTAATATATGACATTAGAAACCAATATATTAATGTAATTTTTATGATTAAACAATGAGAATAAAAGCCAAAATTCTATTTAGACAGTTTTCACTTTGCATTGTGTTTTAAGTATCTTGAGTACAACAACAGCAACATTTATAAATGAGCATAATAGTTTTCAAGTATAAATATTACAACATGAAAAAAAAAATATCTTGAGAATATAGCACTATATCTATGCACAACTAATCTTTAGAAACTTTAGATTTTCAGAACATTTTGCAGATGGTGTTAAAATCCCATCTGACACTCAGTAGTTTGTTGAAGAGATTAAAAGTGATATGTATCTTTTACTTAAACCTTGGAGTTATTTTTCATTCTTCCTTCTCCTTCAACTCTTCAATACACAGTCTTTCCAACGTTCCTCACCTAATAATTAACACTAACCCTGACCTCTGCCCAGATGCCTCCTATTTCACCTATTACTTTACTCCCCAGATCCTCTTCCGTCCAGTATTAGCTCTTTAGACAGTACTACAAACCACTACCAAACTGCACATTCCCCTGTCCTCTTCAAATATCTGTAATGACCCCCACTGCCTACACAATGAAGTACAAATTCCTGACCTTGTATTTTATGCCATCCACAATCTGCATCTCTTGTCTATACAGCTTTATTGCCTAATATGCTCCTTCACGAATACTCCTTTTCACTCAACTAGTACTAATCATTGCCTAAAAAGAAATAATGCAAACTCAAACCTCCTATATCAAAACAGTTCTCCAGTGCCTATAATGGATTCACCGTTCTCTGTATTACAGCTTCCTATCAAGGAGTATTTTTTTAACAGCATATCACAGTCAAGTCCATTAACACTCATTATCACTTATTTTTCTTAAAACTTCTTGTATTGTTATTTATGCTGTCATTTTACAGCAATAACCTCCTGACTAGACTATTTCTTCTTTTGCTCTCCACAATGCATTCTCCATATATCAGCCAAACTGATATTTTAAAAATGCAAATCATATCAGGTCACAGCTTTGCTCAAAAGCCTCTACTGGCTTCCTATCCTCAGTAGGAAAGACAAAAGCATCACACATCACTCTGCAGCTGCCTGCCCTGCGTCCTCATTTCTGCTCTGGGATTTATCATTCTGCCCTTGCTCACCAGACTCCTGGAACCTACACTTTTACCCCTTTTTTCTATGCAATTCTTCCCACACATCTTTGCATGGCTTACTTCTCTGACAAGACCTTCTATGACTACCTTTTCTAAAAGATTCACTAAAACAAACACATACACATGAATGCGCACACACGCATACACACACTCACTCACACACACCCACACACACACGCACATTCAGGCATGCATGATCACTCTACCCTCTCCCTTCTTTGTTGTCTACTTAGAATTTAGCATCATCTGTCTTTATTAATTTCTGATGCTACTCTATGGCCAACTCTTCAAATGGAATGTAAACTCCATACAGTGGAGATAATCTTTATAGCTATATCTCTAACTTACTATATTGGAAAAGCACAATAAACATTTGTTCAATTAGTAAATTAATCCTTCTGTTAACAAGCATATAATCTGTTTCCTTAAACAGAATACTAATTCCTTAAGGAAAGACATTTGTCTGAATGCTCGAATGTTCTTGAATCCAGTAAAGCGGCTTGAATATAAGTGCTCAAATATTTGTGTGTGTGTGTGTGTGTGTGTGTGTGTGTGTGTGTGTGCACGTGTGTTTAACAAGTAGAATCAATTTAGAGTAAAATGCATGCTAGGAATTACATGAAAACAGGTAGAATTTCCAAAGTGAAACAAAAAATAGAACATAAAATAAAAATATCTTTCTACCCATTTTATAAAATAGCTGGTTTCTCACTCAATGTGCTATGAAAACCTGCTTTATGGAGAGATTTTATTGCCAAAGTCATTTGTGGATTTATTTTGTACAGAATTTCAGCTCTTTTGAAATGAAACTAAACCACAGGGCTTTGCAAATCCGAGATGAATTGAATTCATTAACTCTAGGTCCCACAAAGCCTACAAGGTACCTTTTGGTCAAGTGCGTATTTCTAAAACCAAGACAATGATTTTTAAGCTTTTTTTCTTTAAGCTTTTTTTTTTGTACTAGACAAATTTGTCCTTCTGATAATATAGATGGGGAGCACAGATCAATAAAAACACCAACAGTCTTGGGGTGCCTGGGTGGATCATTCAACTGAGCATCCAACTTCGGCTCAGGTCATGATCTCATGGTCTGTGAGTTCAAGCCTCTCTTTGGGCTTTGTGCAGACATCTTGGAGCCTGCAACCTGCTTCAGATTCTGTGTCTCCCTCTCTCTCTCTATGCACCTCCCCCACTTGCACTCTGTCTCTCTCTCTCTCAGAAATAAACATTTAAATTTTTTTTAAAAAATAAAAACACCAACAGTCTTAAAACTTCAAAGGAAATCAAAATAATTCACATCAAAATATTTTCAAAATCTAATAGCAAACTATGTTGCTGAGCCATTTCTTTTTTCCATCCCTCTACTCAACCCGCATGCTGAAGTTTACAGTGAAAGGTTTAAAAAGGCAGACAAGAGCAAAATGCCTGGCACATGGTTATTATTCAACGATTATTTTTAAATGAATAAATAAAACACTTTAAGAGGCCCTCAGTAAGGAGATGGACAAAACATCTGGTCTCTGAATATTATTATAATATTAGTATAACTGTCATCCAGCTTAAAAAAAATGAGATAGAAATGCAGTATGTGATCATTTCATTTGTAAAAGATACACCAATTGAGAAGAAAGGAAATTTTTTTTTCAATTGGAAATTAAGTAATAGAGACAAAATGGGTTTTTATATTAACGTATTATTTTTCAATTATGCAAAACATATTTAGTTTATATTAATCTGCATAAGTGCTCATATAGTTTGTTCTTTAATTAACAAGGAATAAAGAACTAAGTTATTTAATATATTTTGGAATATCCAAGACTATTTGAAACTGTTTTTAATACTTCAAAATGTTATAAAATTAAATATCAATCAGTAATAGTAACCCTGGCCAGCACTTTATCTTTTTTTTTTTTTTTAATGTTTGTTTATTTTTGAGACAGAGAGAGACAGAGCATGAACAGGGAAGGGTCAGAGAGAGAGGGAGACACAGAATCTGAAACAGGCTCCAGGCTCTGAGCTGTCAGCACAGAGCCCGACGCAGGGCTCTCGAACTCACAAGCCGTGAGATCATGACCTGAGCCAAAGTCAGACGCTCAACCGACCGAGCCACCCAGGCGCCCCCACTTTATCTTTTTTTTGAAGTGGGGCACCTGAGTGGCTCAGTTAGTTAAACGTCCAACTTCACCTCAGGTCATGATCTCCTGGTTTGTGAGTTCGAGCCCCACATTGGGCTCTCTGTTGTCAGCACAGTAAATTGACTTCAGATCCTCTGTCTCCCTCTCTCTCTGCCCCTTCCCAGCTCGTTCTCTCTCTCTCTCTCAAAAATAAACATAAAAGTGAAGTATTTGATGCCAATACCCATATCTTGATTGAAAATGACTGTAATAATGTGGAGACTGAAGATGTCAATAATAATTAAGTTATATGAATAATAATTGTTGGAAAGGTATATATGCAGTTCATTGTAAAAATAAATAACACATCTGTTAGAGAATAGGCAGTTTGTGATCAGTGTCCAGTCTCATACATACCGCTGCCTAAGAAAAAATGGGAAATTTAGAAAACAGGTTAGGTCTTGATATTTGCCTGCACAAAGTAAATAAGTAAAATAATGTATCTCCCCATAGAGATAAATTGTACAATAAATAAATACGGTACAATTCAACATGAATTACTTTACAGCTGCTAAACATGGTGATTATGATTATGTGGCAATGTGGATCATATTAAATGTTAAGTGAATGAAGCAGGTTATAAATTGTTATACTTCAATCACAATTATGTAAAGAAACATTTGTTTACCAAACAAAAGACTAAAAATAGACACATAAAATGATAACCATGCTTGTGATGGGAAAAAAAGATATTCCTTCTGGTAGTCTCTAAGAAAGTGATTTTATTTTTCAAATACATCTCACTAATAGTATATATATGTCATGCCTCCATGAAGCAGTCTTTGTACCCAAACATCCCCCTTCCCAGTATATCTATGAATCTATCTTTAGAGATTTTTTCTCTGTCCATCCTGAAAAACTGGGGAAAGACATTCTTTCCATTTCTTACTTCCTACATTCACCCTCAATGGTTTTAACAATCACTTTTATTCCACTAACTCCCAAGTCTCTCTCTCCTACCTACTACCTCTAAGTTCCTGCCCTATGTTTTCTAACAGGAACTGAATGTACATTTTCTTGAAAGGATTTTGTACAAAAATGTTAACAGGAGTTTCCTTTATCACCTCTGGCCTCCTGTACAGGGTTTCATGTTACCATGCTTATTTCTCAAGTTGGAAACCTTAATAGGTAACTTCACTCCTTTCTCTACCTCTCCCGTCATGAATAGCAAGTCACCGATTACCAGTTCTTCCACTCTGGAAGTCTCCTGAAGCTGACAAATCTTCTCAACTCTCTCTTTATCCATACATTCATCTCTGGTGTTCTTATATTTGTTTTCCAAACACTCCTTTCAAAAACTCAGTCAATATTACCTCATTTAATCTTTATGCCGATTATTTACATTAACACCGTTTTACAGACAAAACTGATGCATAAAAGGTAAGTAATGGGATAACACAGCTTGTAAGTGGCAGAGTTGGCATCTTTCACTATTCCAACAATCTCCTGTGTCTATGTCACTCCTAATTATTTTTTTTTCAAATATTGTTTTGTCCCCCATTGCCCACATAGCAATTCAAACGTATTAGTGTCTCAAAGAAAGTTCTTGCAAGTCTACAGCAAGTGTACTTGTCCAAGCTTATCTTCTGATACTCCCTTACCCTACACCATGTATTCCTGCAGAAACTGATCAGAATGAACTCAGGTCATGGTGATCCCTTCTCAACCCCCATCACTATGTGCAAACCTCAGCTACTTAGAAAACTGTCCCAATCCCCTCCCCTCAAAAATCCTTTACAACCAGACTCAAAGCTTTCCTCTTTAATGAAACCTCTCCTCCTGCCACCAGGCTGCAGAGTAACCTTGTTCTGTTCTCCAGATCTCCATAACACTGTATTCATATATCTAACACATTCTCTACTGTAAATTAACAGAATTTAATTGTTGGTTAATCTATCCTCCTTCCCAAATGATAATCTCCTTCAGAGCAGGAGATCATATCACTTTTTCATCCAAATATACTAGTTGCATACCTATAATAGGCTAATGCTTAGCTCGGTGCCTAGCACACAGTTGATACTCAATATATGGTGAAGGTGGAAATTTTTCAGAGAACCATATTACAAAACAGATATTCATGGAAAGGGTAATTCTTATAGATCAGATAATTCAAGATCAAGGGCACTTATAAGAGAACTAATACAAGACCCTGAAAGGCCTCTAGGGATAGAAGGCGAAGGACATGAAAGAGAATGAGATATAGAAAGGGTAGAAGAGTTCAAGGGGCACCCAGGTGGCTCAGTCAGTTGAGCGCCTGACTTCGGCTCAGGTCATGATCTCGCTGTCTGTGAGTTCAAGCCCCACATCAGGCTCTGTGCTGACAGCTCAGAGCCTGGACCCTGCTTCAGATTCTGTGTCTCCCTCTCTCTCTGCCCCTCCCCCACTCATGCTCTCTCTCTTTCTCTCTCTCTCTCTGTCAATAAGCACTAAAAAAAATTAAAAAAATGAAATGATGGAAGAGTTCAAAAGCAGCAAAGACAAATTTTACCCCCTTGAAAATGTTGCCATTTCTGAAATATTAAATAATCAAATGCAATTCGATTTGGATAGAATTCTCTGCCACAAAGACAAAGCATTTGTCCTCTTTCCCTCTTTGTGTAAACTCTTGGTTCAGCTATTGACCGATGGAGCTATTATGGTGAAATACCACTCTACTAAATGCTTTCAGTTTTAGCCCATTTAAGCTATTGTAAAACTCAACTTGGCAGTCACCTTGCTGCACAGTGAAAGAGCAGGATAAATGAAACTTCCCTCAAGTTCTTTTTATCTTCAAACAGTAGGAGAACATTATTGGCTCCCTCCAGTTGTGGCTAGGTTACATGGGTTATATTCTAAACATTTCAGGGCAAACTCCCACTGTAATGTGATATTATTGGGCCAGTTTGTCTAACTTGAGAGAAAGTCCTATTTTAAGTAGACGTACTTTTGCTTGATATTTTGAGAGTATACATAAAACACTTGGAAAGTTTGTAAATCTAGATTTTTTCCCTTTTGGGTAAAAGAAAAAAAAAAAAGAAATTCAGTCTCTCAAAGCAAATTAAAAATACATAAGTTTAAATGTAATGAATTAGTAATGATATTATAAATTCACTGGTAGAATTTTCAATCTTTCCATTAAAATTCAATTAATCTAATAAAAGTTATTTATAAACATCTAACATACAAGGTAAGTAAAAACAAGATCATACTTGTAATCAAGGAACATAAGTCTGAAGTAAAATCAATTAGTCTACTTCTTTGCTTCTCTGTGGGTTGACATTTATCATTCGTTATATTGAACAATTTATTTTATCACTCAGTGTGACATTTCCTCACCTGTCAAATAAAAATAATATGTAAATGCACTGATTATTTCAAGTATTCCATTGATATTTATAATATTTGGTACAAATAGGTGATCAATATATGTCATTTGAAATGAAATTTAAACAATAAAGGGATCAAATTTAGTATCTCATTGAGGGGATTGTTCAATAGGCTTTAATTAAAGTTAAATGGTCAGATTATTTCTAATTAAATTGATCATTTTAATCTTTCTTATATCTTTTGTGGTAAAGTATATGATATTTTATAGAACATAAAAGGGAAAAATAACGATGGACCATAATAAAAGAGGAAACCTTGTTCATTAGAGGCTTTTTTGAACCACACTTGGAAAACTGAAAAAATGTGGATTATGATTTATTTATTTATAAGTTTAAGTCAAGTCAAAATTCAAAATTATTGAAGCTGATTTAAAGTGAAGGAAACAAGCAGATGTAAAGATATAGCCCAAAAAACTAGAAATATTACTGTTCACCTTCCTATTCTAGGAATTTTACTGTGCTTTTTTTCCTGCTTATTGGTATGAGACATCATTTGCCTGACTATGTGTGTGATATTTTACTGAAAGGGCTGCAATTCACATTCAACAAGTCACTTTAATGTTTATTAATCACTGATTATGTATACACTCTATTGGGAACTAAGTGAAAAAAGATAACAAAATTTTGTCTCCAGGAGTACATTGAGTAGTGGAAAAGACTGGTATATAATTTTAAAATTGCAGGATTCACTCAGGAGATTCACTTGTGAGCTATAAAATTCACACTTACTGGGAGATATCCAGAGGAGGTACACTTAGTCCATCCCACTGGAAAGGTGCAGATATGGTGGATGAATTTATTTTTGGGGACGAATAAAAACTGGCCAGGTGAAGTAAGTTGAAAGGAAACTCCAGGCAGTGAGAAATGGCCTGGTGTGTCGGAAGGGATGGGGAAAAACTTTCAGTTATTTGAGTTCTAAAACAGGGCTGAAGGGGGAGTCAGGGCTGAGCCCTAGAGTGTCCTTCATACCTTGCTAATGTGATTAACATTTGTCTAGTATGCAGTGAAGAGGCATTGAACCATTTTATGTAAGGAAGCTAACACATTATGTGTATTTGCCATCGATCATTTGAGATGGGAGGAAAGACTTGAAAAATACTACAAGTATGAAGAGAAAGTGAAGAGCTATTACAATTTTCTGATGAAAGGTGATGGAGAACTGAACTAGGGCAGAAAGAAAGAGAAGGCAGTGAAGACTCAAAAGTAAATTGTGGGAAAATCCACATTATGCAATTATGGTCACAATTTTACTTCTATGGCCATCCAATATGTTAGGACAGAGCCTCAGCTCAAATGTAATTATGATATTTTTACATACCACTCATTTTAAAAACCGTAGATTTATTCATAATATATTTTATTACAAGATTGTGTTATTCCCTTTATCGATCATCATTCTCAGATTTATCTGGCAGTTCTTGCAAATTTATTTATCTTTATGAACTTCAGAATCCATTATGTTGTCTAGTTCACAAAAAATTATACTGAGAGTTTTTAAGGAAATTGATTAAATGTATTTAATAACAAGAAAAACATGTTTCTTTACATTAAGTCTTTCTATCCAAAATAAAATACAGCATGTCTTTCTATGCGTATCTTCCTTCCTAACCTTAAACAGTATGTGTTATTCAGCGTATCTCAGATTTATTGATAAGTTTACATCAAGATAGCTTTTACTTTGTGTTACTACCAACAAGGTCTATTTATCCATTGTGTTTTCTTTAAAATTATTTTTACATTAGTAGGGGCGCCTGGGTGGCGCAGTTGGTTGGGCGTCCGACTTCAGCCAGGTCACGATCTCGCAGTCCGTGAGTTCGAGCCCCGCGTCAGGCTCTGGGCTGATGGCTCAGAGCCTGGAGCCTGTTTCCGATTCTGTGTCTCCCTCTCTCTCTCTGCCCCTCCCCCGTTCATGCTCTGTCTCTCTCTGTCCCAAAAATAAATAAATGTTGAAAAAAAAAAATTTTTTTTAAATTATTTTTACATTAGTAAATAGGCTTATAAAATGCATACCCCTGTACTAAACACCTACCTCTGTCAAATTCTAGATTTTGACTATATTTGCTTCAGATTTTTCGTTAATGAAATCAAACATTACAGATGTGATTGGAGTCTCTGTTTACCTCTCTAGATCTCCTCTGCAGTGGGAATGCCATATAAAATTCAGGATTGCTTGTTAAAACTGAATTTTAGATAAACAGTGACTCAATTTTTAATATATCTCATGCAATAGGCAATTTGAATGATAATCTTACTTCTTGAGGTATAGAAATATCCTTAATTTGTTCTTTTATTATTCTTAAACATTTCAAACTATACTGTTACATATTATGTGATCTTAAATACTTAATGGCATTGCCTTTGAAGGTCTTCAAAACTTACACAAATTGTTCAAACATGTTGTTTCCCTTGGCTCAAACCAAGGATTGTTGCCTTTTCTCTTTCACACAGTCTGAACAATGTGTTTAGCTGGCTGTGTCTGAGAATGTAACTGCATATGTCTTCTGACAGTATTTTCATGTATCCTGGATCAATATTGCAGATGACAATGCTTCATCTTAAACTATGATTCAAGAGTACAGATATGCCTAGTTTTGTCAAAACGTGATTTATACTTTTTTTTTTTTTGCTATTCTTCTTTCAGTGATTACAGACTAGAGAAAGGGAAACAAAGGTCTGTACTCCCCCTTCTCACAATTGGAATTCACTTACGTATTTGAAAATTATTGATGCCTTAAGCAGCATTCTACTAATGGAATCAATCCCCCTTCAAAGGTCAGTCCAAAACCTGTGTAAGCTGACAAACTCCATAGCTGATTCTTCTGTGGGAGTGAGACCCTTGGCTTAGCTAAACAAAGATAGATTTTAACAATATTTAGAATATTCTACTTTTTTCTTCTTACTTTGTTTTCTTTGTATCAAACAAATGTACATTTTTAAGCATGTTGTTATATATTTTTAAGATTCTTGCATCTTCTTAAAAATAGTATTAAATTGACTTCCATAAAAGCTATCAGTTTTAATCTCTAAAAGTTTATAAATGGCTTTAATTATTAACTAGATGTTAACTCAGATTTTATAGAAATGTTTAGTTCAGGATCTGTTGGACTCCCCAATGTTGTAGTATGTTAGTCTGCAAAAAGTAAATAAAATATCCTTTGAAACTTTCAAGGATTTCTTGGTGATTTAATTATAGTCAACCTACGGGGCATCTGGGTGGCTCAGTTAGTTAAGCTACTGACTTTGGCTTAGGCCATGAGCTCACGGTTCATGGGTCCGAGCCCTGTGTCAGGCTCTGTGCTGACAGCTCAGAGCCTGGAGCCTGCTTCAGATTCTGTGTGTGTGTGTGTGTGTGTCTCTCTCTGCCCCTTCCACGTTCACACACTGTCTCTTGCTCTCTCAAAAATAAATAAACATTAAAAAATATACAGTCAATGTACAATATTTATCCAGCCTTTCTTTGAGGTATAATCTTCTTTTGTTTTATAATAAAATTTTATGACCTATTAAAATGATTGCTCTTTCCTGTTCCTCAATTATACTTCATGCTTTCACTGCTACATGATTTCCTCATACTCTTTAACTGAAATACATATCCTCACCTTAGTTGATAAATTAAACCCATCTTTTAAAAAACATTTTCAAAATCAATTTCTCCTCCTTCAAAGTCTTGTACATGCTGGTTTTCTTTTTCTGAAACCTAAGGGCAATTCATTTGTATATTTCTTGACATGCTTATTACATGATTATATGATAATCTGTGTACTTGACTTTTCCCATAGTGATAGATCATAATTGATAATAGAATTATAATATGTGATAATTATTTAACATCTACTAAATGCCAGGCAATGGGCTAAGGTCATCATTTGCTTTAAACCTGAAAACAAACATATGAAGTATGTAAAATTATTTTTTTTCTATTTTTCTAATGAGAAAATATGGGTAGAATGAAGTTTAGTAGTTCCAAAATCACACAACTAGAACAGGCCAGCCTTTGAACATGTCTCACTGCAGAAGCAGCCTTCTTAACCACAATGCCCTGCAGTGCTGCAGGTCACCTACTGCCTCTTCGGGGTCTTGCTCAGAAACTTACGTGGCAAATCCTAGCATATTTATTCCACTGAATTTCATCATTTACCCCTAACCATCTGTTTGATCTTATTTGGGCTACTTTTATATAATTATAAATGTGGGAATCTCAAGTCAACATGTTTTAATGTTTCTGTTTTCCCATTATACTTCAGAATTCTAATGAGAACATGTTCTCAGCTAGAGAACATGGCCTAATCACTAGTTCTTATGCCTCCCCCTCCCGTTTAGTGGACTCCAATTGTTTTGTAGATCTGAATTGACAGCCATTACATAAAGCAGCCAGAAGATGATTAGCCTGGAAAGCTGAATTTTGTCAAGTTAATTACCAGTGGTACACATTGACTTTGATTCATGAATATGGCTTTTAGCAGAACTCTTAAAGTAAGATGTTAATCAGTCAACACTAATTGTTTACAGTTTAATGGAAATGTCACAAGGAGGGTTGCAGGGAAAGCCCAGGCAAGAGGGACCCTGGTGTGCACTGAAAGAATCACCAAATATAAAAGAAGCATTCATTTTAAAGAAGTGTTTTTCAAGCTTCTTGATCATAAAATCAACAGACCTCTAACTGCTAGAGCTGTAATCAAATCAATCATCAGTGCTCTTGATAAACACAGAGATCAACTAAGAGATTATGCTCCCTTTTTCAGGTAAAAACCTTCCAAATTTAATGGAACTGTGTGGTACTAAGAGTGAATGCAAAAAGGCAGGACAAAGAAGAAAATGTATCTTTATTAAATATAAAATATTTAAAATGTATTCTATACTTTGTGATCAGATGAAAATATTCTGCAATCTCTTCCTAGTTCAAAGCTGAACAAATACTATTAGGGATAAAGACTTCCTCACAGTCAACCTAAGTCATTCATGCTGCTTTTTAAGCTTATTAACTTTCTTTGTCTCAGGGTGATAAAAATCTCTTGCATATCTACCTCTGGGAGCAGGGGTGGGGGGGGTGTGAAGATCTTATCTGAACACTTTTGAAAATGATAGCATGATAGGAAAATATAAACCTTGTGTTTTGCTACCAAATTTCGCCACTAAATATATATCAATTTCTGGAGGGGGGGGGGGATCTAACTTTTATGGTATTTAAGGTATCCTAGTTTTGAAGGTATATTTTAGCTTTCATTTTTAAGCTGTTTTTTTTTTTTTTGTTTGTTTGTTTGTTTTTTTCCATGACCAAGAGAAAACAGTACTGGAAAATAAATGGAGCCTGGTTGGAGTTTATAAGCTTTGTTTCCAGGCAACATTGAATTTCAAAGACACTGTATTTTGTATTTCAAATACTGCAAATCAAGTATAATACCAGCCACAAAATATTATGACCAAATTCATTCACTTATAATATTCATAAATACCCATCTTGGTCTCCCTGTCTCCACTCAAAGCCCAAGTTCATACGCAGGAACTACATCTCTTTTATAAACAGAATGCAAAGATCCCCAGTCTCTCTATGAGTTACCACATCCATGACTAGAAGAATTTCCTAGTATAAATAAAATCTAATTAAATCTATCTAATTAAAATATATGCCAACTTGGTAAGGTCAGAGAATGATTTAAAATGCTTGCCTCATTTTTTTAATATCATAAAGGCAAAAATTAGCATTTTGATATTTAAAAGAACTATCAAAGAATGCTACAGAATTAGTTTTACATCAGTAAAATCATTTGAAAGAAAGGATTCTTATGGAATTAACTCTTGTCAATTTTTCCAAATATTTAGACAAAAAAAAAAAAATGTAGGCAAATCAGTAACAAACACTTCAGTGCTTTTCATTGCCTTTTCCTCAATAGAGGCACTAATAGGATTTCTGAGCAAATGTGGATTTCAATCTTCTTTTCAATAAAGACCAGTACAGTTAATGGTTTCCTGTGTCCCCTTTTATAGTAGAGAAGAAAATAACTCAACTACAATGCTGAAACGCAGTTTTCCTGGTAGACCATGAGCCTGGTCTACAAAACTGTGACATCTTTCAGGACTCCATTTTTGAAGTTTGAGAATAAGTATAATGAATCAGTAAAGTGTATTTGATACAACTTCATATATCAGTATAACAAATAAAATACTCTGTTACCATTCGATTCTGCGCATTGGGACAGAAGCTTTCCTCTTGAGATTGTATTACTGCATTTATCATTGATGTTTTCATTATTTCCCACATCAGGTTATATCTATAAAATGTAATTGGTTACTTTCAAAGATAACCATAAAGGTGACATAACATCTCATAATGAGATCTTATCAGATACTACACATACTAAATCCATGAAGGAAAAATAATTGCCTAAATTGAGCATGATAGACTTACAATTTTTTTAACCCTTCCACATGATAAGGCAAATAATTTAATGAGCAATTTCCCTAGCTCCCCTCATTTGCAATTTAAAATTTTCTATTTTATACTATAAATATGTTTTCAATCATTGATTCAACAAATATTTGCAGAGGTCCCTCTGTAGCAGGAATATAACGATTACCTAAACCAAATGCATGCTCCCCAAGAGCACATAGTTTGGTGGAAAGTAATACATTCATGGCATGTGCTCATTCTGTTTACTTACTGGAATTAGACAATTAAAATCATTAACATTCCCTTCACTGAGACAGAGCCATGGTTAAAATACTGGGATACGTATGTGATGGAACATGTGAAATCACTGTTTTGTAGACTTAAAATGGTCAATTGTAACAATGTCATACAGCTCACTCTAATATATTTCACTGTGTATATGGGCCACAATGCTCTACAGTGGCATACTTAAATAATGTTCCATATTTTTCTATAAGTAATGCTAACAGATAGTGCAACATTGCCTATCCAGTCACATTAATCTTTATACACACCTCTCATGCTCCACTCAAGAAAAACTCCCTGTAAGCAAAATATCTAAGATATGTACTTTTTTTATCTTGCAATGTAATTTTAAATGGTGCTGAGTATTTTACTCAATTGTTGGTTCCATTACCATTTGATTTATGTTACTCTGAAACTGAATGACTAGCTTATCCATTGCCCCCTATGGCATGCTATTATCTTTTGAATAAATGTTGGTTATTTATTTATTTACTTACTTACTTATTTAACAAAAAAAACACCCATTTATTTTAGCCACATTTTTGCTTTTTCTTAACATAGAATTGTCATGGTATCATTCTTTAGTCTTAAGGGGAAAAACACTCAACCAAAATATGTTGTTATATCCCCTCAATCATTCCTTTTCTCCTCCTCCTCCTCCTCCTCCCCCTCCTCCTCCCCCTCCCCCTCCTCCTCCCCCTCCTCCCCCTCCTCCTCCCCCTCCTCCTCCCCCTCCTCCCCCTCCTCCTCCCCCTCCTCCTCCCCCTCCTCCTCCTTCTTCTTCTTCTTCTTCCCCACATGCACACACAAGCAAGGGAAGAACAGAGGGAGAGAGAGAGATCTTAAGCAGGCTCCATGTGGAGTGCAGAGCCCTATGAGGGTCTGGATCCCAACACCCAAGAGGGGCTCAATCCCAGGAGTTTGGGATCATGACCCAGTGGAAATACCACCTGAGCCACGCAGACGCCCGTATCCTCCATCATTCCTGATATAATATAGGGAACTTCTCTTTTGTTTCCAGTTAAGTTTTGCCACGGGTTGGTCTATTTTTACTGACCTGGTCAAAGAACAAATTTTGGATTAAATTAACAATGGTATGTTCCCCTTTTCTGTCTAATTTTTAAAGGTCAGTTTTTACTTTGGGTGATTTATTTTCCTTAAGCATATTTTCCTATTCTATTTCTATTTTTTGTTTAGTGTAATACTTAGTTCACTTATTTTCAGTCCTTACTATGTAAAATAATTGTATTCTGAGTATAGCTTAGGCCTATTACATAATTTGTATAGTTTATACGTACTTCTCTCTGTTTTGTAAGGCACGATGTAATTGTAGAATTGAATCTCTATTTTCCTAAGTTAATTAAGAGAGTCATTTATCTCAAAGGTAAAATTTTTGTTTGGCAAATATTGTGGGTATTTAGAGTCAACCCAAATCTCCCTTCTCATCTGATCTCTTTTCCTATGGAAGATGGACAGCTAAAATTCTCAACAACTCATTGCAACTAGGGGTGAATGTGTGGTCTAGTTTTAACCCATGAGGGTTTTAACAGAAGTCTCTTGGTAGTATTATTGGGAAAGCTCTATAAGAGTTTTTTGTTGTTTTGGGTTTTTTTCCCCCATATTGTTTTGTTTTGTTTTGTTTTAAATAGAGCTAACTATACTGGTTGGCTTGTCCCTTTAGGCCTTTAGTCCACTTCCTTTCTCCTTGTTCCTGCCTAAAATGTGGTTTTTGCCCAAGGATTTAGCAGATATCTTGAATATGAGAAGAAACTGCACACTAAGATCCTGCAGCAGGAAGGAGAAAAGAGCAGAGATAGTTAAGGATATACTGGAGTTTGGTGCATAGGTCTAAACTGCCCACCTCTAGACATATTGTTTCAAGAGAAAAATAAAGCCTTTGCTTTGTTTAAGCCAACTTTCACCAGATTTTCTCTTTCTTGCAGCCCAAATTCATCCTAAGTAAAAGTGTGGCTATAGTAGATGTTGTCTGTCCTTACCCTCAGATCTCCTTTATCGATCAGTCTACATGTCCTCCAATACTGTCCTGGACGAAGAAGAGCTGTTTAGGATAAGGCAGTACAAAAGCCCAACTTCTCTTGCCTGAAGGTGGGATACTTCTATGGAGTCATACTCCATAGTTTCTATTGGCAGTGACTGAGGGTAGATTTCAATCCTCCCCACCCCCATTCTAATCTGATTCCCTCAGTTTCTTATAGATTTTTCTAGTTCATGCACTATCAAGCAATCATTTTCTTCTACAAAATTCTATCTGATTCAGTGAGTATTTTTATGTCATTTTTAAAAATAAACACCTTGTTTTATTATAGTATAAGTATACAGCATGTATAATTTTTGCTTCTTATAATTTTTAAATCATTTCTCTATGGCCTAATATAAAAAGGATTATGTTTATATTCATAGACATTTGGAAATAAGAGACATTTTTTTCTCTAAGTTACCAAGTTTGATATAAAGTTAACTTTTTTAGTTATATCACTTAAATTCAGGATGTTCACAGTTACCTATGATTTGACTTTCCTTGTATTTACTGCACTTTTTATATTTTTTAAACTTTCATGTATGTCTTCTGACTCATTCAGGTAGACATCTTTTACCTGTAATGTAAATTTTCTTGTTATCAGTAAAATCAACCCTCTATATTCATTTTATGTCCTTTGCTTTGAATTCTTTCAAATATTTCAATACTGCTACTTTGCTTTTCATTTGTTATTGTATTTTCAGACATATTTTCCAATTATTTAAACCTTTATGTCATTGTATATGACTTTTAAACTTCTCTTTTAGAAAAGCATATATTAGATTTGTATTTTTTGCCCCAATCTTAGAGTGTTTGTTTTTTCTTTTCTTTCCTGTTTTTGAAACTTAGTCTTTGCAGAGATGCAATTAGCCATTCACATTAACTATGATACGTCACAGGTTTTCCTTTAAATGTTTCCTTAGTCTCTTTTTTACTGTTAGAATTTTTTTTATTTGTGTGGCTATTTTGGCTTATTTTTCTTTATTACTTATTGAGTGGTTTTGAAGATAAAAATTATATTTTTATTCCAACAGAGACGTTTTAAAATTTCAGCACATTTTACATCTTTCCTTGGTATCATTAATCCAAAAGTAACAGTGTCTATTGTCTTGGTAAAATTCATTTACCTAGTTTCCGCATATCTAATAATATCACAAATCTACAGTGTAATTATTGAATTGTATTATGTTTACTTTCCAAAATATTTTGACATTTTTATTACTATATAATCACATCAATAATAATAAAAAATGATTGCTGATGTTCTAATTCAGAAGTTATTCAAACTTATTTTTTTCTGTTTGCCACCTTCTTCCCCCTTACTGTTGTCATAACAATTTTTTATTGTCCTTGTAATGTAAGATATTTTACCATTTCTTTTCATTAGTTAGTCCTATACTTTAGCCATTTTAATTTGCCGAGTCATGATTTTCTTTAATTCATGAAATTTTCTTCCATTGTCTTAAAGGATTGCTTCTCTGTTCTGGTCTTAAAAGAACATTGTTATTGAATGCCTACTAAACATTTGTTGAATCTCAAGAATCTGGCCTCAATTGGAAAAAGTGAAATAGCACTAGACAGATTTAAACAAGCAAGGAAGACTTTATTCAAGATTAATGCAGTAGGCAAAAGAGATTGAACTCAACTACACTGAAACAACAGTGGAAGAGGTTTGGGGGGAGGGGACACAGTTGGTGAGCTAGTGGAAAACTACTGATAGACATTCGCTGGGAGCACCCAATGTGATCAGGCCATCTAAGTATGCTAATTGTTGCAAATTTAAGTTTCTATCCTCCCATAGAAACTGGGAGTTAAGGGCATTATCTTTCTTGATGATTACATTTCAAATGATGGCTCCCTGGTCCTTGAAAAAGATCTAGATGGTAAAATTGGCTAGAGGCTGAAGAATGAATATACATTTCATAGGAGCAGAGGAAAAAAAATTGCAATTCCAAGTTTCTAAAGTAAATCCTTCAAGAAAAGGAAGATCAGGAGACCAGAGTCAAGAAGAAGCCTGTCTAAAGTTAGTTAAGATGAGGGGAATTTTAAGGCTAGCTTGGTTACCTGTCACTTGTCTTTTGTTATTTGGGTATTTTACAGATTTTTCTAGCTTGTAGTTCTTTGTGAATTCCTGGATTTTTTTTTAATTTTTATTTATTTATTTTGAGAGAGAGAGAAACAGAGAGGGAACAGAAGGGGGGAAGAGAAAGAGAGAGAGAATCCCCAACAGGCCCTGCGCTGTCAGCACAGAGCCCAATGGGGGGCTCAAACTCACAAACTGTGAGATCATGACCTGAGCTGACTCCCTTATTTGTTTTTACCTTCAGAGTCCAGAGGTTTCCTTGTTGACTGTGCTTTATTTTATTAAAAAACAAATTCAAAGATGGTTAAGAAAAAAGTTCTACTACTCTCTGAAACCCGAAACCATCACTAGACTTATTCTAAACTAATACTACTTTTGTCCTATACTGCAAATTGACACTATATAAATTATATATTATAAATTATGTTACGTAGTTTTATAAGTATACACATATATGTGTGTATATCATTAAATAGACTTTAAGTAACTATGTCTTGACTATTTGAGGGCAGTGTTTCCAATCACACAGCTCAATAAACTACAAGCTGTTTGAGGGTGAGGACAATATCTAATAGAGACCTATAATCCCTTTCCCAAAATGTATGGCATCAAATATGTTTTAAGATATATTTTGCAATTTTTGGAATTTTGGAAGAGCATATACCTGTCTAGAATCACAATATGTAATGTAAAACATCAATATTTCTTTAGGAAAAACTGAATATTCACACCAGAAAACAATGAATAAGGTATAAAAGGCCTCAAACCAGTTCAGAGTAGGTTTTTCTATCAATTCAAGTCAAGATGAGGTTTTGTCACCAAATGAGTCACAAAGACTGCATGTTTAGAGCTTTTTCGAATTCCAGAATTATAAGAAAGTAAATGGTGACTAGTAGATCCTTTGCACCCTGGGTAGCTCCCATGGGGAGTACCATGAGGTACCATGAGGTACTTGTTAGTTAATGGAGAAGTCTGTCATTCACCACAGCTTGGATTCGTGTGATATCACCCAATTTACCAAACAGCATCCCTTGACAACAAATTAAAAAACAACATATAGGGCTCCTGGATGGTTCAGTCAGTTAAGTGTCTGACTTCAGTTCAGGTCATAATCTCACAGTTTGAGTTTGAGCCCCACATCAGGCTCTGTGCTGACACCTCAGAGCCTGGAGCCTGCTTCTGAATCTGTCTGTCTGTCTGTCTCTCTCTCTCTGCCCCTCACCTGCTCACGCTCTGTGTCTCTCAAAAATGAACAAACATTAAAAATATATATACTAAGCCTTGAGATTGAGTGTCAAAGTCAAATGGGCATTCCTCTGTACCAATAAAAATGATATTTTTTTGATATTTTTGGAGTCCTTTACATAACAAAGAATTTTAAAATGTAGACAAAAGATCCAACATAAAAGAGAAAATAGGAGCTGGTCTTGAGTGCTTTTACAGCCATCATTCACATAGCTTACTTTACTAACTTTTGGGGCAGAATGTTAGAGGAAAGGTGACAACCTAAGCACTTGGGATCATTATGAAGAAGGACTGAGATACAAAATATCACATCCTTTATATGAGCATCATTGTCTGTAAAAGAACTCTGATAAATGAGGACATCTGTAGGAGTTGTGATGTTCGGGGTTTAGAAGGAGGAGAGATACGATCAACTAGTAAAGTTAACTATTCTCTCAAAGGGCAAAAAAAAAATGCATTTTCCTCACTTTATATTTTACACAACCATAGCTGGGTTTCACTTTAAATAGTCTGACAACATTATATCAAAATGTTGAATTATACCAAAAAACTATTTGATTATAGTTCATTTTTGGGAGATTTATAACAGGATTCAATTATCTGATACCATATTACCTTTGCATTTCAAATAAAACTCAATTTTCAAAAACACAAAACAAATTGCAACATAAACTAAATGCTATTTGTTCAAAAATGTTGAATTACACCAAAAAACTATTTGGGGCATAGTTCATTTTTTTTGGAGATTTATAACAGGATTCAATTATCTGGCACCATATTACCTTTGCATTTCAAATAAAACTCAATTTTCAAAAACACAAAACAAATTGCTACATAAAGTAAATGCTCTTTGCCTGCGTTTTCTAATCATTTTTTATACTTCTCTACTCCCATGTATACACAAACACACACACACACCCTCTGAGATGGGTAACTATTTCTTAGATGGAGATCTGTCTATAGTGTTTAACAACAAAACAATCAGACTCTGAACTAAACCTTTGAAAGTCAATGAACAAATCTAGAACTTAAAAAGCCCAAATAACTGTGAACAAACATGAGCTTCTATACTTACTCTAACTTTTTTTTTGACTCTAACATACTTCAGAGACAAATTTTAATGAAAAATACAGAGAATAGATTCATAAGCAGATTTGATTTTTTTTTTTAAAGGCACACTGTTGAATGTCAAAGTCTTAGACCAGCAAGGTAGATCTTTTGACAATATTCTACTCTTTTAACTTCAGCATGGTATTGACATATGGTAAATACTTAATTCTTACTTTGTTGTCTAAGAGCCCTAGCAGTTTATGTAGCAAGCATATTATGTACTTCCTCCTAACCATGGTAGAGTACATTAAGCAAATAAGAATGATTTATTTTATTGATCACATAGCACAAGGAGATAGGGTGAGTTCCACAATTTCACATGAAATATAATCAAGGTTCTGGTCCTGATTCAAGGTTTAATGCTTTTTTCAATAAAAGCCACTATACTTCCTTTCTTTCAACTATTATATTTAGTTACTCTGTCCTACATTCCAGATGATCAGGTTAAGAGTGATACTATGTAGAAGCTGCCTATAAAATAGCTTAGAAATTATATAGCAAGTTTCTGAGGTAAAAAATTTTTGTGATAATTAAAAAGGCCTATATGGAAAGGTTCCCTAAATATTGTACTTTGAAAACATAACTATGCTCAATTTTAAATCAAAGTGACTAATACTTCATCATTCCATTGTGTTCTGTAACACGTTGTTAAGGTGACAGTAACATATTCCTGATTTAGGTGCTCTAATATTAAAAAATCTATAAATGTGCATTATTCCATACGATAAATCAGCAACTGTTAATTTTTCCATCTTGAGCACATTATTTCCAACCGAATAACACTTCTGTCCTCAAGGCACACATGACTATACAATTAACTTTAATTGTCCAGTGTTTAAAAAGGTTCAAACTTTGATAATATGCAGGTAATCAGACAGAAAAGAACTCAAATAGCTTCCCTTAAAAGATTTAACACCCCATACCACCCAAGGTGAAGGGAAATAAAATTAAATGAGGCTATGCACCTAAGGTCACTTTGGAAATATGCTTTGATGGAAAGAAATCCAAAATTTTCATCGATAGACAGCCAGGACCCAGAAATGCTTAATACAAGTCTGTTCAAATAAAGGTAAACAGTAGAATCTGTGAAAACCTTAGAGGATATCTACAAAGTCCATCAGAACTAAGAACTCTAAATATGTAACAGAACTGTAAATCCATAACTTCACTCGGCCTCAGTTTCTTCATCTGTAAAAAGGGAATAATCTCTGTCTTATAGTGCCACATGTATAATCTACTCAATTTCGCTGCTCCAGCATGTTGGGCCTTAGAGCACTTCTACCATTGCCCCAGAGGGCTCTTTTTTGCCCAGTGGAACAGAAACAGACTAATGGACTCGACAGACATGACTAAATTCACTGAAGCCAACTCTTGGTGTTGACTGGAAGCCACCTGGGTTACTCATTAGAGAAGGCATTAAAAAACTTTCATAACCTTCAAAAGTATCTTTAAAACCACCCAGCATGTTCTTGGTTTGGAATGAAAATGCACATTGCACTAAAAAGAGATATCCATCAGGTGGGATAAAAGAAATATTATAAAGGCCCCATTTCACATGAAAACATAAATTAAAAACTGAGAAAAATTAAAACTTAATCTATTGCATTTATAAGTCAGTCAATTAAAAATGTGGAATCTTTCTCTTGAAAGACAAGGTATGTAACTGATTCCCAAAGAAACCCCAGTTACCTTAGTAGCTTTAAAGCTGATTAAAGAATGAATAATACACACCTAATTATGATAAATCTATTTTTGCAATAATTCATAGGCACAATTCTTTTATAAGAGGCCCCTACTTTGCATGAGAAATACTAAAAGAGATTCCTCCAACTCACTAGGCATCATGCGTAAAGGAGCAATTGTATCCAGTGTCGGTGGCAATGCTGATTTTAGCTTAAACCAATACAAGAAAAACAAAACCATGTTTTTATATACAGCTGTGAAACAATTTTCCTCATGAAGTTATAACACTCCTTCAAGAAAACAGAATTGACTTGACATAAAAGAAATGAAACATATTTGAAGATGATTTTATATTTTCTAATTCTGACACCCAGTTGATATGCAGAAATTCTCTCATTTAAATAATGATTTATCTTACTAGTTAAAACTTAAGGAGTTTACTCCAGAACTTAAAGCAAGAATTTCTTTTCAGTTGGAAAGCCCAGTGTATAAAATAGTATGAATAGAATAAGAGTATGGTTGTATACTATAGGAATAGTTGGACATTCATTTTGCTTTAGTCTAATGAGTTTATTAGTGTTTTAGCCTAGTGAATATCCTTCAATAATTTTATTGTCCCTATAACCATGTGAAGAGATCCAATTGGTTTTCAACTATGGTTACACTAATAATTGATGCCAGATTCTGAATCCAGACCATCTTCCTATCTTCTGAAGCCCTTTTCACTTTTTACCATAGGTTAAGCCTATGGGTTCCAGACATGCTTGGGAAATACAGCCAGAATTCCTACATCCAGATAGTTGTATTTATCCACATCTGACAGCAAGCTTCTATAGGCAATATACACTGAGCCTGTATTCTACAGGAAACATTGCTCATCACCTTGCATTCTAGCCTTTCAACATTTGTTAGAGTTTGTCTCTTCTTCCAAGCTGTTTAGATTTCAGAGTAGCAGTAGTAAAGCAGTAGTAGTAGAGGTAGTAGGAGTAGCAGTAGAATGAGAAACAGAAGTGAGAAAAAAACAAGAGAGAAAGAGAGAAGAAAGAACGAAAGAAAGTTATCTAGTATCTCTATAAGGAAATGGAGAAAGATGGACCCTAAAGCCATGTCTATCTAGGCTCTAACGGCCAGTCCCTCACTTACCAAATAACCTCTTGGCATAAGAAAGTTATTCTATCCCTATATTTAAGTCTTTTTGCTTAGATTTTTTAAAAATGCTTTTACTTTATAGCTATCTTTTGAGTTTATTTGAAGTTTAGGGGCAATATTGATAAAATACCTTATCTAATGCTTAACGTATGGAAAGTAGGTCCCAAGAAATGGTAGTTGGCTTTTTGTCTGCACTTCTCTCCTTAATCATTCTCCTTTATCCATTTCCCTATGTCAAGACAGGACCCCAAACAATTAAATCTGAATGTCCGAATGGCGGGGCCCAGGCATCAGTATTGTTAAGGTCCCAGGTGATTTTAATACCTAGCTTAGGTTGTAAGATATTCTATCATCCTGACTTTCAAACTATTAGAAATATCTGTGGAATTTAATCCTAAATCTCAAGGGTACATTTACTAGATATTTGTCATGGCAAATTAAATCCCCCCCACCCCCCCGTATTCTCTAACTGCTATACTGTAAAAAGCTTAAAATTACTTGTTAACGAGAAAGCATCAGGGGTGTCCTACTTGCTCCCCCCAGACTTGATTGCAATAAAAACTTCATATCTTAATAGATTTATTTCATTTTTTATTATTAATATGAAATTTATTGTCAAATTGGTTTCCATACAACACCCAGTGGTCATCCGAACAGGTGCCCTCCTCAGTGCCCATCACCCACCCTCCCCTCCCTCCCACCTCCATCAACCCTCAGATTGTTCTCAGTTTTTAAGAGTCTTTTATGGTTTGGCTCCCTCCCTCTCGTAACTTTTTTTTTTCCTCCCCCCCCCCCCCACCATGGTCTTCTGTTAAGTTTCTCAGGATCCACATAAGAGTGAAAACATATGGTATCTGTCTTTCTCTGTATGACTTATTTCACTTAGCATAACACTCTCCAGTTCCATCCACGTTGCTACAAATATGGAGGTTCCTCAAAAAATTAAAAATAGATCTACCTATGATCCAGCAATAGCACTGCTAGGAATTTACCCAAGGGATACAGGAGTGTTGATGCATAGGGGCACTTGTACCCCAATGTTTACAGCAGCACTTTCAACAATAGCCAAATTATGGAAAAAGCCTAAATGTCCATCAACTGATGAATGGATAAAGAAATTGTGGTTTATATACACAATGGAATACTACACGGCAATGAGAAAGATTTATTTCTTAAAAGTAAAAGGAATGTCAGTATTTTCTCCAACACAAATCATAAAATCAGGCCCTGGGAGATTACTTGTGTTATTTTTTGATAGTAAGGAAAAAATGTGTTAGTAATGTTAAATCAACGCAAAGAATCCTGCTAATGCAGCATCATCCTATATAATAAATAAATTGCTTTGTTGTTTTCTTCCATTATTTAGTACCTTTGGTGTGGCTATTATTTTCTGAAAGTAAGTATTATCAGTTAACAAAGAAGGGTTGGTCTAAACTTAATTAGAGCAATACTACCCAAAGAGTAGTTCTCAGAAAGGCAACATTAGCATCATCTGAGAGTTTGTGAAAATGAAAATTATCAGACCCCACTCCAAACTACTGAATCAGAAACTTTGAGAGCATCTGTTTTTAAGAAAGCTATTCTAGTGATACTTGACGCATATTCATACTTGAGAATCATAGGCTTAGAGGATGTCTAAGGCAAATAAAATTGAGTTCATGACTTATCATGTTCTATATTCTCATCTTATTCCTTTCTTCACCCATTTTTCCTTTTTCTACAAAAAATGCTTATAAAATATTAAAGTCATATTATATTTCAGCACGTCCTGAGAAATCTGAATCATCAGGAGCTGGATAGTATAAAATCTAAAAGTTGAACAAGCTGCAGAATGTTAACATGAAATACTCACTTTTTAGCTCATTCTAATAAGATCTTGCATTTTGGTTGATCTATCATGAATGCCTATATATGTGTTCATAAAAGAATTCATATTAAATAGAGTTGTTGACAACTATTACATCTCATAAGGTAATCAGTTCAGAATTGAGTAAATGAAAATCTGTAGGAAAATCTGTAGGAAAGCTAATTCAAAGTATAATTTCTTAAAGCAAATAATACATAATATTGTCCAGCAACGTTTATGTCTGAGAATATACAAGAGATGAGAGCACCTCAATGAGGAAGCATTAGCAATTTGATATGCTACTGTATCTTTCACTTTCTACTAAAGATGGACAATATAACTTCATTAATGATCAACATTTTAACCATGTATGGAAGGGAGAGATGAAGGGGCTATAATTCAGTAATATTGGACCCTTTGAGTGATATTTAACAATTGCTATTCCCTAACCTATTAATTCCAGAAATGCCCCATACTACCACTCCAGGAAATCTGTTTCATGTTACCCATGAACTTCCTGGGTTTACTAATGCTTCAAATTAACAACTAATTCTTGAAATTAACATAAAGTTCTTGAAGACCTATTACATAATCTAAAAAATAGAAACATAGTTTAAATTTTTATATTGACTTTTATATTAACTACAATATAAAATATTATATTTTATAATAGACCACAAATTTATATTCATAGGTGGTCAAGCCTGATTTTGTTTTTCAGTTAGTATCCCAAATTCTAACAAGAGAAGAGAATGAGGCTATAATTAATCATCCCATCTCTTACCACTTAGGTAGTCAGAGAGAAAGAGGTCTTGGAGTGATCAGAAGAATCCCAATTACTTCTCAGGGAGGTCACTTGACCTCATCCAGCTCCTCTTAGCAGTGACAAATAGAGCAGAGTATAATTTGAAAATACCAGGGGAAAAAAGCAGTAGGATTCTGCTATTTAATAATAGATTAAACCAAAGCACCAAATACAGAAAAGACATATAACTTTACTTCCCAATGGTTCTCAGGGCAACAAAGCATAGAGTTTCTGGTTGGACGTTTTATTTACCTTTTCATTTATTTCATTATATACATAACTCCTCAGTATTCTCCCTAAATACTAACAACTTTCTTCTCTTGTGCCTTCATGACACATTTCTTTGACATGATAGGACCTTAAAAACATAACATTAACAGCATGACTTCCCCACTAGTTCCATTATCAAATGCTTCTTTTGTGAGAAACTGTTCTAAACAATTTACATGTGTCCTGCAATTTCATAAATTAAAAAAAAATCTGCCTACAAAAATATGCCACATAATCAAGAGGTTATTAGCATACAGGAATAGAAATCACTGAGTAAATCTCTTCCACTTTTGGTTCCACATACTTTAATTTACTATTGTATAAACGAATATGATGAAGACCTGGACAAATAAGCTTCTTGAGACTGCAGCTTTGATTTGGGCTAACTTAAAGTTTAGTTAAATTTATGCTCAATATATAAATCAATTCCGATAAGGACTTCCATGAATTTTATGAACTCATGATTTGAGGGAGAGAAATATTTCTCTAGATGCTATGTCACTTCAATGATATTTTTGAGAAAACCGTAGAAGAAAAAGCGATGATATGGGGTTAAAAATAAAAGATTCAGTTCATTTAACAACTCTTCAATGAAATGTAGTTGAGTTGAAATGAACATAAAATAGGAAGCCCACACAATCTTTGTGTTCAAGAGACAGCTTAAAAAGTTGGAATATGGAAGTATGAAGTAACATAGAAGAATTATATTTTAGTAATATTTTACTTGCATAATCCAACTAAATTGAACATTTCTGTGAGGTAGATACTATTTACATATAATGTGAAAACTTCCATATGATTAAGATCAGTGTCTTGTAAGTACTTTACAATGAATCTTAGTTGATCAATTAGAAAAATAAATATTATGGGTCCTTGAGAAATTGACTAGTGTCATTGGAAATAATCCGAGAATCTTTCATAGAAGCCTTAAGCTTCAAATGAATGTAGAGACAGGATACCACCATTTATAATAAATATTATGAACAAAGACACAGAAGCAATAATGTGGGTGGTTTGTTTGGAGGATAGCAAGGAAGTTTCTTTTTAGGGAGCAGTAATGGTTATTGGTGAATATATACGATATATATTAAAAAGATGATTGAAGAGTTTGTTCCATAAGTTTATAATTTAAATAAGCAGCCAATATTTTTGTATGTGTGACATACTTCTTAATCTTCTTTTTTGCTTATTAGCCAATACTTATTTAAGTTCAGGTGGTATATATTTTCTAAAGAGCTCTTCTAGTGAGTGGAGAATATTCAAATAGGTTGTTTCTGCATTAGTGGTTTGGGGATGTCCGTAGAATGTGGGGCATTAGGGTCATACAGATTTGCATTTGATCTAGCTCATCCCCTATTACCGATTAATCATAGATTATTTGATTTCTAGGTCTCTCATCTGCAAAGGAGGACACAATAATATATAATCCACAGAGTCATTTTGACAATTAAGTCAGATAATTCATTTAAAGGCATAAAGCAAAAATGCAATAAATCATTAACTCCCATGCTAATTTTTGTAATGCTATTGATGATACAGAACTGTTTTAAATTTTTTCTTTCCTGTGGTTCAGTATGAAATAGATTGGGGAGGGGCATCTGAATGACTCAGTCAGTTAAGCATCCAACTGTTGATTTCAGCTCAGATCATGATCTCACAGTTCATGAGACCAAGCCCTGCATCAGGCTCTGTGCTGACAGGCTGACAGCATGGAGCTTGGGATTCTCTACCTCTCTCTCTACATACCTAGAGATACACGTTATTCTCTATCTCTCAAAACAAATAAATAAACTTAAAATACATTGTGGAGAAAAGCACAGCATTCAGGAAATAGAGTTTAGTGTGCTTGTTAAACCACTAAACTGGAAACCACTAAGTGGAAATATACAATGCATTTTTAACAAGATGTGCCTACTGTATAAGTCAAATTGAAATTAATGACTTTGAAGTTATCAGCATATAGACAGCAATCAAAACCATCATTGGAAATAATATCTCATAGTAAATGTATTTAAACTGAGGTAATGGGTTTAGGACAGAAGTCTCAGAAAATTTAAGCTTAAAAGCAAGGTAAAGAAAAGACTACAAAGGTTACAAAGGTTTCTAAGACTTAAAAGAAAAACCAGAAGATGGTTTCATGAAATCCCAAGGAATTGCATTATATCCATCAGCTATTGCCCAATAATTCTGCAAAACAAACATTCCAAAATTATAACAAGTTCCTTTTCTTTTTTTTTTTTTTTTGATCACAGGTCCACTGTTTGGGCCCAATATGCTTCAGGCTTCAGGGTGAGTGTGCTTGGCTCCCAGCTTTGTATTGACTTCATGTCTGCTCACATGTTTCCACATTCTCCTTGGATGAGCAGGTTCTCAGCATATGTGCTTCTCACAGCATATAACAGAGTATAAGAACTAAGCCAAACTACAGATGCATAATGTCTGCTTAGTTCACACCCACTACTATGCCACTGGGCAGAGCAAGTCACATGACTGGGCACAACACCAATGGGTGTGGTCATATGCTTAACTACAGTGGGAATGAAAGAAAAATGAAAATGTCTTAACAATAAATCCAAACTACCAAACTATTTTAACAAGAAGGGAAATTCAAGAGTGTAGCATCTGCCAAAGGGTCTAGTAGGTACTATGTGAAAGGTACCCACAGGATTTAGGAACTAAGAGGTATTTGAGTGACCTTATAAAGCACAGTTTTACTGAAATGTCTGGTATAAGAACCAGGTTTCAGAGATTAGAGAATAAATTGAAGGTAAGGAATGGTAAAGTGAGGGGCACCTGTGTGGCTGAGTCAGTTGAGCATCTGACTCTTGATTTTGACTCAGGTCATGCTCCCAAGGTTGTGGGATTGAGCCTCATGTCGGGTTCTGCACTGGGCATGGAGCCTGCTTAAGATTCTCTCTCCCTCTCCCTTAGGCCCTCTCCCCAAACTCTCTTAAAAAAATGGTAAACTGAACATAGATGAAAGTTTAAAGAAATTTGGCAGTGGGACAGAAAAGGGAAAAATAAATACAGTAGCTTGTGTAAGGCAAGAGTTCAAGGAAGGATTCTGTTTGTTTAATTTTGTCTGCATGGTTTCTAAGATGAAAGAGAATTAGGCATGCTTAAATGCTGACATCAGGAAATAGTAGAGAGGTCAAGGTTGAAGATTAAAGAAAGAGGTAATAATGGATACAATGACAACACTAAAAAAGTGGGCAGATGCAATCCTGAACTAGGAAGAGAAAAAACATGTAGACAGAAATTGACTTTCCCCTTTCATTACAATGAATTGGAAGAAGGGAAGGAGAATGTTGCCGTAGCTTAGGTCATATATTTAGAAACTACAGACTAGTAATTCTAAAATAAGAAAGAGAACAAAATGAAGTTTAAAAAGTAGCTAGAAAAGTTAGTAGAAAAACAAAACTGAAAGTTTGAACATAGGGAAAAATTAGGGAGCTGAGTAGGAAAAAATTGGAATTTCTGGGGAGAAAGCATATAACTACAAGAGCAAATATTTTCTCGTGCTGTACAAAATTGAGATCCAGAATACAAGTAGAGGTATTGGAATTAGGAAAGAGAAAAGATCACTCTCTCCAAGGTTTAAAGGACAGAAGTAGGGATACAGACATGTTGAGTGAAGCCATATTTAATTTACTAAGGCATTTCACTTGACACTGATATTTTTAGTAACATATATATTAGTGTCATCTTCCAAAATATGTTCCAGAAGAGTTGGAGAGGAAGGCTGGTTTAAAATTCAAAAACAGAAATAAATAGGTTATGTGTGAATTACGCTAAGAAATCTAATAAATAAATAAATACATAAATACATAAATACATAAATAAATAAATAAATAAATAAAATAGTTGCTGAATCCAGCAAGATGGTCTCCTTATCTACATATTAGCAAAAACCTAAAAGAAACTCCTTTGTTCTTCAGTATTCTTTTCAAAAACAGAAGGCAATATGAATAAACATGATTTGTGGCAACATCTGTAGCATTGTTTCTCAGTTTGTTTTTAAGAAGTATTTAATTGGCTAGCAGTCATCATAGTCATACCACCTTAGATCAGACAATAGTCAATGGAAATTTTTCAGTATATTATCAGAAAGCAATAATTAATAGAAAATGTGAATAGAGAATCTTAGTGATACAGTTTGATTTCTAATATAAAAGCATATCCGTGAGTAATATGTTATTATTTCTCTCAAATATAAAACCAAATAAATGGAAGAAAAATGTAAACTTCAAATTAGACACAAAATTCTAGTACATAAAACAATTTACAGTGGAAAAATATACACAGAAATAAAAAGCCACTGGGGAAATTCATCTTATAAAATAATGCATCAATTTTATTAATATTTATATAAGAATTAGAGCAAGTTATCTTTGCTCTGAGTTTGTAAATAAATTATTCATTTTTCCCAACCACCTTAAGAACTTGGCAAACTACAAACATCTTATTTTAATATTCTTAGCAATCCAGAAACCATCCCTCCAAAGGTCACCCAGGAAACTAAAGATTCCATAATATTGCTCCCTCTTTACACTTCTTTCCTCCTCCTACTCCAATTAGGCACTTGTTTTCGAGACCAATCATTCATCCATGCTTAGAAAGAAAGAAAGAAAGAAAGAAAGAAAGAAAGAAAGAAAGAAAGAAGAAAAGGAAAGAAAAGAAAAGAAAAGAAAAGAAAAGAAAAGAAAAGAAAAGAAAGGCCAAGCACAACAGAGGACCCAAAGATTAAATTATTTTATGCATCAAAATAGGTTAGTATTTAACATGAAAGAATAGGATGCCCTGGTTGGCTAGTGATACTTGTGGTAAGTCATCTTTCGATAACAACAAAAAAGATAATAAAAAGGAAAGAGGAAGGGGAGAAAGCAGTGAACTGAGTGATAAAAAGAAATAATGGCTCTGGCAACGTGGTGATCCTTAATGTATTTAAAAGCAATCTTTTTAGGTTTAGTCTGAGCTGCTGCTGTGTGTGTGTGTGTGTGTGTGTGTGTGTGTGTGTGCGCGTGTGCGCGCGCGCATGCTTGCGCGTGTGTTTATATGTATGTATTATTAGGCTATGAGCATTGGCTCCATCTAGGCTGACTGAATTTTTTCTTAAGTTTTTATTTCTTTATATTGAGAGGGGAGGAGGGGCAGAAAGAAATCTCAGGCAGGCTCTGCACTGTCAGCACAGAGCCCGACCCAGGGCTGGAACACAGGCCCACAAGAAATGCTGTTAAAAATGCAGATTTCTGGGTCATATTTCAGATCTACTGAACCAGACTCTGTATTGATGGAGGTCAGGAACATCATTTTTAACAAATAATATCAGGTAATTCTTATAAATTGCCAAGTCTGAGAGCCACTGCCCCATTGTATATCACTTGTAGAACAATTGTAGGATTTTAACTGTATTTACCAACATGAAGAAAGTAGTGTGAGCACCTGCTATTACACTGATGGTTTCCCTCTTGTATTTTCATAATATGGAATATTTTTACAATAGAACATTTCTAAAATACCTTATTTGTTTACTAAAATAAAAAAGACATATGGAGACTTGAATATCCCTAAATGTACACTCTAGTAAAGAAAGGCAGACATAGGTATAAATGTGAATAATGAAGGGACTATGGCAGAAGTTTGTAAGAGGTACACTGGGGACATAAACACTGGAGGTGCTAATATAACTGGAAGAAGTCGGGCTAGGAGAAACTTCCTGAATGAGGTGGCACAGAGTAATCTGAAAGGTGAGAAGATGCCTGCTAGATATACAATGAAGACACAGCAAAACTTTCTACCTCATTATAAAGCATTGATGATACTTTAAAAAAAAAACAGATGTTGCTTTTGCTCAGAATTCTGTCTGAAGTCCATTATTAAAGACATATTGAAGAAAACAACGATCTGCTATCAATTAAATAATTCTCCATTACTATCCATTATCCACAGCATTTGTCCCATCTCAAACATGAGCAAGTCTGGGATACATGAACAGATATGCATTTGTCAGCTGAACTGAACAACCATGGCAATAATGAAGCAGAAATAATAAATCAAGATTCAAATGGTAGTATCAGATCAAAGAACATTGCAACCAATCGTGAAGGAAAATATTCTCTGACTGAAACAAAATCCCCTTGGGGAAAGGCTTCCTTAAATTTTCATTCTCTAATGAATCAACTAATGGGCAATAACTGGCTTTGAAAAGTACATTAGAAAACTTCTGGACATACAAAAAGTGACCAGTATCGTCGGTATACCTCAGGATGGCACTTACCTGAACAACATCAGCATTCAAAGGAGACATAAAGTAAAAAAAAAATAAGAAATTATGTACAATCACTAAACATCAGATATTTGTTATGACCTTTCAATATATGATTTTAGCAGGGTATCAGAAAATAGAAATATTTTTTATTGCAAGTATAAGCTTTTCACATGTTAAGCAGTGATTCTTTAAGTTCATTTTACCAGGACTAGTAAGTTCATTTAGGTCAGTAGTAATGGCAATTTTTCCTCTTTACAGCTATCCACCTTACCACCATAAAAATAAAGAAGGAAAAATTTTTCAGTCCAGTGATATCAGACACAGGGAGCATTTTATAGAAACCCTCTGTTTCAAATATCTCTAAAGATCTCACTACTACTAGAAATCTTTCTTTAGTGATTTAGGCATGTAATAAATGCCCATTTTATATGCCTCTGTAACAAATATTATTATATGCAAACAGGAAACCATATGTGTTTCAAATAAGCATGGTGGCGTTCTGGTGCTCTCAGCCATGGCTGGGGATGAAATCCAAACTCCTGTACACCTGTGGATGTCTATGGCTCTTAAAAAGATAGGTATCTCTGAGCAGAAATCTAGCTCTTAAAGACGCTATGAAAAACATTAAGATGAAAATATATGACTTAGTACATTTACTAAATTTTTCCTTAATTACTCAAAGGGCATTTTCATAAAATTATAATAACAAGATGAAGTAAAAAATGAAATTATGATTAGAGTTTATCAAAAGAGACAATTTAGAGACTACAGGCCAGCCAATTTTGGAGAAAGACTTCTTACTGAGAATTGTGTAGATATGCTGCTTCAAATCTGGAGTAAATTTCCTTAACATTTTTGAAATTACAAAGTCCTCTATTAACTAATATCTTTCTTTTACTTTATTAAATCCTCAAAGAACATTTTAAGATATTAAACCACTGTCTTATGCAACCATTGCTCCTAGGCTAAAATATAAAGAACTTTCTTTAAAAGAACTATTTTCCATTCTTCAGCCATGTATCTAGCCACTGTATAGTTTATACTCTATCATATATTAGGTTTCTTTCAGTTATTTGAATCAGTCATGCTCTACTAAATGCCCCTGATATAGACCATTCACCTAACACACTGATTCTCCTTGCATTAAAGCACTCATCACAGTTTGGGGTTATCTTTTTATCTATTTTTCCCACTTAGCTTAGAACACTTTTGAAGGCAAGGAAAAGTCTGACTTATTCATTACTATTTCCAGGCTCCAGTGCAATGTCTACCACACAGTAGATCTGTATTTCTGAACTCATTCTCTCTCTCTCTCTCTCTCTCTCTCTCTCTCTCCCTCCCTCCCTCCCTCCCTCCCTCTCTCCCTTTTATTCCCTCCCTTATGAATACAATGTAGAACAAATGATGAAAAAATAATTATTCACTTTACTTCTTTGCATTTCTAGCAGAAGGACCTGCTTTGTAGATTATTCAGGGGAGAGAGATCCTTTGCCTCATCTGAAAGCTGATGTTTTTGTTTTCCTTGAAGAACAAGCAACTTTGAGAGGGTCATAAATAGTTAAGTGAAAGACAAGAGGCTCCTGCCTAACTAAGATGATTACCTAAATCAAACCTAGAAAACAATCAGACAGAAAATACTGCAAAAATACTTTCATATCTATTCCCCTCACTTCACAAAATGAAGTCACTCAGGGTTACAGAAGTTGAGTACATTTCCCAAGAATACATACCTACTCAGTACCAGAATATTGACTTAAATCTATGTCTATTGAATAGCTAGTATTACAGTCTTTCCTGCATGAACAAACATATCATATATTATCTTGAAAGTCTATGACCCTAAAATGACAATGAAAGCAAGGGAATTTCTCAGTTCTTGAATTTTATGAAAACAACATAGGATCCATTTTAACTGAAATGTTCTACAAGTCTAATAACAATTAAAATATTTTTATGCATAAAATAATAAAACTTGATCTATAGCAAAAAAATGTTATGCTTATGATGTCATCAGCACATAATTATGCTTCTCTAATATAATTTCTTTATTTAAAGCTTAATTTGGCAAGACAAAATCTTCTACAAGTGTTTGAAAGATTGACAAGACTCAACACTGAAGACAAGATGCAAAAGCAAACATTCTTATTCCTGTTACTAGGATTATAAATTAGTACAATCTCTTTAAAAGACCATTTGGAAATAGTGATAATGTGTAAAAGATGCATCCCTTGCCAGCAATTTCACTCTAGAAATGTATCTTAGAGAAATAGTTCCAGGAATATACAGAAGTACATGTAGAACAATGTTGCACATTCTTAAAAGAAAAAAAATTGGAAATAACCCAAAGAGCCAATCATGGGACATCAACAAATTAGGTTCCATGCTACGGGGTACTTGGCAATACTAAAAGGAATGTGTTAGTACTATAAGGTAAGGAAATAAAAGTTGACCAAGGTTTTTAAAAAGCAACAGAACATTTTATATAGTATGATGCAATTTTGATAGTAGTATATTTAAAATTATAGTCTATGCATAAAAATATTTATTTTAAATATATATATATATATATATATATATATATATATATATATATATAATGTCAATAATAGCTCTGTGGTTGGACTTAAATGAATGGAAAGAGTCATCATTAAAATTTTTATAGCTATTGAAAAACACTAAAAAATTATTTTCAAAAATACTATCGAATATATTTGAAAGTTTTGATGGATAAATTCCTAGAAAAAAAACTTATCAAAAAAAGATTAAGTAATAATTAGGAAATATATATAAACTCATAACTCCTAAGACAATTGATTATTTCATTTAAAATTGTGCCACACAAAAAAAAATCCAGGACCAAATGGCTTCACCAGTGGATTCTATAAAATATTTAAGAAAGAAATTAACATGTATCATCCAGAATCTTAGCAAATAAAAAGAGGCAATCTATTCCAACTCATTTTATGAGTTCAACCAACATAAACTTAAGACTAAACTGTAACCAAATTACATTACAAAAATTGAAAAACTAATAGCTAAAAAAAATCCTAAGCAAAACATCATCAACTCTAATCCAACAATATACATAATGGGTAATAAACAGATCATGAGTGAGTCAAATTTATTCCAGAAATCCGGGTTTAACATTTGAAAATCAATCAATATAATCCACTGCATTAACTTACCATAAGAGAAAAATCATATGGTCATATAATTTAAAATTATTAAATTTTTAAAAAATCTCAACAAATAGAAATAGGGGGGAACTTCCTTAACCTGATGCAGGTTTTCCAGAAAAATCTAATACTTAATGGTGAAGCTTGGAGGAATTTTCTTATGAGATCAGGAATGAGACAAAGATAAGTTATCACCACTTTTACTCAACATTGCACTAGAGATCCTAGGCAGTACAAAAAGGGAAAATTTTAATAAGTTATAAAGAATGGATCAAAAGAAATAAACTCATTATTCTCAAATGATACAACTGAAAATCTAGAAAAATAAAAGGAATCAACAGAGAAATTAACATTGATAAGTGAGCTTTACAAGTCTATAAAAGGTCAACAAATAAAATTGGAAATTTGGAAATTATAGTGCTTATGATGGCATAAAAAAATCAAACACCTAGGAATAGATACAACAAAAGATGTGCAAGGCTTTCACACTGAAAAATTTAAACATCATTTAAAGAGTTTTTAAGATCTTAAAAAAGCTATATATACATATATATGTATATATACATATACACATATATATGTATATATACACACACATACATATATATAAGCCATGATAATAAATTAAAAGTTTTGAGTTTTTAAATATGTCAATTACACTCAGATTGATTTCTAGATTAAGTGCCATCCTAGTGAAATTCCAACAAGGATTTTGTAGAAATTGATAAGCAAAATTTCAAATTTATATAGCAAGGCAGAGTCGATAACAGTCAAGACAAACTTAAAGGATAAGCAAGCTAGAGAACTACTCCAGCAAATATTAAGACATAATTTAAATCTATTCATTACGACTGTGACTATGGCCACAATGATAGACAAATAATCCAGTGAAACAGAATAGCAAGTCCAAGAACAGATCTGCCCATACATGGTACACTTGATTTAAAACAGAGGTAGTAGCAATGCCAAACAGTGGGGAAAGGACAGCCTTTTCAGTAAATGCCCCTGATGACTTCTGAATCCATAGAAGTAAGAAAGCAAAAGTCAAACCACACACAAAAATGAATTCCAGATGAAATGTATAACAATATAGTGTCTGGAACACAATACAAAAAAATCTCCGTAACTTATAGTTAGGAAAGATTTATTAAACAAGGCCAAAATAATACTAATTCTGGACTACATTAGAGCTGAGAACAGCTGCTGATAAAAGATAACATTAAGAGTGGCAAAGCAAATCATAGAGTGGGAGAAGATATTTACAAACATTTTCTAAGGGCTCAAATTCAAAATATATAAGGAAACTCCTATGAATCAATACGTAAAAGATAACTCAATAGCAAATTTGATAAAATTTCTGAATGACACTTCAAAAGAGCATATTCAAATGGCCAAAACACAAAAAAAGGTGTTAATTTATTAATAAAAAATGCAAATTAAAACCATAATTAGGTATCCATTGCCACTAGGGTAGTTTAAGTTAAAAACACTATTAATAGCAAGTGTTGGTAAAGCTAAGCCACAACTTGAAATCTCATACACCACAGGCTCGACTGGAAATTGGCTCAACTACTTGGGAAAAAGCAAACAATTTCTATGCAGCATTAGCCTATGAATCAGTAATTACTTATTACAAAACATGTACAATAACAAATGTACATAGAAGAACTATTGGTAATAATACAAAACTGGAAACAACACAGATGCCCAACAAGCAGAACAGATATGTACATTCTGAAGTATTCATTAGATGGAATTCTATTGAGCAAGAAAAATGAAGCACTGTTATATGCAGGAACATGGATATTTCTCACCCAAAAGGTTGAACAAAATAAATCTGATGCAAAAAAAAAATTGCAGAATATATGATTCTGTTTATATTTATTTCAAAAACAGGCAAAAACTATTCTATGGTCTTGAAGTCAGAATAGAGTCTACCTTCGGGGAAGAGCAAGGTGGTAGTGATTGGGAGGGGCTGGAAGAGGCATTCTTGGGTGCAGACAAGGTTCTCCATCCAGAATGGAGTGTTGATTTCATGGGTAGAATTACTTTGTACTTCTCATTCAGCTCATTTAACTTACACTTCTCTGTATTTCTATTATTCTTTGGTTAAAAGGGTAAAACAAAACAAAACGATACAATACAATGTTTTATTTAAAGCAAAGGCCTTAGTTTCATTACCACTCAACTTGTGCCTAGGCCAAAATTTAAAAACAACTTTTTTAAAAAAGCTGGGTTAATTTTCTAGTACCAAAAAGGAGTTGCTATCTTTAAAATAATATATTCTGGGGCGCCTGGGTGGCTAGGTCGATTGAGTGTCCAACTTCGGCTCAGACCATGATCTCAAGGTTCCTGAGTTTGAGCCCTGAGTCCAGCTCTGTGCTAACAGCTCAGAGCCTGGAGTCTGCTTTGGATTCTGTGTCTCTCTCTCTCTGTGCCCCTTCCCTGCTCATGCTGTGTCTCTCTCTGTCTCAAAAATGAATGTGTTAAAAAAATTTTTAAATAACATATGCAAAAATATAGTCAATCAATCCAGTAGGTATTTTTAAAGGTTTTCTATTAAAATATAGTATATTTATTGCATAAAAATATTATGCCATGGGAATTTTTATCTGACATAAAATTATGTTATATTAAGCAAATTGAGTCCCAAACTGGAATATTATAAATATCATTTGTAATATTTTAGCAGGCAATATTGTCTGTTATAGATAGCAAATCTGTACTTTCTGTAACCATGACAATTAAATACTATAAGATTAGATGCCTTAAGATAGCATTACTGTTTATGGTTCCTGGTGTTAGGAAGCAAAATTAAGGCAGAAATGCATAAACACTTCTGATGCATAGATCTAAGTTAAAATAACAAATTTTTAAAAAACACATTGCAATCACTTAATGTTTGGGAAACTGCCCCACATAAATCACTATAGTAGAAGATAACTTTGTTTATATGATATCCATAAATAAAACATCTGTAATGTTATGAATGTTTTAGAATTCATATATTTAGAATGAACATATGTTCATTCTAAAATGTTTTAATCTCTTGTGTGGATACTAAGTTTATTTGAGATAGATACTGGTCACCTAAAATGGAGAAAATTTTAAATGTGACTCACAGAAAACTAAAACCGGATATCATGGAAAGGTGTTAAGCCTAATAATAATTTAGCCTTAGGAGTTAAATAACTTGGGTGTAAATTCTAGCTTTTTAATATCTCTAATCTTTCTCATCTGAAGAATAGTAAAAATAATACACAAAATCCACTTACTGGATTGGTTAAGTTAGGAGAAATCACATTGAACACATTTAAAACAAAGCCCGGGGGCACCTGGGTGGCTCAGTCGGTTGAGTGTCCGACTTCAGCTCAGGTCACGATCTCACGGTCCGTGAGTTCGAGCCCTGCGTCGGGCTCTGGGCTGATGGCCCAGAGCCTGGAGCCTGCTTCCGATTCTGTGTCTCCCTCTCTCTCTGCTCCTCCCCCGTTCATGCTCTGTCTCTCTCTGTCTCAAAAATAAATAAACGTTAAAAAAAAATTAAAAAAAAAAAAAACAAAGCCCAACACTGAGTGAGTGCTCAATAAATGGTTTTTGTCATCAATAATTGAAGTGAGACTACAGAGAACACATTGCTTACAAAAGCCAAATAGAAAAATCAGTCTCATATCTCAGTATTTTTAATTTTCAAACTAGGCTACTTCAATGCTCTAGGTAAGTATCCATCTATTTTTCATAAATGTCTTTTTCAATACTTTCATTAATTCTGAAAAACATAATTGACTCACTAGATTCTCCAAGTTTATATACAATACATGCTAAACCAAACTGAAAACGTGAATACTGTATACTTATTTCTGGAAAAGGAGTGAAGAAATGGGCAAAAAACATGAATAGACACTTTTCCAAAGAAGACATCCAGATGGCTAAGAGACACATGAAAAGATGCTCAACATCACTCATCACCAGGGAAATACAAATCAAAACCACACTGAGATACCACCTCACACCAGTCAGAGAGGCTAAAATTAACAACTAAGGAAACAACAGATGCTAGCAAGGATGTGGAGAAATGGGAACCTCTTGGACTGTTGGTGGGAATACAAACTGGTGCAGCCACTCTGGAAAACAGTGTGGAGTTTCCTCAAAAAATTATAAATAGAACTACCCTATGACCCAGCAACAGACTAGTAGGAATTTATCCAAAGGATACAGAAGTGCTGATTCATAGGGGCATTTGTACCCCAATGGTTATAGCAGTGCTTTCAACAATAGCCAAATTATGGAAGAGCCTAAATGTCCATCAACTGATGAATGAATAAAGAAGATGTGATTTATATATACAATGGAATACTACTTGGCAATGAGAAAGAATGAAATCATGCCATTTGCAGCAACGTGGATGGAACTGGAGGGTATTATGCTAATCGAAATAAGTCAGAGAAAGACAGGTATCATATGTTTTCACTCATATGTGGAACTTAAACTTAACAGAAGACCATGGGAGAAGGGAAGGGGGAAAAATAGTTACAAACAGAGAGGGAGGGAGGCAAACCATAAGAGACTTTTAAATTCAAAGAACAAACTGAGGGTTGATGGTGGGGGACAGGGTAGAGGGGAATATGGGTGAGGGGCCTTGAGGAAGTGATGTGTTGGGATGAGCACTGGGTGTTGTATGTAAGCAGTGAATCACAAGAATCTACCCCCAACACCAAGAGCACACTGTATACACTGTATGTTAGCCAACTTGACAACAAATTATATTTTAAAAAAATACAATAAAGAAAACATGGAGATGATGGAAAAAAAGGAGTATCTGGAAAAGGTATTTTAATAATTCTAGTAAAGAAGACATGTGTGAAGAGCATTGTACTTGTTGCCAGAAATAAAAAGAAATATGTCCTTGGATGCCTGGGTGGCTCAGTCGGTTGAATGTCGGCCCTGGCTCAGGTCATGATCTCACGGTTTATGCGTTTGGGC
This sequence comes from Panthera tigris, assembly GCF_018350195.1. Classification (NCBI taxonomy): domain Eukaryota; kingdom Metazoa; phylum Chordata; class Mammalia; order Carnivora; family Felidae; genus Panthera; species Panthera tigris. The sequence continues at coordinate 67,600,417 of NC_056666.1, read as the reverse complement.
CCTGCGTCAGGCTCTGTGCTGACAGCTCAGAGCCTGGAGCCTGCTTCGGATTCTGTGTCTCCTTCTCTCTCTGCCCCTCCCCAACTTGTGTTCTGTCTATGTTTCTCAAAAAATAAATAAATGTAAAAAAAATTAAAAAAACAAAGAAATACGTCCTGAAGTAAAAGAAAAATAAAAAAAAGAAATACGTCCTGAAGTAAAAAAAAAAATTATAAATGTAATATGTACCCACACATAAACATATCTAGTCTAAATAATCAAATATACACAAGACTTTAAAATATTTTTTTACACAATGTTCCTATCAGTAGGTTTCATCTCAGACATTAAAAACCAAAGTAAAAACTATATATAAATATTAGTGCAGTGAATTTTTACTGGATTGTTCCAGAGTCTCAGTATAATATCAGTGTCCTAGACGTGGGCAGAATGGTGGCTGGCATTGAGGAGAGATGTTTTGGCCAACCATAATACACCAAGCAAACAACTATAAGTAAGATGGCCTTACTTCCTGTCCAGATTTGCCACTAGCTAACATGATTTTAGGCAAATTACTTATTTCTCTGAGCTTGTTTCCTTATCTGTAAGTCTAAATAATCATGCCTTTCCATCTAACTTTCAGAATTGTTGCAAAGGATAAACTGCAGTTATGAATGTAACCATGTTTTGTAAACTTCTGGAGATCACACCAATGGAAGGCCTCTTATTAAATGAAGACAGGGGGATTCGTTTTGTCAATATTAGTTCCAATAAAACTATATATGTACATTATCCATGCAACCATACATTTTTTATTCTTTTTAAAATGTAGATTTAAAAGAGAGTTACCTACTGGTTTAGCATTTGGGAATTATTCAGTGTCTATGCAGTGTCCAAGGCATGAATCTTCATGTCAAAATTGCTTATTAAAGGACTCTTTTTAATGTATCTTGTATAAATCAACAGAACCAGGAAATTAATTCTTGGGAAAAAAAAAAAGGTGAAGTTTGACATAGCTTCTAGTTTTTAGTTGTTTGTTTCCAAGGTAGTGATACAAATCCTTTATTCATTGAAATCCTGAAAACAAGAATCTTAACCTTCCTTTATTCATTTCTTCAGAAAATATTTATTAAGTATCAACTATATGTCAGAGCCTTAACTGGACCTAAAAAAGGAAGAAGGCATGGTCTCTATCCTTTAGGGCTTACAGTGGGGATAATAGACATAAACAATCAGTTACAATTTCGTATAGTAAGTGCTATGGTTGGGGTATCTACAGGTTGTTATGGAAGCACTAAATAAGACCCCAAACTCAGCCTAGAAGTTCAGGAAGTCTTCCTAGAGAATGTGGCAGCTGACTTAAGCCTTGAAAATGTTAGGCAGATCAGTCACACTGCAGAAAGGAGACAGGTCATTTGTGGCAGAGAAGAGAGTATGGATAGGTAATGAAGTTTGGGGAAAAAGAGAAAACATGATGCATTAGGGGAAATGCAAACAGTTCAGTGTGACTGGCATTGTGGGACTGGAGATGGAAGAGACTAGAATAATAAAAAAAATGAACTTGGAGAATTAATCAGGGACCATTTAATACAGAACTTTAGGTGAAATGCAAAGGACCTTAGGCATGTTACTATCAGTAGAGGAGACACAGGATGGAATTGGTTTTAGAAAGATAACTGATGATGGTGTGGAGAATGTGCTTGAGAAGAAGACTATAAGAGAGGGAGACTCACATAAGGACACTAAACTCTGAATATCCTCATTTCCTACATGGGAAAGAAAGATTTACAGAGATTAAGTAATTTGCCAAACATCACACCATTTGTAACTGGTTAAACTGACCTTCCTGCAAAGCTTTGTATAATTCTAATACATACGTTCTTTAAAGACCAAGGAAACTACTTCTCATAAACGAATGTGACCAACTCTCAGTATTAGAGACTAGTAACAAATAAAACTGTAGGAAAACAATGACACAGGTCTACATCATCAAAATCAAGTACAGGAGTGAGCAATTATCCAGTGAATTAAGGACCATCTGGATAATCCTAGCAAAAGCAGATTTAGTGCCTGAGTCATTCAGATAATTGTGCAAACAATGTGCCTTGCTCTGGCTGAGTAACCTGGTCATTAATATCTTCCATAGTACGTTTTGCCCCGTGGCACTTCTGAAATGGACAACAGTAGCTCAGAAAGAATTAAGATACTATTCACTTCATGAGAAAGCCACATAAATAATAATGGGATCTTAATAGACTGAGAGGGTATTTTATATGTCCCCAGGAGCCATTTCACACAGTGATATATACACGATATATGTAAGCCAAATCCCACTTCAAAGAATAAAACAAGCTCAGCAATAGCACCCTCAAATGTGTGTTTTAATTTCAATTCTTTGTCAGAAGAAAGTTTTCTGAGCATTAAGGCAATGAGAAATACTGCAAATAGACTTATAGGTTAAACTACAATAAGATTAAAAATTTCTATATGTCCAAAAACATAAAAGGTAAAAGGCAAAAAAAAAAAAAAAACCAGTAAGAAAAGTTTCACGTATACAATAGATTCTTCTATGAAACAAGTTAAGAAAACGTAACACGGTAAAGTCAAATAAAATACACACATTAAGAAATACAAAGAGCCAATAAACATGAAAACATATCTCACAATCATCCAAAATCATAGAAACATAATTCAAAAGAATAACCAGATCCACAATTTCTACTATCAACATAGTCACAATTTTTTAAACCACAATACCAAATGTTAATGAGAATCTTGCCCAATTAATTGACACTGGGTATCAATTTGTGCATAAACTTTTCCCTGGAACAATTTAGCAACAAGCACTAGGAGTATGAAAATATTTACATGTCTGACCCAGTAATATCTGTGAAGTTACTATAAGGAAATGGTCAAAATTGCAAAGGTTAATGTATAATCATGTTCATTTCCTTTTTTTTTTTTTAAATGTGTATTTATTTTTGAGAAAGAGGGAGAGAGAGACAGAGCATGAGGAGGGAAAGGGCAGTGAGAGAGGGAGACACAATCTGAAGGAAGCTCCAGGTTCTGAGCTACCAACAGAGAGCGTGACAAGGGGCTCCAACCCCAGGAACCATGAGATCATGACCTGAGCCAAAGTTGGATGGTTAAACAACTAAGCCACCCAGGCACTCCCATGTTCATTTCTATAAATGTAAAAAACAGGAAACAATCTAAAGTCTCTATCTATAGAAAAGAATAGGTGGCAGCCATTAAAAAAATGGTTAGTAAAAATATTAAATAAAATAATGTTTATGGTATGATGTTAAGTGGGAAATAAAGCTAAATATAAAAATAAATATTCACTTGAATTCTAAAACTGTATGTTTAAAATACCTAGGTATATTCACAGAAATAAAATTGGAAGGTTCAGAGTAGATTTCTCTGCATGGTGGAATTTTCTTTCATTTTCATTTTTTTCCTGAAAAAATCTGTATTTCTTTATAAAAGTGTTATTTAAATGTAATATTAATAGGTATACTTTTGAATGCCATTTTATACACTACATTGTTCATACAACCATAACAAAATAATAATCTATCTTCCTCCTACTACATTTCCAAAGTCACAAAACTGGTAAGTCCTATTCTCGGGATTTGAACCTAAGTGTCCTTGCTCCAAAGTTAGCACTATGGATATAAATATATGAAGTAAAGCACAGGAAAAGTTGCAAAGAAGAGCATAATCAATAATGAAAATTAAAATGTGTCAGTAATATGTGACATCTTAGATTAAAACAGAAAAACATACATTGGGAGATTTGAAAAATTGCCTCCTGTACTAATCCAAGGCATGCAATGACATATACACTGGTATTGGGAAAAATACAGATTGGAGATCAGAATAAAAATGGATAAATTAATTACTGAATAGATTGTGGGCACTTGGAGGTAGAGGAAGGAAGTCTGAAAAAAAAATAACTAATCACAAACCAGAAGCCTGGAAAACTGTGGTATGCTTTGCCAAAAGCCAGTTGAAGGGTGATGACTATTGATGGGGGAAAAAAAAAGTTTTTACTATATATATTATCACAACTTTAAACAGTACTTCTACTAATGGCTATTATTTATGAGTAATGACTACAGCCAAACCTTATTTTAAAAGTGTTGTGTGCATTCTTATTTAATACTAAAAAAAAAAAAAAAAAAAAAAAAATCCCACAAAAAAACTCTGAGGTAAGTGCTATTATAATCCCCAGTTGACTTACTGACATTCACTTATCTGCATAATGATATATAGATAGCAGAAGTAGGCTTCCTTCCAAAGCCTGCGTTCTTAGCTGCTAGGCTAGTAATTTGAAATGGCTAATGGAGGAGAGATGAGAAAAGAAATGCAGGAGAGAATTTTGTTCCCAATAAAATAAATTGCATCAACTGGGGGAATTCACTTGAAAACCTGAAGCAGGAAGAGGAGATAAGAGGAAGACAAAGAAAAGGTTAGAAGAAAAGGTTAGAAAAAAAAATTAGAAAAAAATTATCACATCAGATCATTGGTGGTATCAAAAAGTAAAAGATCAAGGAGGAGATGGAGAATATGGAAAATGGCAGTTCAGAGGGGAAGAAAAATTAACAACACACCAGTAAGAGAAAATGAACATTGGACTTAATGAAGAGCTTACTGGTGACCTAGAATGGGTTCTTTGCTAGGATGTAAACTGTGGCCAATTTATATATAAAAATGGATGGACATTGTTGATCTCTATTTTAATAGAGATCTAACACTGCATGTTTTGTATAGAAAAGTATAAATCATCTGTTCCAACTTGGCCTCTAGTTTGTCTCACGGGGCACAGATAAGAGAAAATATATAGAATAACTTATACATAGCCATAACCCCTATTGGAGAATTCAATTATTTTGTGGAAGGATATAGAAATGTTCTGATGTCATCCATTACTCCTTTCGAGAGAATAAAAGAGCTAAGGGAAGTTTCCAAAAGTAGTTCTCAGCACACAGCCTTCCAATATATAGGATAAATATATTATCCCTAAATCATTGCTCCAAATCATTCCTTAGTATGATGTTTCCTCAACCAGAATCTTTGAGGCTACTTAGAACTGTGTTCAGTGTTGTGGAGTATACAAAAACATAGGTCATGGTCTTTTTCTGCAACGTACTTCCTTGCCCAATTAGAAGACAAATCAGATATACGTAAATGGCTATGCAAGTAAATAAATAAGAGCGAGTGCCTGGATAACTGAATAACCTTGGCCTGTATTGTTACTGGTATAACACTGAGCAAATTTTGTTATCAATACCAAAAATCACAGGAAGCTGAGGTATTCTATTTGAAGGGAAACTGCTATGCAATATAATTCATAGTAGGTTGTTGAAATATTAGGGTTGAAATAGGGGAATTTCAGAAAGCTTTAGGCAAATTACAGGTGTCCTCGAAATCTTAGTTTTCTCATCCAGGAAAATGAAAAAGTTATCATCAGGATTAAATAATTTCGGGCAATGGGAAAAATAAATGCACATACATTTGTAAAAGAAAGTCCGTGTAGTGCAAACAGATATGAAAAAGCAGCGCACATTTAAATATCAGATCCACAAGTAAAATCTGTACAAAGAAATAGATTTATACCAAGTTCAAAGGTTCCAAAGGTCCCTTAGTTTTACCTCTTGCAAGGTGGGTGGATCTTTTCCCCCCCAGTTCTCCAAATGCTGCTATCTGTAAGTTACCATACAAATACATTTACAACCCAAAAAGGAAGGCAGGGCATATAGAAACCATTATGCTCCGATGAGTTTAATAAAATATCTTGGATATGATATGTATTTATTTCATATGTGTGTTACACTTCAGGTTGGTAAGGCTCGTATGTACGCTGTAAAGCTGAAAAATTCAGGGAAATAGCACACTCTAAGGATGTATTCAAAATAATATCTGAAAATACTGATCTTCAGACATGTTACAGAAACATCATTTCATGCAGGGTTTCCTCAGTCTGAGCACATCTTCTCAGGCTTTTCCCCCAGTGGAGAATTTGATTCCCTTTTGCCCCTCCCACTCAGTGCTTCCAGATTGCTTCAGAAGGCCCAGGCAGCCTGCTCAGCAGCAGGCAAACGAGCTATATATAGCCCCACCTTGGAGATGTGCACACAGAAGCACACATGCAAATGCCCATGCTGTATTTGGCATGAATAAACGAGAGAAGGTTGCAGCTTTCCCCTCTCCTTCTTCCCCATCACCCCAATTTTTCAATAATTTTCAAAGCAGGGTGTCATCGTTTCCCTAGAGTGATGCAGCCTCTAATTTCCCTGCGATTCTTCTGCCTACTGTTTCCAGCAATCCGACTCCGGCAGGAACCGGCATTGGGCCAACACCTACTACCCAGATGCGGTCATCCAGGGAGGCTGCCTTGCAGCCGCGGGGGAGCCCATCCGGGTACAATTGCTTGAGTCTCTGGGAATCCCTGTGCATAAACCCATTTTTTAGAAACCAGGCTAGGAGGTGGGTCCCCATGGACATCGACAGACTAGAAGAGAGAGGCGAAGCTTTCCTGTCTCTCCCCTCCCTGGCCTGCAGTAAATAGGGGAGAAGGGCCCAGGTTTTCTCACTGGAGGCATAATTAATCGGTAAATGCCCTTAGAGTTGCGGGATTTCTTCCCCACCGCATCACTTCTTCACAGAGGAGCCGGGGAACAAACAAGTGCCTTCCTCCCCTCGGCGCAGTCATTCCCAGTTTTTGCAGGGATGTGCTAGTCTAGACGCAAGGGTCGAGAGGGAAAATGAGTGGGTGCGGACAGGCGTGGGGAGAAGGAGAAGCCCTTCCCGGTTTAGGAAGACCTGCGGGCTCCCGGCTGCTGACATCCAAACCCTCCCCTGCGGGTCGACATGGCTTTCCTAGGGCGCAACACCCGCCGCGGCGGCCAAAGCCTCCGGGAGGAAAGTTGACGAGACGCGGATGGGGGCTCGGTCCCCCCTCCCAGGGCACTGCCGCCCTGCCCCGCCCGTCACCGGGGCTCCCGCGCCCCCCCTTCCCAGCAGCACCCAGACGACCTCCATCCCGGTCCTTCCAGCCGTACTTCGCGACCAGAGCTGCGGCGACCACATCAATTTGGGGGTGACGAGGGCGGGGCAGAGCTGGGGGAAGGGGAAGGCAGGCAACAGTAGCACGAAAATACGCATTCTTTTTCCGAGCTGCAAAGAAGGAAAAGTCCTGCCTCCTACCTGTTCTGTGCTCCTGCTCGCCTCGGCGCCGCGCGGCTGGACCATAACCTACAGGTTTCCCACTTCCGCTGCAAACACCTGGGAGCGCATCTCCGCACCCGGCGCCCCTCCTAGCCTCGGCGGAGCCCTGCCTAGCTACTTGACAGCAGAAGCCGGGCCTTTTAGAGCGGTCATTGGGGCCGCGGGGAAAGCGGGGCGGGCCCCGGAGAGAAACCCGCGCCTCTCATTGGGCAGGCGGGATGCCACTCTCACCCCAGACCAGGGTTTGCTGCGGACTGAGGCAGCTGCTAAACCCAACTGCAAAGGGTCTCTGCAGTCCCTGGAACCAAACCCTGCTGCCAAAGGATCAAGGACCCCTCAGAGGAGCGACACTGGTTTGATGGCTTGTCATCTGAGGCCCCAAGAGGGAGGGAAGGGCCAGGCAGCCCCAGACACCCAGCACTTTCCAGAGCTTCCCTGAAGGGACCATCTGCTCTGGGAAATTTGACAGGAGAAAATATCAGGAGCAGTGCCTTGATAGGGAAGCACGAACTTCAGTTAAGAATGGAGCAAAATACAAGAAATACGTATATTGAAGTGAAAAAAAAATCACAAGAAGTAAAAAGACATGAGGGTTGTGTTTATTTATTTTATTTCAAGTTTTGTTTTTTTTTGTTTTTTGGGTTTTTTTTTTTCCTAAATGTAACCCGGTAGTTTTTCCTGTGGAATAAAGGTTGAACTGTTTCTTCTGTACTGCAGAGAGACTCCAAAATATTCCCTGGTGGGAACAGTGCTTTAAATGGGAAGACGCTGCAATAATAACCTCTCCAGAAAGACTAAAAGAGAGAAATTAAGGCCAAACTGCATAAGGAACTTGCTTTGGGCAGTTCATTTGGTGGTGGAAGTCTTAAAATAATCACCACCAGACTGACTGATAATCGATCTGTTTCTCTTCTACTGATATTAGACCCTCATTCCTTTTATGCTCAAACCCTGAGGCTGCAGAGGATGCTTAAGCCAACCCCAACATAGGTAATCCCAAACCTGCCTTTTAGATGAAGGGGAGCAAGGGTAAAACCATTTTGTTCCCATCTTTCATCTCCGCCATTTGGCCAGGTGGAATCAGTGAATCAACCCACAGAATTCTTAAGTGGGGAAAATGATAGAAGGAGTACCATAAAATTGGGGGAAGGGAGGTGTCTTGTTTTAGTGCCATATTAGAAAACAATCGTCTCACTTCCAGCCTCCCTCCTTTTTGCAAATAGCCAAGCTCTTCATCCACCTAAATTAAGTAGCTGTCTTAACTTGTGCTGAGCGTAACACAGCCCACTGGACAACTGTGAGAGAAGATAGCATTGTTATTAAATGCTAAATAAGTGTAGGCTCTTAGCTTAGTGCTTATGGTTGTTATCACTATTAGGCGAGACTCTTCATAAAATGTTCTCTTCATAAAACCGGATGATTCACATTAATGTACTTGGAAGTGGGAAAGGACCCTAGAGATAATTTACAGAGAACAATAGATATGGCTTTTATGCTGGGACCTTAATTACCACTGATTGGGAATAACTAAAAATGCAATGGGAAATTTCAAAACCTTTCAGCCATGTTTCCACATAATATGCCCATTAGTTTGTGTCTCCACCTCAGGGACCCACACCAATTGTTCCATTGAATTGGACCAATCATTCATTTCTTAGTGCATTTACTGAGCACTTATTCTGTGCCACACCCTGTGTTAGGTGCCAGGGAACTAAAGAAAAATAATACATTGAACAGGAAGCAATAAAGACAGTAAAATATTGTAGTAAGGAATATGTAATTTCCTTTTTTAATATTTTTAAGTTAATTTATTTATTTTGAGGGAGACAGAGAGAGAGCAAGCAGGGAAAGGGCAGAGAGAGAGAGAAAGAGTCCCAAGCAGGCTGCACAGGGTCAAGGCAGAGACTGAAGTGGGGCTGTAACTCACCAAACTGTGAGATCTTGGCCTGAGCTGAAATCAAGAGTCTAACGCTTAACCAACTGAGCCACCCAGATGCCCCAGGCATATGTATTTTCAGCACTAACATCTTTCAATTCCTAAACCTAAATCATTTTGAGTAGCGATGAACTCTAGCAGAACTTCCCCTAAATTTAAGCAGCGAGGAGAAGGTGAAATATCAAGGAAAGAAACTGAACATTGGGTTTAGCACAAGAGTTGAAATTGGAAGTGAAAAGAATACTAAAGAAATCTCTGCTATCCTCATTCTCTCATTCCTTAATTCATTCCTTTCTTCAACAAATATTGCTATCATAAATATAGTGGTGAATAAGGTAGGCAAGCTCTCATGGAGCATATTTATTTTTTAAATATACAGAGTTACTCTGTATATTTACTGATATAATTACAGCTCTCTAGGTGTGCGTATGTGTGTGCACACACACAATTTGGGAACAGTATTAAAATAATTAAAATTTCTATCTGGGCATCAGGCCCCTCTTATATTTTCAAATAAAACAAACTATCTCCAGGTTATTGCTTGTTATCTCAGAGAGCAACACCTCCCCCTCTGTTCCTGGAATAAGTATGTTCTTACGTATATGAATATATCAAAAGTATCTGCTACAGCACATTTTACACTTTTCAGATCACTTTCAGATAAACTCCGCCCCCCCCTTTTTTTTTCTTAAGTAAGCAGAAGAATCATTATTAGCTCCACTTCACAACTCAGGAAATGAAAGTAGCCAAGGAAACGTATTCCTTTGAAAGTAAAGGTAATTAAAAAATAGTTATGTATTTAATGCTTGGTATATAGGAGATAATATATACTTACAGATGAATATATGCTTTATAAAATGTGAGAGTTTAAAGAAGTTCAGAAACTATCAATTTCCACCATTAGTCTGTGAAGGAGACAATCATTATAATTTGCTCAGGGTATTGTACCTACTCAGAAGCAAATGTGAGTCTAGAACCCAGATCTTAGGGCGACTCCTTCATTATTTTTACCAGCATAACGAACAATAACTTTGTCTGGTATATCTTCCACCAGAGTTCTTGCCCTTTTTCCTCCCCGAACCACCCATCCTTTTGAAATTTTCAAAAAATTCTGACCCAACAGTGTACCCATCTTCCAGCATCTATAAAACTATATGAAAGCATGCCACTTTAAGTGGAAATTAAGCAGGACATAATAAGTAGCTGAGATTAAGTTTGCTTGTAAGTTTGTGGTCTGCCTCAGAAGACTGGGATCAGAATAATTGGGGCTGGCGTTCAGGTATAAAGAAAGCTGATGAAAATGGGTGGCTAGCTAGGCAGATTGCCTGCAGCACATACTGTCCCTAAAGTGAGGAAAAAGAGAACCGCAGAAACATCAGTCTGAATCCCCACTGACAGCCTGGGATAGAACCTATTTGCAAATCTCTATAAGAAACAGTAGGAACATTTTGCCTGGTTCTCTGGCTGGCTCTGATTCCCTAATCACTCGCAGAGTTCCACAGCACAATTTATTGGATATTACATTGCTAAACTTCCCTTGGCCCTGTTATTGAATTCTCCTGCCATCCATCCCCTCCTTCTTCCACCCGGCATTGGCCCTCTTTCTTGAAACATTCCAATTTCCTCCAACCAGTGATTAAATCTTGGTGAGAGGAAAGGAAACTATAGCAGCAGTACAGTGTTCCACAGCATGTATTCCTTTTCTTTCTCTTCTGCTCCACCCACCATTTCCTCACTCCGAAGCTTCCCAGAACAGTTGCTAGCATAGCCTGTTGTAGCAAAGAAGGGGGAGAATGAGAAAAAAGGGGCTTTTCCAATAGAAATTTCAAACTAACACAGCAGAAAGACAGCAGAGTCTGCCCACTAGTATGAAGAGAGTCATGTTAAACCCAGTATGCAGCGTCTCAAAGAAGATCACATCAGCCCACTGACCTAGCTTTCACATAGCCAATAGGGAATGATTGCAAAGCGATGCACACACACGCGCAGCCACACACACGCACACACACGCACACACACACACACACACACACACACTGTACCATGTGGCTGGCAGAAGAGGCTGAGAAGATAGTTTTCAAATACTGCATACTGGAAATACAGTCCACAGCAGCAGCTTGCTACTTAGCCCCGGGCTACTGCAGTATTTTTGGAGATTAACAGTAAGATTAGAATTCCTTTTGTTTTGTCAATGACTGCTGTGCACCAAAAGGGCAGATTTATAGAAAGCCACATGCCGATATTTGCAAGGATATCTTCACACAGATTCCGTTGTTTCACAGGAGAATCCACTGTGTCTCCTTAAAATTGCCCCATTTGCATAATAGGAACCAATGTGTGATATAACAAAAAGGCATGTTACCCCTTAGTCAGCCAATATGTCCTCCAATTTATTTCACCTCCCGAAACTCATGGGGAAGGACGATGCTCAATTCAATTGTTAAATTGTAGCTTGGTCTCTATTATTCACGGAGAGTAAGCAGTCAGTTATTATTAGTGAACTCCACTGTCAACCTTAATTAACATGTCCTTTCCCTTCTCTCCTAACAGCCACTAACACTGAAAATTTCATTTACTGAGTATGTCCTTGAAATGATGCATACCTTCACCTCTGGAGTGGACATGGGATGAGACAACAGAAGACCTTTGTTCCACTCTGAACTAGAAAATAGCTGAGAGGGTAGGGACAGAATTCTCAGTTGCTATGCTATAACGTGTCACAGCAGAGTGATGCAAAACTATTTGCTAATAATATGGTATCAGCATCTTTATAAAAGGTCATCTACCCAAATATTCCTCCTATCCCCCAAAACAACCAAAAGAAGCAAGGGGAAAGATACAGAGGACAGGATTTTCCACTTCACCAAAATTTTCAAATTTATTGGACTAAAGTTGTTCATAAAATCCTTTTTTTGTGTGTGTTTAATATATATTGGATCTGTATTTATAATCCAATTATCATTTTCTTTTTTTTTCCAATTTTAATTTTCTATGTTGATAAATTATGCGGTTTTCCCCTTGTTAGTTTTCCAGTGTTTAGAAATATTGTTAATCATTTCAAATATTAATTTTGGCTTTTTAATTTTTCTGTAATGTGTATATGTCTTCTATTTTATTGATTTCCGCTCTAATCTCCATTATTTCCTTCCTCTTACTTAGTTTTGCTTTGTTCCTTGTCTCTATTCTTGAAGTGGGAATTGATGCCACTAATATTTCAGCATTTCATCTTTTTTTAATATCGCCTTTAAGGCTACACTGTTTTCTCTAAGCACTGCTTTAGTGTATCTAACAAGTTTTACTATGTCTTATCTTTATTATCAGTCAGTTTAAATAATTTCTAATCTCTGCTTTTCTTTTTTAGCCCAATGATAATTTAGAAGTACATCATTTCATTGATAGCCACTTAAGGTTTTCTACTTATCTTTCTGTTTCAAAAACTCAGTTTGATTTTATCTTTGTCAGAAAAATACTCTAAAAAGATTTCTACTTTTAGTGATATGTTGAGGCTTTGTTTATAATGCCAATTTTTGCATCTTTGGTACATGTCCCCTGTACTCAGATTTTAAGCTGACTCCTAAACTATATATACACAGGATAGATTCCAAACAGTATAGATAAAGTTTAAAGAATTGTAGTAGGATGAACAATGACCCCTGACTCTCTGGAACCTGTGAATGTTACCTAATATGGCAAAGTCTCTGCAGAAGTGATTAAGGATCTTGAGATCCTGAGATTATCCTGGATTATCCAACCAGGTCGTAAATGCGATCACATGTATCCTTGTAAGAGGCAGACAAAGAGCGATTTTACTATACACAAAGCAGATGGTGATGTGAATGAAGACAGAGCCGAGAGAGATTTGAGGATGCTGGTCTTGAAAATTAGAGTGATGCAGCCATATGCCAAGGAACCCCCGCAGCCACCAGAATCTGGAGGAAGCAAGGAATGGATTCTCCCTAGAGCCACTGGAGGGAGTGTAGCCATGCTGGGCCACCTTGATTTTGGCCCAGTGATGCTAGTTTAGATATTTTGGATTCTACAGTTGTGAGAGAATATTATTTATTGTTTTAAGACCTTTTGTGGATTTAAGTGAGAGGATAAATGCAATTGTTTTGTTGTGGTGGTAATTGGTTACAGCAGCCACAGGAAACTAGGATGAGAATTTAGCAAAGATTTCAACTGCACAGAGGAGAGAGAATTCAGAATTGGAGGACATCCTAGCTAACTGCCTTATAAACAAACAAAGAGGGTGGCTCATTGTGTTGAGCATCTGATTTGGCTCAGTTCATGATATCACAGTTCATGAGTTTGAGCTCCTCATCAGGCTCTCTGCTGTCCCTGCAAAGCCTGCTTCAGATCCTCTGTCCCCCACCCCTCTCTCTGCGCCTCCCCCGCTCATGCTGCCTCTCAAAAATAAATAAAACATAAACAAAAAGTGAAACATATTCATGCTCTTCAAAAAGACACAACAGAATCCAAAAATCACTAAATGTATAATCACGGGGCACCTGGGTAGCCCAGTTGGTTAAGTATACGATGCAGGTCATGATCTCCAGGTTTCATGAGTTCAACCCCCGCGTCGTGCTCTGCACTGACAGTGTGGAGCCTACTTGGGATTCTCTCTCTCTCCCTCTCTCTCTGCCCCTCCCCCACTCGCACTGTCTCTGTCTCTCTCAAAATAAATAAAGAAACATAAAAAAATTGTTTAATGTCTCATCACAATTTCCAGGATATAATCTAAAATTACTATACCTACCTGCCTCCCCCTGCCACTGCCTGCCTCTCAAAAAGAAAAACAAAACCAAAAACAAAACAAAAAAAAAGTGAGATTCATACTTCAGAGTTAAGGCAGATATTACAGTTAGGAGACTAAGATTTTAAAACTGCTATTATAGTTATGCTCAAGGGCAAAAAGGAAAATTTGTCCATGATGGGTATTTTCCCAAATAAATTATATACACACAAATCTTCACCCTATAATGTTTCCTGGATGACTGAACACAATTTAATAAATCATACATGCTCATTATATAAATGTATGACAAATTAGAAGAGATAATAGTTGGAAAGAAATCTACCCAGAAATTAGCAAATTATTGTGTGATATTATTAATTTACTAATTAATTTCTGTTCTTCAATTATTCAAAATCATATCAAACTCAAAATGTCCAAAACTGAAATAATTACCTTCTTATAAGTTACAAAGGAACATTATGAAAACAGAACCTTAATATATCTGAGAGAGAAAAAGGAAATAGAGATGATACCTAGGTATATTGTTACAGGAAGAATTGTCAGTATCGAGAACTGAAGACAATGTTCCTACTTAGAAAAAAGTGTGAAAGATATAATGTAAAATAGCAAGGCATGCTCAATAATTGAGATTTGATTATGATTAAAGCATAAACATAAAGAGGACGAAAAAACAGATTGGAAACTACATTGGCCTTATTGCTATTCCTTATATGAGGTACACTCTAATCATAGGGCTTTTATACTTGCTGGCCTCCCTTCCTGAAACACTCTTCCTCAATTCCAGCGTGAACTCTTTTTCAGATTTTTATTAAAATGTTATCTTCGCAATCAGCCTACCCCTGATCATCTCACTTAAAATCAATATGCCCCCACCTCAAAACTCCCATTTCCTTAACTTCCTCCATATTTCTCCATGATGCTTTTCATCAGCTACTGTGCTACATATTTTTTGTACTCATTTGATTTCTTGACTGTCTTATAGAATATGGCCACCTTATCTTCCCTTTAGAATTTAAGCTCCACTGTGGTTTAAACTGACTCTTTTGTTCACTTCTGTGTGCTTACTTAGTAAAACAACCTGTCCATGGGGCATGATAGATACTCGATAAATCTTTGTTGCCTGTGAAAAAGAACCCCCAGAAAGAGCACCCATAATGCCATGCTTTTTGCTTGACTCTGTCTTCACACTTGTTCTCTCAACCTGGGATCTATTCTTCCCTCTTCCCTACCTGCTTGCAACCAGGCGAACTCTTGTTTATCCTCTAAAACACTGTTAGCTGGTATTTATTTTGTGAAACTCAAATTTTTCTCTTATAACAACATACAGTCACGGCCACTTCTGCACTTCTACACTTTACACATAAACTTATCATTCTATTACATTTTATTGTATGCATTTGTTGGCATATCTCTCTTGATTACAAATAAAAAGCAAGGAAAAGAATATATCACTTTTTACCTTAATGAGATATAAACTTGAAGTTTCATTATGAAGAAATATGGCAATTTGCTGATAAAAACATGGAAAATTATAAATCCATCTAGACAACTAGAGAATATGTAAAATTCAAATTTTGGGACTCTGAATTCTTGCTTGTTTCTGAAGAAAAGGGGTCAGAAATGCCATTCCATTAGTCCTGCCCTTCCTTTGGGTGTTCAGTAATAGTAGGAGGAACATGCAGCACAAACAGCACATAAGGAAAACAGAGTACAGTTTAAGAATGAAGTATTACCTACTGCCAATAAGTCTGAGCTTTCTGCTGCTATCCAATTATCAAATTGGAAGCACTACTTAAAAGAAAGTTTACTTTAACCTTTATGTGGACATAGTCATTCATTTTTCCAAAAATCTGTACCATTTGACATTGCAATAAAATTGGCTCAAAGCCTGGATTCCTCTCCAGCTGGTTGCCTACCTGAAGAAAGTTGATATATATTTTTTAAAATTTATGCCAATCATGTATACATGACTAGGAACTGTTCACCCCCCCTTTCCAGTTGACCTGAATGCCTGAATATTTTCTATGCTTCTACTGCTGTTTACAACTTTATTAGTCAATCTAGGTTAAGTGGGTAGTTCTTTTTTTTTATTCTTTTTTAAATGTTTATTTATTTTTGACAGAGAGAGACATAGCATGAGTGGGGGAGGGGCAGAGAGAGAGGGAAACACAGACTCTGAAGCAGGCTCCAGGCCCTGAGCTGTCAGCAGCACAGAGCCCGACGCAGGGCTCGAACTCACAGACCGCAAGATCATGACCTGAGCCAAAGTCAGACGCTCAATGGACTGAGCCATCCAGGCGCCCCTAAGTGGGTAGTTCTTATACTCCCAAGAAGTCCTCTGTTGAGCAAATTTCTAGAATGAACTCAAAGAAATAGGACATAGGGCAGGTTGTCTACAAAAGGAAAAAGAGTGGTTCATTTAGAGTGTAGGCTTGAAAATGATAGGAAAGCCTGGAGTTTTTCATGTGTTGCACAATTCTTTTTTTTTTTTTTTTTTTTTTTTTTTACGTTTATTTATTTTTGGGACAGAGAGAGACAGAGCATGAACGGGGGAGGGGCAGAGAGAGAGGGAGACACAGAATCGGAAGCAGGCTCCAGGCTCTGAGCCATCAGCCCAGAGCCCGACGCGGGGCTCGAACTCACGGACCGCGAGATCGTGACCTGAGCTGAAGTCGGACGCTCAACCGACTGAGCCACCCAGGCGCCCCATCATGTGTTGCACAATTCTTTGGAAAGGATGCTTGCAGAGGTCAACAGAATTGAAAGGAAAATCCAAGGTTGTGGACACAGGATTACTCCATTCTGGGATGGCCTCTCACTCTGAGTCCCCTCCTGTCATAGTCCTCCCCACATTTAAAATTCCATAATGGCCTCGCACTGCAATTTTGAATGTCCAACTCTTTTTCCATTACAAATGGTCTGGCTCCTGCCTACCTGTCTGACTTTACCTCAAACCACTCAGCTCTTTGCTCACTATGCCCCAGCCCACATTGGCCTTGATTGACCTCGAATGCCAAACTCAGTGCTGTTCCTTTTTTCTAAAAGGTTCTTTTCTTGGTTCTTCTGTGATGAGATTTCAAAGATTTCTATCTTTCTGTGATGAGATCTTACCTGTTACTTCTCAGAGAAGACTTGGTGATGAGGTGACTGGGCATGTTACAGCAGTAGCAACTGCCCCTGGGCCATCAGCTGAATCCTGATGACACAGTGAAATTCAACTGTAAATTTGAGCAGGTGCAACAGAAGAAAATGGAAACTTCCCACTGATCCCCTGTTTAGCTTTTTCTCATTCCTCCTTTCTCCTTCTGTGACCACGCTACAGTGTATCAGCCACAAATGCTGCAACATTAAATGCCAATTTGTTTAGATTCTTTTCCCAACATTCAATCAGATGATCAGTTCCAAAACGTAGAAGTCATCCTCCATTCTCCCCTTTCCCTCACTAACTGATTTAACTTATTTAATAACTTCTTTTTTAAAAAAATGTTTATTTATTTTTGAGAGAATCCAAGTAGGAGAGGGGCAGAGTGAGAGGGGGACAGAGGATCCAAAGCAGGCTCTGCACTGACATCACATAGCCTGACACGAACTCAGGAATCATGAGATCATGACGTGAGCCGAAGTTTGACACTAAACCAACTGAGCCACCAAGGTGCCCCTCTATTGATTAATATCCATTAACCATCCTCCGGATCATATTCTAATGTATCACAGTGCTGCCACTCTGACTGAAGCTACCATTCCCTTCTTCTACGACTAGTGCAGTAACCTGATCATTCGTCTCTCACCTTCCATTCCCAGCTATTTGTCAAATCATCCAGAGTAATCATTTAAAAACAGGAATCAGTTTAGATCAACGTGCCCATCAGATACTTTACAGAGACCTTGCATTAGAGTTTGAATGTCCAACTTTCCCATTATAAATGGTCTGGTTCCTCCCTATTTCTCTGGCCTCATCTCAAACCAAACTCAGTTTGTTGTTCCTTTCTTTCTTTCTTTTCCACCCAAACTGCATCCTCTCCCTCTTATTCCCACGGAGGACAAGAACAATCATCAATGGCAATAGATGGTGGCAGGAACAACACCTACAGCCAACCTCACGCTCAGGAGAGAACACTGCACACACCCCCCTCCCCCCCCCCCCCCCCGTGGTTTCAGGCACTCTACATTCAGAGAAACTTCTCTAGTAACAAACTATAGAAATGATCCCTGCTTTTTTTCTAATACTCCTCTCCTGGTTCTCCATATGATTGGCTTTCTATGGTTTTTCAAGTCTAATCTTAAGTGTCACCTCTCACAACAGACTCCTGTAACACTCCCAACATGTATCCCCTAATTCAGATTCTCTGTCATATCACACTATTATTTTTCCTTCATAGCACTTCACTGTGAGAAATAATATTTGGTATTTTAATGTTTGTCTGTGTATCTTCTTTCTCTCCCTGTAGAATATAGGCTCCATGAGGACAAGAACATTGGCTGTCTTTTCACTACTATCTTCCCAGTACTAGCATGGTCCATGGCACATGGTATGTGCTCAACAAATATTTTATACTAATTAATAAAAATTGTGACACGTGATTCTTTTTTTTAATATCCATGACAGGCCATATACATTTTTTTAACATTTTATTTATTTTTGATAGACAGAGCATGAATGGGGGAGGGGCAGAAAGAGCAGGAGACACAGAATCCAAAGCAGGCTCCAGGCTCTGAGCCGTCAGCACAGAGCCCGACGTGGGGCTGGAACCCGCAAACCACGAGATCACTATCTAAGCCGAAGTCGGACGCTCAACCGACTGAGCCACTCAGGCACCCCTATGACAAGCCATACAAATGATCAGTGAACACTGTTGGTGAGCAGTCACAGAGTCCAGACTGACAGCTCCCTCTGGATACAATGTCTTGTAGAGTTGTCCATCTGGACTCTCCAGAGCAGGCTGCCTGGTTTTACTTCTTGGGAAGTTGGTGGGCTCCTGAGAATCAGCACCCCATTGATACAGTACATCGAAGAAAATCTTTCTGACATTTTTCTATGAAACAACTCCAGTGTTTCACTGCCTAGTGGTGGTCATTTCCTAATCCCTTCAAATAATTGAAAGAGCCCCATAATTTCTGGATATGTATCCAAACTTTCAGGCCCCTACACAGACTAAATTTCCCTAAAGTTAGAGTAAACATAAGCTTCACACCAAAGGGAAGAAAGGAAGAGCTGGAAAGCTACTCAATTAAACCATAAACAGACCAGATTTAGCAGCATGATCCCAAGATTGAGTCGAGGGAGACCAACGTTAATTTATTTCTGTTATCAATTTATAAAAAACATTTTTTGAGGGGCACCTGGGTGGCTCAGTTTCTTAAGCATCCAACTTCTGCTCAGGTCATGATCTTACGGTTCGTGAATTCGAGCCCTGTGTCAGGCTCTCTGCTGTCAGCACAGAACCCACTTCAGATCCTCTGGCTCCCTCTTTCTCTGCCCCTCGCCCACTGGCTCTCTTTCTCCCTCTCTCTCAAAAATAAATACACATTTAAAAGAATTTTCTTGAAACATACTAACCTTTTCAGAGAAAGATGCATTCCTAGGAGAATAAAACGATATTGGCATGCTACAAAGAAATGGAAATTTTCAGAAGAATGTAAACCTGGGAGGCTTGTCTCACTAGGACAGTACATACGGAGACTTAGCTATGTATTTTCTAATATAATTTCAATTTGGAAACACCTGTATAGGTAAAACTTCATGTCTGGAGGATAATAATGATTGCCTGAATGTCAATTTCTTCACGACTTACCCCCAAAACATCAGAGCAATAGGAAGGTGTATAAAGCCACATGTGACAATAGTATCCTTTAATAAGATTTTGATACACTGAAAGAGGTAACTTTCAATTCAGGCATCTTATCCATTGGATGTTCAGAAATAGAGAAAAGTAAAATTTCATACATAGCTATTGAAAGAAAAAAATACAAACTGTGAATCAAAGATTTCAGTCGAGAAAATTCTCCTCAAATACACACACACACACACACACACACACACACGTACACACCACTGGAGAAAACTGCAACACAACACTTGAATCTGAATTTTAAGTCCTTAAATGAGAATTTAAAGGTATTTTCTAAAAAAATAAGGATCAAAAATTTAAAAATTAAAAACAGAAATGGTTTCCCAAATAACAACAACAAAATTCTCACAGAAGGAAAACAAGAGCTTAGTTAGCTCAAAAAAGGAATTTAACAAAGAGATAAACCATTTCTTTAAAAAAAGAATAAATTACAAAGTGCTCAAGGATAATAAATTCACATGAAAATTTAATAAGGCCCATTGAAGAAAGGAAGAAAAACAATCAAGAAAATAAAATGAGGTAAAGAAACAAAAATGATTAAAGAGATGGTAAATGAAACAGAAGGCAATCTAAGAAGGCCCAGCGTGCATACAACTAGAGTTTCAGAAGAAAAGAAAAGCAATCTAACAGCAGTAATATTTAAAACTGTAATCTAACAAAGCTTTAAAAACGCAACTAAATTTACATACTGAAAGGCCCCCTTGTGTACCTGGGAAAATGGACCCAGAACAATAAATTCTCAAAAGTATCTTAGTAAAACCATTAGTCTCTAAAAACAAAAACAAAATCATCAGGATTCCTGGACAAAAACATTAAATTATAAAAATAAAAAAAAATACACTGGTGCCAGACTTTTCAAAAGCAAGGCTGCAGTGCAGCAGCATTTCAAAAAATCTAAAAGTGTGAGCCACGGATGTTATATCTAACCAAACAATCCTTCAAGCATCAAGCCTATTAAAAGACACAACTTTGAATCAGAAGGAACTCAATTTACAGTGTAACCATGAGCTCTTCATGTGGCTTCTATAAGATGAGCTTACTGGAGAATAAAAATGACTGGGAAGTTTCCACAAAAGGAGAAAAGATGAGCACTTAATATACTTAAGTGCAGAACTAATGCAGGGTTCAGTGTAGGTTTAGGTATGTGAGGGAAAATAGTATGTAAACATCATCTATTCTGACAAAATAGAAGGAATGCAACTAATAAACAGAAGGAGAAACTAGAGAGGAAAAAGTGGAATAAGAGCATTTACTGGTGTAAATGTAATAGACAGCAGGCAAAGAATACCATTTACATTTCACAAACAGCAGAGGGAAATATTAAGTAGGAAATAAGGTGATTAAAGGCATTATAAAGGGTATACATGAATGGGTATACATGAATAAAACATAAGACAAAACTCCCTCGATATCAAAAGAAATGTTAAACAAAGGAAGGAAGACTCAATAAATACAGAAAGAGGTGCAGTAAATACAATACACTAGATACAGCAATCATAAAATACTATTATAAAAGCGACGTATTAATCATAACAATAAATATGACCAGGCTTCACTTATGTACTAAAGGGAAAGATTTTCCAGTTGGCTCATAGAGCAAACCCAACTCTTTGCTGTGTACAAAACGCACACTTAAAATGGTAACTGAAAAGTGTGGACCATTAAGGCCAAGGCAAAGACATACTAGGCAAATGGGAACAATAAGGAAGCAGGGTTTGTGTTTCTGTTATCAAAGTAAAATTCAAGCCAAAAAACATTACATGAGAACAAAAAAAGGGCATTTTAAAATGCTAGAAGCCATAATTCACAATGAGGAAATAAAAGTTATAGCTATGCCCCAAATAATACAGTAAGCATTTACTGAACACAAATCACAAAAGGTACAAGATGAAATAGAAACATTAAAACCAAGAGACTTTAACACATTATTTTTGGTTCAAGGCAAATCAAAATTTAAAATTTGGACCAGAGAAAATCTAAATAACATAATCCACAGCATAGAATTTATAGGGATATATCAAACACCACACAGGAATATGTTTTCTTCTCAAATGCATGTGGAATGGGGCACCTGGATGGCTCAGTCGGTTAAGCATCCAACTTTGGCTCAGGTCATGATCTGATGGTTTGTGAGTTTGAGCCCCGCGTCGGGCTCTGTGCTGACAGCTCAGAGCCTGGAACCTGTTTCAGATTCTGTATGTGTGTCTCTCTCTGCCCCTCCCCTGTTCACGCTCTGACTCTGTCTCAAGAGTAAATAAACATTTAAAAAAAATTCAAATGCATGTGGAATATTCACAAAAATAAACCATATAAGAGATCACAAAGGAAGCATCAGTATTTTCCATATCAGAATCAATTACAACAACACTCCGATCACAATGCAAAACAACTTGAAATTAAAAGAAATTGCACATGGAAATAAAAAAAAAAAACCTTCTCTTAAATAACTCTTGGGTGGAAGAGGAAATACAACCAAAAGTAACAAAATCTCTGAAAAAAGAAAAAACAATACATAGTAGAATCTGTGGGATATATTTAAAGTAATGATCAGGAGAAAATTCAGTCTTAAACATCTATATCACGGGTCAGAAAACTAAAGTCCCCAGGGCAGGTCTAGCTCAATGCCTGTTTTGTATGACTTGCAACAACAGCCAAGTTTATTTATTTATGCATATCTTATGGCTGCTTTTCACTAAAACTACAGAGTTGGATAGTTGTGACAGAGATTATATAGCTCACAAAACCTATAATTTATAATATTTATAAGACCTTTACCAAAAAATGCTGATTCTTACTCCATAGCAATAGAAAGATAGATAAAAATTAAATAAATTAAATTCCCAACTTAAAAAAAATTCAAACAAAAATAAGCCAAAATAAGCATAATGAAGATTACGTAGGGAAAAGAGTCTATTAAATTAAATCCAACTCCTACCTACTCTTAAAAAAATCAACAAAATAGACAAAATACTAGCTAAATGAATATGTTTTAAAAAGAAGAAATTACATGGAAGACATAACTATTGATAGGAAGAAATGTATATTACATTATACATGTATATTATATTAACATGTATATTATATTATATATACATATGTAATATAAGATAATCAGAAACCAATTTTTCACACTTGCATAAAAATGGAAAACAGATAAAATTGATAATTAATAAATCATTAGAAAAGTAAAATTTGTCAAAATTGTCTGATAGACAATAGAACAATTTCCATAAAAGACATAGTGGAAGTTATCAAATTTAAAAAAAAACAAAACAACAAATACAGAAATTTTGTGCAACACATATCAACAGGTAAAGAGATAATATAACTAGCATATAAAAAAGTATTTTTTAAGCTAGGTAAAAAATATCAAAATTCTATAGAAAAAGTGACAAAAGACATGAATATAGATAAATTCACAAAAATCATGCAATCCTTAAACACATGGAATGGTGTCCAATTATTTATAATAAAGACTTATTTATAATGTTATTTATAATAAAGAGATTTATATTAGAAAATCACTAAGTTACCATTTCTCATGATAGATTGGTAAAAACTCAAAAGCTTAATAATGAACTCTGTTGGCAAGGCTAGGGGAAATAGACACTCTCATGCCTTGCTACTGGAGTGCAAGATTGTATAAGTCTTCTGGAGAATTTGGCAATATCTAACAAAAATATATGCATTTATGTTCTGTACCAGAAATCCCACTTCTAGGAAGATATGTTTAAAACAGTATGAAGATATATGTCACACATTATTTGTGATGACAAAATATCGGAAACCATCTGGCGTGCCTAGGTGAGTGGCTCAGTCGTTTAAACATCCGACTTCGGCTCAGGTCATTATCTCCCAGTTTCTAGGTTTGAGCCCCATGTCGGGCTGTGTGCTGACAGCTCAGAGCCTGGAGCCTGCTTCGGATTCTGTGTATCCCTCTCTCTCTGCCCTCCCCCACTCGTGATCTGTCTCTCTTTCTATCAAAAATAAATTAAGGAAATGTTTTTAAATAAAAACAATTGCAAACCATCTAAATGCCCAGAGGGATTGGTCTACTAAAGTACATCCACATAGTGGCAGACTACATGGCTGTAAAAAGGATGGGGAACACTTCTAAGAATAGATATGGGGTGATTTTTAGGATACATTAATTAAAAAAGCAAAGTGCGAATCAGTGTATGATATACTCTATGTTTGCGTGTGGGCATATTGCTCACCTTTGCAAAAAGAAACAGGAAAGATGACAGAAAATGAAATTGGTTACTGGCAAGGAGTTCAGGGGAGCAGGAGCCAAGAAAGATACATGGCTGAGAGTAATATATGCCTGGTTTACATTTTGGTTTGGTAGTTTGGTTTTAGAAGCACATTAATATTCTCCATATTTAAATACTAAAATAAAAGAAAAAAAAAACTAAAACCTTATGTAATCAAAAACAAATGAACCCAAATGAATTATATAATCATACTGAAATGGTATGGGGAGACCTAACCAACATAAATTTTAACAGAATACTTTATATATCCACAATCTGTATTTAAAAAAAGAAATAAAATCAAATATTAAAGGCATTTTAGTAAGTATATTTTTCATAACTGTATCAATTATTTTGTTTGTTTGGGTTTTGGTTTTATTGAGGTATAATTGCATCTAATATCATTTAGTTTCAGGTGCACAATATAATGACTCTATATTTATATACACTGCTAAATGATCACCACAATAAGTCTAGTTACCATCTGTCACCATATAAAATTACAAATTTTTTTCCTTGTGATGAAAACTTTTAAAATGTACTCTCTTGGCAACTTTCAAGTCTGTACTACATTATTACTGTTATAGTCACTCTACTGTACATTATATCTCCATGACTTATTTATTTTATAATTGGACATTTGTACATCTTAACCCATTTCATCCATCCTCAAACTTCTTCTCTACTAGAAACCACTGTTCTGTTCTTTGTATTTATGAGTTTTGCTTAGTTTTATTTGTTCACTTATTTTGGGTATTTTATTCCACAAGTTAGTGAAATCATACAGTATTTTCTTTTTCTGATTTATTAGCATAATTCCATCAAGATCCATCCATGTTGTCAAACTGACAAGATTTTATTTTTTTCAGGCCGAGTAGTATTCCATATTGTGTGTGTGTGTGTGTGTGTGTGTGTGTGTATCTCACATCTTCTTTACTCATTCATTGAGTGATGGTTATTTAAGTTGTTTCCATATCTTGGCTATTGTAAATAATGCTTTAGTGGGGGTGCATATATCTTTTCAAATTAGTGTTTTTGTTTCTCCAGATAAATATCTAGTACTGGAATTATTGGATTATAAGGCAGTTATATTTCTATTTTAATTTTTTTAGGAAAGTCCATACTGTTTTCCATAGTGGCTACACCAATTTACATTCCTACCAGCAGTGCACTAAGGTCCCCTTTACTCCATATCCTACCCAACACCTCTCTTTTCTTTTCTTTTATTCTTTTCTTTTTATAATAGCCATTCTAATAGGTATGAAGTGGTATTGCATTGTGGTTTTCATTTGCATTCCCCTAATGATTAGTGATATTAAGTAACTTTTCTTATGCCTGTTGGCCATCTCGATGTCTTCTTTGGAAAATGTCTGTTCAGGTCCTTTGCCCATTTTTGATTGTTTGGTTTTTCGCTACTGAGTTGTATGTATCCCTTATATATTTTGGATATTAACTTTTTTTTAATTTTTTTTAATGTTTATTTATTTTTGAGAGAGACAGAGACAGAATGTGAGTGGGTTGGGGCAGAGAGAGAGGGAGCCACAGAATCCGAAGCAGGCTCCAGGCTCCGAGCTGTCAGCACAGAACCCAATGCGGGGCTCAAACTCACAAGCTGTGAGATCATGACCTGAGCCGAAGTCAGAGGCTCAACTGACTGAGCCACCCAGGTGCCCCTATTAACATTTTATTAGGTATATAATTTATAGTATTTTCTCCCATTCAGTAGGTTGCTTTTTCATTTTGTCGATGGTTTTCTTTGCTGGACAAATCCTTTTTAGTTTGATGCAGTCTCATGTGTTTATTTTTGTTTTGTTGTCATTGTTGTTGTTGTTGCCTTTGCTTTTGTAGTTAGGTCCAAAAAATCATTGCCAAGACTGAAGTTAAGAAGTTCATTGCTTATGTTTTCTTCTGGGAGATTTATGGTTTCAAGGCATTCAAGCCTTCAATCCACTCTGAGTTAATTTTTGCGTATGTTATAAGATGATAGTCTAGTTTCATTCTTTTGTTTGTAGCTGTCCAATTTTCTCCACACATTTATTGAAGAGTCTGTCCTTTTCTTACTGTATATGCTTGCCTCCTCTGCAGTAAATGAATTGACCAAATATGTATGGGTTTGTTTCTGGGATCTCTATTCTGTTCCATTGATCAAAGTGTTTTTATACTGATATTGTATGCTTTGATTACTATAGCTTTGCGGTATAGTTTGAAATCAGAGGGTATAATGCCTCCAGCTTTGTTTTTCTCTCTCAATATTGCTTTGGCTATTCAGGGATTTTTGTGGTACCATACAAATTTTAAGATTGTTTGTTATATTTCTATGAGAAATACCACTGGAATTTTGGTAAGGACTGCATTGAATCTGTTATAACCATATCAATTCTGATTCTATCTCACATGTATTGTAGGATTGAGCAAATGAAAAAGTTGGTTAATATTGTTGAGAGTTAACATCGATACTGTGAAAGAAGGAAATGAAAATATGGAATGGGAAAAAGGCAAAGAATGATCATGTGGTATACCATTGAAATAAAAAATGTCATAAATTTATGTTTTCTGTTGGTCCTAGAAGCAATGACACCTCTATGGCAACATAGAACAAGATGTAGCATATAGGAAACAAAGGATCAAACAGAAAAGAGAAATAAATATAGAGGACTTCTAGGGGTGGTGCAAAAGAAGGACAAGGAGGCCATGGAGCACCAAGTGGCTCAGTTGGTTAATCGCCTGACTTAGGCTCAGGTCACAATACAGCAGTTCATGAGTTCAAGCCCCACATCGGGCTCTGTGCTGACAGCTCGGAGCCTGGAGCCTGCTTTGGATTCTGTGGCTCCCACTCTCTCTGCCCCTAACCCACTCTCACTCTGTCTCTCTCTCTCTCAAAAATAAATAAACATTGGGGCGCCTGGGTGGCTCAGTCGGCTGAGCGTCCGACTTTGGCTCAGGTCATGATCTCGCGGTCTGCGAGTTCGAGCCCCGCGTCGGGCTCTGGGCTGATGGCTCAGAGCCTGGAGCCTGCTTCCGATTCTGTGTTTCTCTCTCTCTCTGACCCTCCCCCGTTCATGCTGTGTCTCTCTCCATCTCAAAAATAAATAAATGTTAAAAAAAATTTTTTTAATAAATAAATAAATAAATAAACATTAAAAACATTAAAAAAAAAAAAAAGGGACAAGGAAGCCAGCTGTGCAATAGGCTAAGGTAGAATTAAGTCCTCCTTGAAGTGGGACAACAGAGGATTCCAGATGCCCTTCCAAAAAATGTACTATATAAATATAATATAAAAATATATCATATGAATATAATATATCCATATACATGTGTCATAAATATACACAATATTTATTAATTACAGAGGGTGTGAATATATTCACCAAAGGAAATGTCATCATGGAACATAATAAGAGCTTCTACTTTGTAAAAAGTCTAGTTAAATGGTTTTACAAGAAAGGGAAGGAAAGAGTGCAGAAGGTTTAGAATGAAACATTAAAAGTGGTCAGTCTTCATCTTTAGATATTTTGAAAATGACATGTAGACAAGTAGATGTTTTGTAGAATAAACATACAACATGATTGTGGCAATAAAGGCCAGAAAAAGTAATTAAAAGAGTTAAAAATTTGGCTGTAGAAAAACAGAAATTGGGAGTAGGAAGAGTAGAGCAGGGGACATTTGCTATTTTTTGTAGTATTAATGACATTTCAAGAGTTTATATTCTTACTAGGAAATTGTTTATGAATTGGTGACATTTTTGAGGAGCTATGTTGCAGACTATCACAGAATGATCTGGTGGTCTCATTCTAGAACAATTCTCTTGGGATTATACCCTGGGTCATTTCTCTGCCCTTTTCTCTGTTATGCCCCAAGACTTGCCCACCATCCTACTTGATTTGCTGTCGCTTCACCACTGTGGATCAAGAAGTATACTTATAACTTTGTCCTCTCTGTTCTTGTCCTCGCTAAATAAACATACAACACTGGAAATTTCTTGGACCTATTCAGAGCAATAACTATAACAAAACAGTTGTGAGTTCAAGCCCCACGTTGGGTGTGGAGGCTACCTAAAAAAAAATTGCTAGTCTTAGTCTTAACCGCCATATAAATAAATGCACCTCATCCTGATGCCGAGTTTCACTGATTCTCTCTTTGCTTTCTTTCTTGGAGTCAGATCCATTTTTCTATTCCTTTTCAAGGGCAAAAGATATAAATTTTAGAAATTCAGGTCTCATAAAGTATACTACTTGTGAATCCTTATGAGGGGGAAAATACAAGATGTAAAGATGGTCAAAAATGGATTAATATACATGAATTAAGAAAGGGGAGATCAGAGCTAAAACAAAGACTTTCAGGCAGGAGGGAGAGGTAGAGTGACTGGATACATTATCTGTTGTTTACAACCTCTGGAACTGCCTACGCTCCAAATCTGAAAGAGAAGGCAAAGAGAGACAGAAGAGGGAGGGAGGCCACTCCGGACCAGTAGGTAGCAGGTTAATAAGCAAGGGAGCTTACCTGTGAGATGTGTTTTAGGCAGCCACAAGACAGATGGATCTCTGCCTCTGCCTGCTAGAATCTTAAAAGTTTATAAAGAGCCCTTAACTGGGTTAAGCCACATAATTTAGTTCAGATGGTCTCAACAACACATTGTTGTCTCGAGATTGTGTCCTTGTATAGCCAGGACACAGATGTGCAAGACCACCTGGCTCTGGGGGTCCCAAACAGACCAGATTCGGCAACTCACCACTGACAAAATCCAAAGGCAGAGAGAACAGTGGTGCTGAAACAAGAAAGGAATTTCTTTCAGGGAGGCCAACACCGGGAAGACTGG
This sequence comes from Panthera tigris, assembly GCF_018350195.1. Classification (NCBI taxonomy): domain Eukaryota; kingdom Metazoa; phylum Chordata; class Mammalia; order Carnivora; family Felidae; genus Panthera; species Panthera tigris. Next base: position 67,571,595 of record NC_056666.1, on the reverse strand, counting down.
ACTAATGTCTCAAAGACTGTCTCCAAAGCGCCAAAAATTCTTCCAGGTCTATATAAAGAAACTGTAGACAAAGATCAGTGCAGATGGGAAATGAAAGTCAAGTGGATTATTGTCCTGGAATTAATCATGGGGTCTTGCTGGCTCAGGGCAGTCCTCTTTGCTTGAGAGGGTAGTTTCTCCCATCAAGGGATGCTTTGCTCACAGGGTCCCTTGCCTGAGTTAAGAGATATTTTAGGAAAAAGAACTTAATCAAGTAGAAAGTTTGAGGTCAAAATGGTGGTAGTTGAAGTCCTTTTTCACTTGAAACTTACCCTAAAGTGGGAATGGTGGGCAGAATGTACTTTCCAAGGACAGGAAAAGGGGTAAGGAGCCTCTGATTGCCCGAGTCCAGGTTGAGGGTCAACTGGTGATCATATCCTCTTGATGACCTCCTCCACCATCACCTTAGGGACAGAACATTAGAAACTATAGAAATTGTAAGTATCAAAGTATAACTATAATCTGAAAAGACATCTTCACTTTTATAATTATTTTTATTTTTAATCATAATATTCCACCTATTTTAAAAAGCAGTTAGACATTTTATGTGCCTCAAAAATATATCTGGGTAATAACTTTTTTAAAGCTGGAATAAGCTGTTATAAAATATCTGACAGTATATCTTATATACTGGCTGGCTGGGTCACTCAGTCTGGTAAGCGTCCAATTCTTGATTTTGGCTTGTGTCATGATCTCATGGTTTGTGAGGTCAAGCCCTGCATGCGGCTCTGCACCGACAGCACAGAGCCTGCTTGAGATTCTCTTTCTCCCTCCCTCTCTGCACATCTTCCCTGTCACATCCACACATGCTCTCTCTCTCTCTCTCTCTCTCTCTCTCAAAATAAACATTTTTTTAAAAAACCAATAAAGTAAAATATATGACAGTGAACAACAAAAGGTATCTAGAACAGAAACAAAAAAAATAATAGGAACAAAAGTAGCAGATGTCAATAGCTTTAAACATTGATAAATAAAATTGGTTGAAAGACAATTTTCAACGTACAGGCCACCACCAAAGGAGTAAAACAGATGCATACTGTCTAAATCTTTAGGAGAAACTTCTAGGAAAAGAAGATAGACAAAAATAAATCTACAGCCCATTCATTAGACTTCCTTTTAATTTTGTCTTGTCTTGGAGGTACTGTGAAACATTATTGCTAAATAGTTAAGGCAAAACCTTCAGAAATAATAAAGTACAGCATAGCCAGGCAACTTGGAATAAAGGAACAACAAAGTTCTCAGATTCAACGAAGCTCCTTTTGAGTCAGGATTTCATTACAAATCTTTAAGATAGGCACCGTACCCTCATTTTTACAAATAAGGAGAATGAAACTCAGAGAAAGCAAATAACTCATCCAAGGCCATAATTCTAATGAGCATCAGTGTTGTGATTCAAATCCAGATATTTGGACTCCAGTTCCACCATCCTCTGAATTACTTCACATCACTTCACTACAACTTAACTGGAGTTCAGCAGTGCTCAAGTTCAGCAAGTCAACAATCCTTTTCTCTTTCCTCTTTTGTTGTGCTGACTTTCCTGCTCTCATCATTTATGCAAAGAATCAAATCAACACAATAACATGTGCATTTTGCCTAAGTAAACAGGATGTTCCCAGTTACAAGATGGAGTAGCACAAATTTGTATTCTATCCAGCCTCAGGCATCAATCTCAACAAAAGTGAAAAGGAGGGCAACTCTAGCTGCTTCTAAATTTCCCTTACATTCTAGGAGCAGTGCCAAATGAAATCTTGCAGCTTATACTAAAAAAATCCAAAAACCCAAAAACAAACAAACAAAAAAAACCTTTGTGTATTCATTCTAGTAAGTAAGCACACACTCACAAACTCCTTTATTTATAACAATCCCCAATGGTAGCCAAGTAATTTTCCATTTTATTCTTAAAACCCCAGTTACATAAATCTTGCATTATTTCCAAAACTATGAAAACTCAAGACAAATATTCATTCCCTGTCAAAAGGTAAAGAAAAAAAATCTGTCAAATGGTCAGTACATAGGGGTTTCTCTAGGTAGACTCCAAGTTTTTGTGTAGCCATTGGTTATGATGAGACAGGAAAAATGCTACTTTAATAGATTCGCCACGCCCCTCCCTGCTGTCTATCCAACTAAACAACCTAAATAAAGAGCTGGGATATTGGACAAAATGGGTACCTGAAGAACTGAGGTACAGATTTTCTGTTGAGAACATAAATTCTTAACTCGAATGAGGAATTTAGACCAAAACAATTATATAGCATACACTTATTACACTGGGGAATTCGAAACCACCAAATTTACCACGAACTAACAGGGAAGGCAGACTAATGGTAGTGAGGCCGTCCTGCTTTATTAATGCTTTTCCATTTGTGTGCCAAAGGTCTTACATTTTCAGAAAAATGCATGAGTCTCTCATGTCATTTATTTATCCAACAAGATGGCAATGCAGATGATTCTTAAGTGTGTATGATCTAGGAAAAATAAAGACAATAATAACTAATTGAACACGTGTAAAAACCATACCTTTAAAATTTTATCTGCCTCTGTAACTTCTTTAGTGTTAAGGAGCCCTTTTTCTTTCTTTTCCTAAAAAAAGGGGGCAAGAAAAGCAAACCTGTTCTCAGCTCTATTGCAGAAATGCTCACTGGTATAATGCCCTGTCCTTTTAAGTCTTCCCTCATGTTAATAATTACCAAATCAGAGAGGCCATGAAATAATAATTTCAAAGACCAAATTCCAATTTTTATGTAGCACAAGATGTTCTCATACCAGTTAAATGTCTGATACATATATTTTAAAACACAGTGTATCCTAAATCCTAACATTTCTTACACCCCTAGTCCTAACTTCTCCTCCAGCCTGAGCTACTCAGTTCTGACTTGATAACTATCCCTGGCTGCCTGCCTCCCCTTGGCCATCTGCCATTGTTTCACCATTCAGCTGTAGAAAGAATGATACTTTTCCAGTGAAAATAGATCACGCCATCCCTATTCTCAAAAATCTCCTAATAGCTTTCCAGCTCCCAGAAGGAAAAACAATTTTTTTTCCCATGGTTTGAAAGACCTTAAGTTATCTGGCTGTGGCCTATCTCTAAGTGAATCCAAAGACGAGGTGCATGTGACCAGACATAGAGTGCAGCTATAAAATGCTCCTAGCAAACAGGCCTATGGGAGAAATTAGGGTTGTACTTTTGATAGCAAATTTGATTCTCTATAAGGAAGAAATAAGTTGTTTCCAAAAAAAGAGAAAAGAAAAAAAATAGAGTATTTCCAAGTAGAGACCAAAGCCTTTTACATATGTAAACTGAAATTAAGGCATGTTGAGTGTGTTGGTTAAAGAAAAACTGGTGGTTTTATTTGGAAATAACTACTTTGCATAATTTCAATGTAAGCTAGCTTGGTCATACCAAGCTGAAAAAGAAAAACAATTTCACTTTGTCATCATTGAAAGAGTTGAAGAGAGTAGTGGAATCCATTTTGCATTTACATCTTCTGTGGGTTTAATTTTTTAAAGTTTTAAATTGATTTGAAAGTTAAGTATCCCTCAATAAAAAAATAAATACTTTTAACTAAAGGAGATTCCTCCAGAGAACTGTATATCAAAATATGGAAATTAAAATATTAAACAATTTCCAAATTTTTAGATATAGTTGGAATGTTTTTAAGAGTCCAATGAGCTCAACACGCAAACCTCTGCATAGTATCGGAATACTTTCTTTCACAGCTTTGAACACATGGTTGTGTAATTTCTAGCTGAAAATTTTTAGTGATAAGGGACTTTTCATCTTAAGATTTCTTTGATCACAATTCTGATGAATGGAAAAGTTTTTACATTGTGTCAAAAGCCTCTTTATAATTTTCACTTACTGATTTTAGATTTGTCTTCTTGACCAATATAGAATAAATCTAATTTTCTATCTATGTATCGTTGCTCTATATATTTGATTACGATTGGCATTTCTTTTGCACACACTCTCTTCTACAGTCTAAACATTCCCAGATCTTTTAATGCTTCCTCACATTAGATGGTTTCCAGTCTTTTCACTGGATCACTTTCATTCTTTTGAAGAACCCATTGTTTGCAGATGTTTCCATTAAAATATTACATCAAGTACAGATCTTCCTCAGCTTATGATGGGGTTATGTCCCAACAAACCCATTGTAAGTTGAAAAAATTGTAAACTGAAAATGCATGTAATATGCCTAACCTACTGAACATTGTAGCTTAGCCTAGCCTACCTTAAACATGCTCAGAACACTTACGTTACCTATAGTTGAGCAAAATCAGATAACACAAACTATTCTATAATAAAGTATTGAATATCTCACATAATTTGCTGAATACTGTACTGAAAGTGAAAAACAGAACAGTGGCATGGGTACAGAGTGGTTGTAAGTGTATTGGTTGTTTACTCTCACGATCACATGTCTGACCAGGAGCCATGGCTCACCTGCCCAACATCATGAATGAGTATCATACTGTCTATCCCTGGCCCAGGAAAAGATCCAAATTCAAAATTCAAAGTATAGCTCCTATTGAATGCGTATTATTTTCACACCATCATAAATTCAAATAGCTGTAAGCAGAACCATCTTAAGTTGGGGACCATCTGTACTAAACATCATACCCCAGATGTATCACGACCACTGAAAATGAAAATTATATTGCCTTTCTTGGTGTATACAATATTAATAGTCATGAGATATTTATACCTCCAGTTTATCAAAACTCCCTTTCTTTTCCCATATAGACTTCTATGAAGCCAGGTACCCCCCACCTTATGCTTTATTTTTTAAAGTAAAAACCATTTTTTATTCAAATGCAAAACTTTTATCTTCCTTTATTATCACATTGTTAGTTGCAGTCTTTTGGACTGTTGAGTTCTTGGACAATTCTCTGGAATCTTGATTGTATTATAATCTTGATTGTATTACCTTTCTCTTCCAGTTTTGTTTAATTAACAGATTTGGCAAGATAGCTTATGTCACTATGTTCTTGATACAATGTTAAATAGAAGAAGATCCCTTAAGGTATATCTTACTAGAATGAATATATTTGGAAACAATTGTTCATCTATTTTTAAAATTTTCCAATCTGTATTGTCATCCAATATACATTGTTCTGGGGATATCTGTCAACAATACCTTGAGACATTTTGTCAAAAATTTTGATGAAAGTAGTACACAGTAATATATGTAAATCTAATGACTTAGCAATCTATTTATCCCAACTCCCCCAAAAGAGTATCATTTAGGTTAATTTACATTTAGTGAAGCCATTTTCTAAGTAGATAACACTTTTCATTCTGTTATCACAAACCAGTTGTTCTGAGTCCCCTGTTCTTTTACTGGATGTCTTAATTAAGCCTAATTATTAGCAGACTGTGTGTGTGTGTGTGTGTGCATAATTTTAATAATTATTAAAAATAATTATTTGAATCTATCCACACCATTTCAAACACCATGTTTTAACCCTGAAAGCCTGAATATACTTCTTGCTTTAAGAACTACTTCAGAGTCGTTAATATAATTGACCCCACATTCCTGTGGGTAAAAAGATAATAAGACACCAAAAAGAGTTCTTTTTAGGTGCTTGGGCTGAATGGCTCTGTAGAGCATTGTTGTAGCAAGTTTTTGACATCAATACAGACCACAAAGAATCATTACTAAGCAGAATCAATTTAACAAGCTTCACAAATGTATGGGTGAAATTTTTAGTTTTCAAAGTAAGGTTTTAGTTTTACATAGAAAAAGTATGGTTTGAACAATAATTAAGATATTTTTAGACCTGGAAACTCTTCATTCTCTTAACATCATCTACTCCCACTTTTAGCATATAGTTTAAACAAAAGAAAAAAGACATTCTTTCTTTCCTGGTAAGTATCAGTTTGGCAATGACAGATTAGGTCAGGCTGCTTAGAAAAACATGCTTCAAAATCTTCTTAGTCATAATTGATCTGGTAATTGATTAGCATTCAGTACAAAATTGAACTCATCTGTACTGGTACCCACCATGCAGCAAGAGCAACATCCTTACCCAGAAAGAATCACATACCCTGAAAGGACCACCACTCGGCACAGGGAGAAGTCAACAGTGTTGTGAGGTAGGGGTGAGCGCTGACCTCGGGGATCCAGAAGCAGCATCCAGAAGAGTAATGAGCCCTGCACTCAGGTGATAACCATTGGGCCATTGCCTTCCCTTCTAGCCATTATCTTGCCCCTCACCAGCATCCTCTTCACCGGACTTTGCAGGAGGAGGTGAGAAAAGCCAACACAGGACCCACAGATTGGGAAGTCGATCACATAATCCTGGCTCCAGACTCCAAAGCCTAAGCCAAACACCCAGAGTACAACATCCCCAAAGCAGAGCTTTTTTGTCCCCCTTTGATCCCTGCTCTGTCCCAACAGCCTAATCAGTGCCTGGCACAGAGGATGTGCTGATAAGTGTTTGTCGAATGTATCAGTTGGGATACCTTCATGCTATATTAATAAGCAAACAATAATATTCCACATTTACAATCTTCTTTATTTCCTCCTACTCTAATTTTCTTTTAGAAAATTAAATCATATTAAGTAATATTAGTAGCTAACATTTGTTGAGTGCTATGAGCCAAATATTGAAGCCCTGCACGCAAATTAAACTCTTCTACTTAAGCAAATTAAGGAGGCTTCCTGAGCTCTTTTCCACAGCATATTTCACAATCTAAATTTCATGCTCCGATGTTACTGCTCTGACCAAAAAACATCCTCCACTGGAAAGTCCTTCAACTTGCCCAACTTCGCATATAGGGCCTAAACCAGTCACCCACAGATCTGGCACAGCGGAGAGCTCTAGCTGTACCAAATGTCTCTCTTTATTGTATCAATATTGAGTGAGTCATATACAAACTCAGAGAAGGATCAAAGGATTGCCAACCAGAACAGATTTTGTTTGTAAGTATGTTGTTTATACATTTCAAGTTTTGAGTACGTGAAATAGCCATCCAAGAGAATCACACTTGCTCAGGGTAAGTTCCAGACCTTTTAATGATTTATGCAAAGCAGACCATGATCTGGTCTCTGCCTTCTAATCAGTCTCATTCCCTGGCACTTTCCGGCACTTTCCATTCCTGCACACACCATGCTATTTCCTGTCCCCATGTCCCCTTAGCTGTTGTACTGCCAATTGCGCCCTAAGCTGGAGTTCTTGACAACCTCCCCAGACTTTAGCATGCTAATGTGTGCTTGGTACTCAGAAATTTCTATTGGATAAATGAGGGAATGGATAAAGAAGAATCAGTCCTGGAGAATGATGAACTTTTTCTTCTACTCTTGCTGGCATGAATGCTAACCACATTATTTACCAAATACGGTGTAATAAAAAAACCTCCTTCAGCTATCACATGGTTGTTTTTCATAACAAGTCTCCAGAGGCAGCTTGGAATCCCGTCTTCCTGACACTCTCTTAACTCTCCAAAGGCTAGATCAGTTAAACTGTTCAACATGAAAAGAGTTAGGAGCGAAAAGAAAGAATAGCAAATATGTTCCTAAGAACCCCGTTCTCTCACACAGCCCAGATGTGGTTGGCTCTGTGCTTTCAGGGGCTCTAGACACTGCTCCGTCCAGCCACAAACCATATGTATGACACAAGAGAGGTAAAGGGCAGATTTCTCTTTCTTCCACTTCTAAGCATTTATCACATTATTGCAATATATTTGCAAATACCAGGAAGAAACTTTAGTTTAGTAAACATTGTGAAACATCTGGAATAGTTTTACCTTAATAACTTACATAAGCCCAGATAAACATTAAATGCAGACGCTTAAAGGTCAAACTACTTTTCCTCATGCAAAATTCATTAATAATAGCTGTATGACAAATTTCAAGAACCAGCTGTTAGTATGTCCATTTTTCCCCCAGACTTTTCATTATCTTCCTCTATTCTAACCTTAGCTTCTCCACACCAACCGATAGATTGACTTCCAAAGCATGTCACTCTCTGGCTCTAAAGCTTTTGGTAGAACACTATTATGAAATAATGTACAAGCATATCTGTGTGCTATTCAGAGGCCTCCAAGTCCAGTTCAACTTATCTTCCCAGTCTCACATTCCTCCTTTCATCTGCATGTACTGTTTTTCCAGTCAAATTATTTCCCTTGCTATTCCTAATTCTCTGCCCAGAATGGCTGTCTTCTGAACTGCCTAATCATTTCTGCCTTTCCTTATTACATGTATTATATGTTAGCATATTTAACAGTCCCTTGTGCATGCACGAGTATGTGTCTGTACACAATGTTGATAAACTGTTAAGTTTTTGAGGGCATTTCTTGTTTATATCCTCTACAATTCAGAACATTACAAATAGCATGTATTTAAAACATGTGCCTTGAATAAAAAAGTAAATGATGGGGGCTCCTGGGTGGCTTAGTCGATTAAGTGACTGACTCTTGATTTCGGCTCAGTTCATGATCTCATGGTTTGTGAGTTCAAGGCCCGTGTTGCGCCCTGCTTGGGATTCTCTCTCTCCCTCTCTCTCTGTCTCTCTGCCCTTCTGCTCCTGCTCTCTCTTTCTGTCAAAAATAAATAAATACACTTTAAAAAGTAAATTATTACATTTCTCAGTAAAACCATCATTCAATCTCACAGTTTCATCCACACATCAGGTGTCTTTCCACCGGTTGCTTGTTATATACCCGTTAGTCAAAAGTTACAGAAACCTTGCTTGGCAGAAGAATCCCTTTCTCTCTTGGAGAGTAGCGCCTTCTTCTGCATTGCATCTTGACGGTGCTATTCTTTCAATTTAGTGTGAATACGCCAACCCTCAGGAAAGGAAGCATTCTTGTCACACATTTTCATAATTATATCAACGTAGACCTATTACAAAATAATCTGACCGCTTGCAAACATAGATTCTGGCAATTCACTTTCTGCTCCACAGACTTCCAAATCATGGCAACTTTAGAAACGGCCTATAGAAAGGGTTGGAGATTCAACTGTGGCTCCTTAAATTCACAGTGATACATCTGCATATTTGAAAGTCAGGATCATTCTTAGAGAGGAACAAAGGTGTATTCATGAGAATGAGAGTACATTCCTCTCTCTTACATCCCCAGAGAGTCTTAAGTTTTATACTTTCATTTCCAAAATGCAATTTATTATCTTAAAATATATTTACTGACTTCTCCTCTTAAATAATATTTTCAGGACAAACTACTACTTGGCATGTGCCTTTTGATATGAAAGCACAATTGATCTCTTCATGAAGATTGTATATGTGACTGAGTATGGACTGGGAAACTCTTCGAGGAGGACTTTTAGATATGAAACTGTAAAGTCAATCCTATTCTAGAAAGGAGAATTTTTGTGTATAAAGTACTAAATGCTCTGCGTAATATCTCTTGAGTTTGTATGTCTGGACTATGAGGTGGAAGGGCTCAGTGGAGAGGAACATGATCATGGAAAAAAAATCGGAGTGGCAACTTGCAGTGCCCTGGAAGAGGGCTATGGCACATGGATTCCAGCAACTTTTAGGTCTGCTATATGGTAGAAAAGGGAATGGTGGGATTTCCATGGGTCCCTTCCCTGGTATACATTGTAGCTTTTTCTATTCTCAGGTCTTTGTGTAAAACTTTGTGAAACAGTAAGCTTTAAGGAATTATTGGATGGACATGTTCTCACACTTATGAGAGCTCCAGGGTCCTGGAGGAATAATATTGACCTGGCAAGCAGTGATCTATATAGAGGCCAAGAGAAGCAGCCCGAATTGAAGATGCCAAGTGACATACAAGAAACATTTGTAGAACAAGAAAAATTCCTGAAAGTTACCAAGAAATATTGCGGGGGGAGGAAACTTAATAAAAAAGACACTATTTCCTATAAATCAAACAAGAGAGAGAAATGCAAACTTCTATTATTTGGGTACTGAAGAGAGAAGTGAGACAGAAGGCTGCAGAATTTAGGGATGTTAAATTCTTAAAAGACTCAAACATAAGCAGAATGATTCACAAAGTGTGAGAACTCCTGGTCAGTAAGACTTTATCATTAATGTTTATTTTCAGCAACTCTTCATTATTCAGAGAAATTCAGTTTGGCTCTAGAACCGAACCACATCTAATTAATGCTGCATCCGGTATATGTTTCCACTCCCCATTAGATAGAAACAGTAGTTCAAAGGAAAGCATATATGGCCAGCCAATAACCCCAAACCCCTTCTTCCACAATATAGATATCTTTGCCTCCTACACTGGAAGAGAAACATCCCTTAATTAACTGTAAAAGGAAATATGTAAAAGTAGAAATAGTAAAAAATATATATACTATAAAGATTTGTACAGGAAATATAGAAGGTAATTCTATAATTATAATTTAAAAATTGGGCCACGGGTAAATGGTAAAATAATAGAAAAGGTCTGTATTTTATTTTTGTTTTTAAGCCATAAAATATATTTTCAACAACTATACTGAAAATCCATAATTCTGACATTTCTCTGACATCTTCAGGTTAGCTAGTTTTAAACTAATATTCCATGTTGGGAGAGCATATTTTTACCTGCCAATTATGTAAAAGACAAAGAAAAGGTTATAGAGAATTCATCTTTTTTTTTCTTTTTTGAGAATGCATCCTTTACCTTTTAGTCTGATGTTATTCAATTATTGCTTTTTACTGATACATATTCTGGGGAAAAATAAATATTACAATGGCATACTGTCCCTTCTTTACTAGTATCTTTATCATCTGGTCATTCCTAACATGTATGAAGAATTCATTTTTCTTTCCTCACATTAAAAAGATTCCCTCACATCAAATACCTGGCAGTTTTTCTGAGTTTTTATTGCCTATGTATGCGGTAGATATGTATTGTTTTTATCAATGCAGTTTTCTCTACTTTTTATTCTGTAATAGAATCCCTCATTCCTTTAGGGAACTCATTGTGGTCATATGAATCTGTTTTTTTCCCATGAGTCATGGGGAAGGGAATATGATCCAGACTTGGTGAAGTCCCCCCATTTTCCTGGACATTCTGGCTGGTTCAGGAACAAGTACAAGGTTCAAGCCCATGCAAGCAGAATCTTCCCTGGAATATTTCTTCTAGAAATAAACCCATTGGGGTTGATAGGCTCTGGGCTTGCTAGGGATATGAAATGGGGCAAGCCATCTGACCTACCATGAAGCATGAATCTGTTCAAGAGATGAAGGTCAAGGCAGAGTACTAATATCTTCATTTAGCCCCTAGGTCTAGCTGTAACTACAACTTCAGTGCTTTCAGACTTCTTGGTACATGAACCAAAATATGCCCTTTTGTGAGAAATCTATTTTTAGTTGGATTTCTGTCATTAACACTGGAAGAACTCCTCACCAATATACTGATTCCTGGATTGCATTCTCTGTGTCCCACCCACGTGCCAAGAATACTGTTACTTTAATACCCCCATTCCTGTGAGATTTGCTTTCCTAGACTACCTACCTATTTAATTTTGCCCCATGGCCTCTTCTCTTTGTTGGACCTACACCCGTTAGCTGCTCAATTTAATGGGCCATTCTGTCTCCAGAGCCAAGCCCTGGCCCACAGTAGATAATGCTAGACCATGAGCAACTCTAGCTGTGTCTGGAGATACAGTAGTATTCCTCACAGAACAGAATAACAGAGGCTAAACTCATTGAATTCTCTTGACTCTTAGAACAACAACAACAGCAACAAAAATCCCACAAATTTTTATTTTGTAACAACGTAAGCAAGTTACCCAGACATCTTGGATGTTTTTTTTTTTTCTTTTGCTTAAGGTCTTTAATATCTATAGCTTATTGTTCATTCTAAGAAAATACTTCCTCGCCAAACAAGCCAGATTAGCTAATCTTATTGTGACGTTCATTTCTTCATTCAACAATATTTATTGAAATTTACTCTAAGATGTATATTATTCTAGCCATGAGGGACTTATCAAAGAACAGGGCAATCTTCTTGCCCTCATGGGAAAGGAGACAGCTAATAACAAAAAATAAAACAAATGAGGAAAGAACGGTATGATAAAGTATAGAGTGGAGGGGATACTTGTAAGGTGTGGATGCTTCTTAACACTGAGTCAGGGAGGCTTTTCTGATGGAGGCTACATGAGTGTAGGACCTAAAGAAAGTAAAAAAAAAAAAAAAAGGAGTCATGAAACTGGCAGCAGAAGAGCATTCCAGGTAGAAGAAAACTAGGTGCAGAACTCTTGACACTGCCTTTTACCAGAAAAGTAACAAAGCTGGTGTGGCTGAAGCAGAGTAAACAGTGAGGGAGAAGTGGCCAGAGACAAGGTTGAAAAGCTGGGTAGAGGAAGGAGGGCTTTGTAGTCACTGTAGTACTTTGTTACTCTGAATTGGGAAGTCATGGAACAGTATCGGTCAGTAATGTAACCTTACATTTCCGAAAAGGTCATTCTAGCTGCTGTATAGTAATTAGATTGAATACCAAAACAGGTGTGGAAATAGACTAGTTAATACCTTATTACTATGATGCAAACAAGATTATGGTGGCTTGGACAGTGGTGATAATGGTAGAGTTTATAAGAAGTTGTGAGATTCCAGATATATTTTTCACGTAGATAAAGTAGGATTAATTAATACATTGAATGTTGTAGAAAGGGAATGGTGATGTTTTGTCCTAAGCAACGAAAAAATGAAATTGCCATTTACTGATATGGGGGAGCTTGCAGGGCTGGTGTGTTGGGGCAGGATATGGGGAATTAGCATTTGGTTTAGATGTGTTAAGCTTGAGATGCATATTAGACATTTAAGTAGAAATGTCGAGTAGTTCAGTATATGAGTCCAGAGACACCAGACACTTGGGCTAGAGTTATAAATTTGAAATTGACAACAAATTGAAAGCCATGAGATGAGATCACCTAAGAAGTGATGAAAGATGTCTGAGTACTGAGTGATGGAGCCCTCCAATTTAGAGTTAGGAGAGATGAGTAGGAACCAGAAAAAGAAACTGTGAGGGTGTAGCTAATAAGGAAGAAGAGAGAGGAAATAGGGGGAGAGACAAGGGGAGAGAGATGGGGTGATGGGAGGAGACAGAGAGAGGGATTGATTGATTCTAGAAGCCAAGTGAATTAAGTGAAAATGAGGAAATGTTCAACTCCATTAAATATTAGATGAGAACAGAATTGACCACTGTACTTGGCAACGAATAGGTCATTGGAGACCCCAAAAAGAGCTGTTGCAGTGAATTAAAAGCCTAATTGGCATGGGTTCAGAAAAAGATTAGAAGAGAGGAATAGAGACAGCAAACATAGACAACATTTTCAAAAAGTTTTACTGGAAAGGGGAATGGAAAATGGGACAGTAGCAAGAAAGTCATGGATTAGGGATATTACAGCTTATTGGTCTGATGTTGGGAAAGATCCAAAAACAGGGGGGGGAATTGATGATACCATGGAAAAGAGACTGGATGAATTAATGTTATTGAATTGGCATGAAAGGTTGGGATCCTGTGTCCAAATGAAGGGATTGACTTTAGATAGGATGATGCATATGTCATCCATAGTGACAAGGGAAAAGTAAATTTACCAGTACATTTGTAGGGATGGCGTTGGGAAGATGTGAAATTTTTCCATCTGGTTTTCTCTATTTTCTGTGGAGAAAGAAAAGCCAACAGTTCAGATTGGAAAGGAGAAAGGATATACCGATGGTTGGAGGAGAGAAATGAAGGCATTAAACAGTCATATATTTCAACAGATATATGAATATACTAAGAAAACATGGTGGAGTTGCTGGGTGACATGGAGGGCTCTCTTGAGAATGAAGGTCAGGACAGTGGGGATAAAAGGGGGCAAGAGTATGTAAAAGAATAGTTAAGTCAATAGATTCCAGCACAGTCATTAGGTACATATTGTTAACAATATCCCAGCTTTAGTGAGGCCCCCAGAGATTCAGCATAAATGCAGAAAGAAGGAAATCATATAAAATCCTGGACCTTGCTTTCAAAGAGATTGGGAGGAGGGCAGTGTGGCTCAAACCGGAAAACAAGGGGCTTAAGGTTAAAATGGAGCAAGAGGCAAATCCAGATACGTAACCAAGGTGCAATCAATAATGCAAAGATGCAAGGGACAGAGCAGGAATCAAAATGACCTTCAATAAAAGATGCGGGACAGGAAGAGAGTCTGGTTAATAACTGAGAGTGGAGCTTATGAGGGAAGACAGACCTAGAGAATGAAAGGAGAAATAGCAATATAGGAGACAATGGAAATCCTGAGGTGCAAAACCATTTCCTGGTCCAGGAATCTGGAGGTTAATTATAAAGGAGAGTCTCCACAATGATATTCTTCCCTCTTAGTAGCTATACTATTCTCTATCTTACAAGGGAGATCACTATTCTGACTCAGAAAACAGCAACCATCACAAAAGGATTCTCCAACCATATATTCTAATAATTTGATGGATGCCAGAGTCTCCTTGGATTGCCTGTCCTGATTCCTACATTGTGGATTCCACAGTTAAAACATACTGTACGTGGTTTGGAGCCAAAACATCGAGGTCCCTTTGGAGATTCAAGCTTTGAATGGAAAATGAGCATCTCTAGGACTTAAATCCACTTCACTGAGCAGTGATTAGTCATTTAAATGCAAGAAGATTAATCTTTATGATTTCCACAGAATGAATTATGAGAGCATGGAAAATGAATGAGCTTCACAGTCAAAATGAATTTGAATCCTAGCTTCAGTTTACTTGAATTTTTCATGGGTCTCAGTTTCTCCACATGTATAAATGGGGTAATAATATTTATCTAGAAGTTATTTTAAAGATTAGATCAGGTGATGTATATGAAAGCACCAATCATTGTGCCTAAAATAGTAAGCCCTCAGAAACCGGTTCATTTTCTTTGCTTTCTTCTTTCCTTTCCTCTTCTTCCTCCCTACCTCCTTTCCTCATTCTCAAATGGTTCTCTCCCTTTCCTCCTTTTCTCTCTTTCCTTTTTCAGGCACTAAATCCCATTACTATCAGGTGTTGACAGGGAACATTTTATTTCAATATATTATCCTCCCGCCTCCGTGTATCAATAGAAACTGTGATAAATTCATGCACTTATAGGAAACATAGGTCTGCTATTTGTCACAGAATCCTATTGCTTTAATTCTGATTTGTATTTGAAATTTCTTAACTACATGTATTTTATAGTATCTCTGCCCCTGAGATTTAGTGTGACTTCCCAGAAAGTTCCCCATTGACCCTGTTCTTGTGAATGTTACCATGGATAGGGTGAAGTCAGAATATATTTCCTGCAATGTATCAGGCACTTTCTTTTAAAATAACAGAAACTTAGGGGGCCTGGACACTCTTAAGTGTCCGACTTCGGCTCAGGTCATGATCTCACAGTTTGGTTCATGACTTTGAGCCCTGCATCTGGCTCTCTGCTGTCGGCACAGAGCCTACTTCCGATCCTCTATCTCCCTCTCTATCTGCCCCTCCCTTGCTTGCACTCTCTCTCTCTTTATTTCTTTAAATAAACATTTAAAAAAAAAGGGAAAAAAAGAACAGAAACTTTCTGGAGTAATATGGTTATTACATTTTTGTATATTGTTTTATAAACCTAAGATCTTAAGTATATAAAAATACCTCAAGTGTGGAAAAAGAAAATTCTACCTTTAAGGAACTACTCTGAAAGTAAATTCAGCCTTCTTTTCCTCTCTACAAGACACATGTTATTTTTGCTTGAACAAAAAGTTCTTGAACTCTTAACAGCCACATCAGTTTTCTCCTCTGCCTGGCCTTCCATCATCTCAGAAGCATCCCAAGGTTATGAAATTACCTCTCACAGTGGGGTGATAAATGGCTGCTGTTGTTGATTCCTGTCTAAATTGTCAATTTCTCTTCACTGATTATCTCCCAATTGTCTTTACTTAGTTTGATTCAAATAATTTCATTCAAGATTATATGAACCATCTGACTTAATGAAGTATTTTATAATATTCTTTCCCATGGCTTAGGTAGATATAAAACAAAATATTCTAGGTGACTCTTGCCTTCTTCAAGGCATGAGTAAAATACAGCTTTGCAATTTCACAGATATTCCTAAGAAATTGTATTAACATTTTATCAAAATTATTATTGTAAATAATTCTTCTACAAAGAGTTGGTTTTTATAGCCATTTAGTCAAGGCATGGAAATACTGAGAATATAAAAAAACAGACATGAGAGACAGGGAAATGGGGAGCTATTGATCTATTGGGTATATAGTTTCATTTATACAAGAGGAATAAGTTCTAGAGATCTGTCTGCTGTACAACACAGTGGCCATAGTTAACAATATGATATTGTGCACTTTAAAATTTGTTGGAAGTTAATCTCATATTAAGTGTTCTTACCCAGAACACACCCACAACCCCCCCAACACACACACACACACACACACACACACACACACACACACAAAGGAACACAAGGAAATTTTTGAAGGTGATAGATATGTTTAGTACCTTCATTGTGTGATGGTACCATAGGTGTATGCATATGTCCAAACTCATCAAAATATATAAATTAAATATGTACAATCTTTGTACATCAATTTAAAAAAAGAAAATAGACATTCAAAACTCAAAGGTCTGTACTGTTTTATGAGACACCATCAATTATTCAAATAAATTATGAGGTGATATAGGAAAAAAATACAACATCAAATAGTGATAAATGAGCTTTTATAATATAGTTCTAAAAATGTATAAATAATCTAAACTATTATGGAAGAAGAAAAATTAACCTTCATTTTAGGAAATACTGTTTTAAGATCAAATCAGAATTAGCACTAGAGAGTATGAAATCCAAAGCTCCAGAATTCCAAGAGAAGGGTCTGGAGTAGGCAGAGGCCCTGCAATATTCCTAGAGGTCTCTATTAAAGGGCTCTGTCATTGAAGAGAAGAAAAAGAAGGTGATTGGACAACAAGGGAATGAAACGCCAGAAGAAACTTTCTCCCATTTTCTTTTATGACAAAGGTGGGAATGGCTTGTGAAGCTAGTAATGGGATATCATTCTAAGAGTACAGACATGCTCATCCAGGCAAACTGCCCTCCTATAGAAGCCATATGGCTGTCTTTAGATTTTGATCATGTACAAGAAATATTATCCCTGTCCAAGGTTTAGTCTTTGATGCCAGCCTTTCTTGGAATTTCATCCTTAGTTCTTCTCTGAAGTTTAAATTAGCCAGTCATTCTAGGAATGATTAAAATGTGTTAAAGCATGTTAAAATATGTTGTCTTCCAAAAAAACATTGATTTTCCTTTGGGAAAAGAGCAAATTAAAAAACCCCTTGTATAAATTTCTAAGACTTTTACCTGCTAAGAAACATCACCATTTTCCCCAGAAACAGAAAGATCTTATATGCCATGTTGCTTCCAGTTTAAATCAACGACATTAAAAGCTGACAGCTCATGCCAATTTTTCTACCTTTAAGCATTCTGTTTAAAATAACTTTAAACAAGTAAGAATAACTGTAGGATTTTATGAAAGGTTTTGACATGCTATTCCCTAAGAAAGCAAACCTTGCCAAAAAGCCCAAGTTATTATATTTGTGGAAGTCACATAAAATATTAGTTTTTGATGCCAACCTAGCGTGGATTTGTTTATCCAGTCAATCCATCAGGGAATTAAAATGAATCAGAAGCCTGGGGGAGGAGATGGACTGACATCAGGAAACCTGTCAGTGTTAATTCCCTGGAAGTCAGTGGAGGGAGCTTGGCAACAGGATTGCTTTCTCCATGTGTTCTTCAGTCCAGAAAGTCTCCTTGGCTCTGCAATGTTTCTCTCAGACATGGAAGAGAGAGTTAGACGTGTACATTCTGTGGTCCATCAACTTTAGGGAAATAGGTGATTTATTCTAGCTCAGATATGTGATCTTTATTGGCAAAGCATAGTAACACTTGGCCTTGTTTGAATGTTCTCTAATACCCAGGATTTAAAACTTGATTCTGCTTAAAACCTTTCCCAACCTAACCTCACTGAAAGTTCATGATTGCTTAGATATCATTACATATCTGGGATAAGCTTTATTTTTCAACCAAACATTGCAAACACCAAATAATCGCACAGTCAGCAGGTGTCATGAAGTCTGGAATTGTTTGGGCAACCAGCCATTTCTTTATACTATTTTTCTTTTGGCCTTCAAATTTATTTTAATGAAACTATCATTTAGTCCAGCATGAGTTTAAATGCCAGGATTTTAAAGTTCTTCATTGATTGTAAATTGTGTTTTATATTCTATGATAGTTCAGTTGCCAGATTTGGTTACATTTCATGGGGTAGTTTGGGTTAGGTACTGCCATTATAAAATTCATCCCTATTGTTTAGATACTATGACTATGTCTCCCACCATCTGCTGAGGTACACATGATTTTACTCAAACAAGAGAAGCCATGGTATTTTCTCCCTATCCCCAGTACCTCAGTTTTTGCTTTTTAGAATGTTATTATATAAATATATAAGTAAATATATTTGACTCAGTAATTTCCAGTTTTTATAGTTTCAGGGACAGGAAACTCATGCTTCCAAAATGCAATGCCTGGCATGGATATCTTCTTTACTGGCCACTTAAAATTTCAGTAACTTTATTAGGTGATCAGCCCTCTATAAATACAAATGTGAAAACAGTATTTTTAACTAGCTGCCTGATAGCATAGATAACACCCTACACACTCACACACACACACACACACACACACACACACACACAGACATTCAGGTACACACTCCCTACATGAATAGCTGGTATCAGGTACTCTCCATTCTTGCTTTTATGTCCATGAGAGATTTGTGGGAACAAGGTTTACTCTGATAGAGAAAAGAAGATGGGGACTTAAATTAGAACATGGAAACCATGAGAGGGATAGTGAGGACTTTTTCTTTCCCCAGGCATTTGAGACTGGTTTTCAGCCCATGGAGAGTTAAAACCAAAGCTTATAGCCCTTCTTAAAGGTAAGTTGTGAGACTCGGAGCACAAAGAGAGCTGCTTTGGGGTCATAGGTAGAAATCGTACTCAAGGCTGTGTCCGGACAACCACCCACCTCAGCTTCCACGCCTGTCTCTGCAGAGAGCCCTGCGCTGTTTAGATACCTGGATGCTGAAAGCTGTGGTAGTGTGCCGAGTCAGCATTCTTGGCATAGTTATTGGTGGTCTTTTGATTGACAATCCTGGCACACCGAGGCTTTTACAAAGGATTTGATCCTGTTCATATTCTAGAGCCGAGGTTGGCAAACTTTTTCTGGAAAAGACCAGATGGTAAATATTTTTGGTTTTTATGCCACATGCTATCTCTGTCACATTGTGTCTCCTTTTCCCACCATCCTCCTTCTTGTCCTCCTTCTCCTCTTCTTCCCCCTCCCACCCTTCCTCCTCTTCCTTTTTAAGTAGACCCTTTAAAAAAATTAAACACAGTTTTAGAGGCAGGCTGCACAAAAACAGGCCACGGTGAGATTTGATCAAGTCTGTAGTTTCCCAACCCCTCCGTGAAGGGTAGGTGCAAAGTGAACAAATGATCTTTAATGGTAGCACTTTATTTTCCAAAATACTCTAACTTCTGTTACAAACCATCTCCAAATACCACGACTTAACAAAATCAGTTACTTTTGACTCCCATCTAGGTACAATGTGGACGTTGGTTGGGATGGAGCCAGTGGGAAGTGGATTGCCCTGTCCTGCATGGTCTTCCATGCACTCAGGTTCCTTCTGTCAAATGACCCTGTAACCTAGGCTTTCCTGTCTGGCTCACAGAGAAGGGGGGAGCAAGAGAAAGGGCACCTTGAAAGGGATTTTAGGGGTGAGGCTTATAAATGCTGTATATCACCGAACTCATCTTCATTGCCACACCTGTGAAGGGACTAGACCACATAATGTAGCCGTGGCAGTGGGAATTAGAGGTGAATATGGATGTTAGAAACTACTAGCAATCTCTGGGAAGCAGCGACAAGTAGGCTGACAGCAACAGTATCCAAGACTCTGAAAGTATGGGAGGTGGGAGTGAGGAGGGGAGGTAGGAATGGGTACAGAAAGGAGGGGAGTAAAGATAAATCACTACCTATGTAGCAATCTTAGAAGCTGAGTCTGTTTACATGCCATGTACAAGATATCACGGTGGAATTTGAAATGATAGATACTGACATGATAGATAGTCAAATTGGATGTGTACTGAAATCAAACAGAAAGTAATATTCTCCAACTTGACAGTTTCCATCAGCAGCCTTTCCAATGCAGAATGGGAGTTGGGGTCAAGTTGAAATAAAAAATCTCTAATATTATTTCATTTTAATCAGGGCATTAATGAAAGTTTAGATCTCTTTTTTAAAGATTTTATTTTTAAGTAATGTTTACGCCCAACATGGGGCTCACACTTACAACCCCAAGATCAGGAGTCACATACTCTTCCAACTGAGCCATAGTGCTTCTTCCATTGATCACACTCCCCATTCGCTAAGATATTTTGTTTAAGACATTTGTGTCATTACACATGAATATTTTAATTTTAGTCATCTTCTCAGTCAAGAGGAAATGACCTTTGTTTGACATTGTTTATTTTGTTGTAAATTGTACTTAAATAACTTCCATTAATACCACTGTGGGAAGTTCAGCAACTATAGCAGAAATTTACACTTATAAAACTATATTAAATTGGAAAGCTCCATGTAAGCATTTGCTGGTAGTAGCAGCCATAAATCAATACAATTATCTAGAATGTTACTAGTTCCAGGTTCTTTTGAAGAAAAAAATAGTGTATTAGGCAATATTTTCACTGTGTTATGTGTATTTTCCTAAGATAGAAGTTACTGTTTTTGATTTTCAAGAGTCCAGAATATTTTTTTTAAATTTAAATGTTTTTAATGTTTACTTATTTTTGAGAGAAAGAGTGCAAGCGAGGGAGGGGTAGAGAGAGAGGGAAACACAGAATCTGAAACAGGCTCCAGGCTCTGAGCTGTCAGCATGGAACCTGATGCAAGGCTTGAACTCACAAACTGTGAGATCAAGACCTGAGCCAAAGACTGATGTTTAACCGACTGAGCCACCCAGGCATCCCAAGAGCCCAGGATATTTTTCTAAGCTGACAAATCTCAGCGACTTCAAAAGACACTTTAAAATGAGTCCTTCTTTTCTCTAAGCCATTGTAATTATTGCAGTTACAAACTTGTCAAGAGAAGCACCATTGTTGTATTTGTAATAGTATAGATCATTTCAATTCTCCCTAAATTGATTTATAGATCTAGTATTTGCACAATTAAATTCTCATTGGGTATGTAAAAGTTGACAAATTAATTATGTTTCTTTTGTTGCAAGTTTTTATTTAAATTCTAGTTAGTTAACATATAGTTTAATACTGGTTTCAGGAATATAACAAATTAATTCTAAAATTTACATGAAATTCCAAAGAAGTTAAAGAACACAAAACAATCTTGAAGAATATATGTAAAGAACTTACAATTCCAGTTATCATGACTGATTGTAGAGCTACAGTAATTATGACAATGTGGTATTATACAAGGATGGTAAGTAGACACCAATGAAATAAAAGACAATCCAGAAGGAGACACATACACACAATCAATCTAATTTATGACAAAAGTGTCACTAACAATCAATAGGGAAATTATTTTTTTCCTGATAAATGGTGCTGGATCCAATGGGCATACATATGAAAAAAAAATATATTGACTCCCATGTTGCATCATGCACAATAATGAATTCACAGACCTAATTGTGAAACATAAATTCGTAAGTCTTTAGAAGAGAGCATAGGCAAATAATTTTATGGCCTGAGGTATATGGATTTCTCTAAACAGAACATAAAACATCAGAAAAAGAAAGATTAATAAATTGTCCTTCATTAAAGTAGGAAGTTCTGTCATTAAAGGATACTGTTAAGGGACACCTGGGTGGCTCAGTCAGTGAAGCATCCAACTCTTGATTTCAGCTCAGGTCATGATCTCATGGTTCATGGGATCAAGCCCTGCATTGGGCTCCATAATGACAGTACAGAGCCAGCTTGGGATTCTCTCTCTCCCTCTCTCTCTGCCCCTCCCACACTCTGTCTCCCTCTCTCAAAATAAATAAAAATAAACATGAAAAAAAAAGATACTGTAGGCAAGTGAGCAGTGAGAAAAGGCAAAACTGAAGATAAACACCAGAAAACTGGTTATCTTGAGGGAGCACTCTCGCCTGTGGGGGAACATCAGAGAGCCATTGGGGGTGCTGGTAATATTCTCTATCTTGTTCTATTTGGCGGTTTCACACATGTAGACATATTAACATCAAACTAAAATTACAATTTGTGCATTTCATCGTACATAAATTCAACTTAAATAAAAGAAGAGTTCTTGGTTTTGCATTTAATTTTATGACTTTATACACAGAAGTGCTTATGATTAAATCTCCATATTTGTTTTTAATTATCACCACCAAATATTGATTTTAATCCATCCTTTGTTGGGAGCACTTTCAAGTAGTTTTCCTGGCAAGAAATATGTTCTTAGCAATATATGATCTGAGACCTTGCATACTTAAGAATACCTCTCACTTAATTCACACAAATGTGAACACAGGTCACTCAGGTCATAACCTGTTTAGCCAGGTCTTACTAGTCAGCCCATGCCAGGCCAGTGCCAGCATCCATCATGGTGGTCTGTTTCTGTGCCAGACTGATTATTAAATGCATTATTTTGAACATATCTCTTTCCTATTTTTTTTTCTTTTGGCTTATAAATAACAAACTTATTTCTCACAACTCTAGAAGTCTGTGGCCAGGGTGCCAGCAAGGTCAGGTTGTGGTGAGAGGCCTCTGCCACATTGTAGCCTGCTGATTTCTGTTGTATCATCCCATGGCAGAAGGGATGAGAGATGAATTATCCCTCTTAAGGTTACTTTTTAAATTTTTAACCTTTTTTCTTTGGAAATGTAAATTTGGATAGGTCCTCTCTTTGTTGTTTTTGTTTCTGTTGCTGTTGCCTGGGATTTGGTGAGTACATGCAGTCCAAAACATGCAGGTTCTTCTTCAGCTCAGAAGAATTTTCTATAAAGTAATTGCTTATTATGTCCAGTTTCCTTTGGAATATTTCTTAGGTCCCACAGTGGTATTAATGGAAGTTATTTAAGTACAATTTACAACAAAATAAACAATGTCAAACAAAGGTCATTTCCTCTTGACTGAGAAGATGACTAAAATTAAAATATTCATGTGTAATGACACAAATGTCTTAAAATATCTTAGCGAATGGGGAGTGTGATCAATGGAAGAAGCACTATGGCTCAGTTGGAAGAGTATGTGACTCCTGATCTTGGGGTTGTAAGTGTGAGCCCCATGTTGGGCGTAATTATTTCTGCAAATATCAAATATTTTATGTTCTCTTCTCCAATACTGATTTTTAAATTGTGATTGCTTTCGGTATTTCTATCCATACCTTTTCACTTCTGCCATTTCCTTTTATGTCCTTGCCTTTACTTCTTACTCCCCAGGGGTTTTTACTATTCCATATCTGCTTCAGTCAGATGTCTTTTAACATGGTCTAGTATTCTGTTTTTCTTCTTCTTCTTCTTCTTCTTCTTCTTCTTCTTCTTCTGAGAGAGAGGTGCAAGTGAGCGAGGGGCAGAGAGAGAGAAGGGGGGAGAGAGAGAGAATCCCAGGAGGGGCAGAGACAGAGAAAGATAGAATTGGGGCTTACCCAAAGCTGGGCTCATGTTTGCCTTAAGCGGGGCACAAGCTCACCCAATATGGGATTCAAACTCATAAACCAAACCGTGAGATCATGACCTGAGCCAAAGTTAGATGCTTAAGGACTGAGCCACCCAGGTGCCCTCTAATGTTCCATTTCGAATGGAAATGAATGTTCACAACTATACCTCTCAGCCATTAGCATTTTTAACTATATCTGTGAATTATTTTCTCTTTACTACTTTGGAGAATGAGCCTAGCATCTGCTAAAAGACAAAGTAGACTATCTCTTGTACCACTTATAGCCCACTTGGCTACTCATAGCCTTCAGTACAAATGGAAAGAAAGCTTGATAATATCAACTGGTGATACCTAACCATAATCCAGGCTGGTTTTGAGGAGTCTAATGTCAGCTCTTACACTTTCCTGGCAGGGATTTCCGACTAATTACCAATAGGTGCTGTTTACAGTGTTATTCCTGCTTTCTACTGAGGAAAAAAAAAATCCTTGGCAACCAAAATCCCAGAATGCACTTAGCCATTGCCCTGCTTCCCTGGTATGCTGCTCATTGCGATTTATGGTCTCTGAATGATACATAGAGATAAGCTAGGAATAGACAGCTTTCAGTTGCAGGAAACAACACACTTTAGAAACATTTTAAGAAGACATTGGTTTAAAACATAGGAAATTGGGTGCTTACAAAAATCACTGAAGGAAAAGCAGGCTTTAGTGACTCTAAGATCAATACCATTGAACTGACCCACCAGGGAGCTACAATCTTTACCAAAAGGAGATTGGAGAGACAAGGAGGGCATCTCTGAAATTGTGATCCAAAGAATGGCTGTGACCCAGAGAATCAGAAGCCACTACCTCTGCCACTACTTACTGGCAGCCACAAAGTGAGTGACTAGAAAACAAAATGCTGAGTTGGACCACAAATGTCCCTTGCATCTGCCTTTGTAAACCATGCTCTAAAAGGAGCTTGGCAGACTTCAGCTCCCCAGGCCGGGTTCAATCAGCAAACACAGCCAAACTCCTGTGTTTACAGTTTGTCCATGGCTTCACTCACCACAACAGCAGAGTTGAGTAGTTGCGACAGAGTTTGTGTGTGGCCTCTGGGCCCACAGAATGTAACAGATATACAGTCTGTCTCTCTAAAGAAAAAGTAATGCCAACCTCTACTCTAGAAGTCAGTGGTTGGAATGCCATTTTAGAAAAATCCAACAAGTATACAATGCTGTCTGCCAGAAACAATACCCAACGAAACAGGAGAGTTCTGCCTTCCCTGCATTAGGCTGTTCCATCCAAAGGACACAACCCAATTCTTCTCCTCAACCTTCAAGGGAGTTTTATTTATTTATTTATTTATTTATTTATTTATTTATTTATTTATTTTTCAGTGTTTATTTTATTTTTTGAGAAAGAGGGAAAGACAGGGCATGAGCAGGGGAGGGGCAGAGAGAGAAGGGAGACATCCGAAATAGGCTCCAGGCACTGAGCTGTCAGCACAGAGCCCGACACAGGGCTCCAATTCATGAACCATGAGATCATGACTTGTGCTGAAGTCAGAGGCTTAACCAGCTGAGCCATCCAGGTGCCCCTTCAAGGGAGTTTTAAAAATGGACTTTTTATTTTCCGACTTTTGCATTGGAGGAGGCCACATCAGGAGAAAGCTGGAGCAAAATGTGTCATTTCACCATATCCACCAAATCCAATCTTTATGAAAATAATTTTTACACCCATTTCTCCTTATACTTCCAACAACAATGGCAACCTACAATACCCATTGTCATACAGATATAAATGCATTTACCCTCCCCTCAGGGAGGTAGAATCAGTCTCATCAAAGACTGTTTTCACCTCTAGATGATACTCATTCCTCTTTAATTCAACCCAAATGGCATCTTAAACATCCTGTCCCATTTTTCTTTTCATCTCTCTCTCTTCCAGGCTGAATACAGATGTGGAGGTGAGCTATATTTGACGTGATGGGTAGGGTCACCGTTTAGGAATGGGACAATAGGCAATGAAAAGAGTTCCAATCCCTGACAATGGCTCAAACTATCATCCAGCCTTAGACCACAGTCCAGACTAATATATGAGAGAGACATGACTTTTCTCTTAAGCCACCCTACTATGGATTGAGTTACCACAGTAGCAGCTTTGATTGTTCTCTTATCCATAAACCTAAAATTTTAATTAAAAATTGAACATCAATGATGTATCTTATATTAAAAAAAGTGACAGAAAGAAAAAGGAGAAAAATTAATTCGTAAGTTAAATACATACCTAACATAGACACAAAGAAATTATGTATTTCTAATAGTAGTCACAAGGCCTATGCCACATCATCTTGCTTTCATGCAACACTTGGCTGGTTACTTTTGCTTACTTTGCTTGATGGTTTATTTGTTTGGTCTGTAGGTTGATCCAAGTCCTCTCTTCTGAGATATCTGGCCTCTTCATGGTCTTGCCTGGATGACCATTTGGTCAGTATCATCTATTAACTTTTACCACTAGATTGGCCAGTACAGGAGGCAACTCAGAGATCACTTGACCCCAACCACATTCCACTTTGTTCCCATCGCAAGGCACTAGCCCTATTTCCCTTTGGAAATTAGATAAATCACTAGAAAACAAAGTTATTCTAACCTCACCCTGGTGGATGTTGCTTAATTTTATTTTGTTTTGCTTGTTGCAAGGAGAGTCTAAAATGCAACCATAATTCACTATGTCCCCTGTAGAAGCATTCTTCCCTTCAGTAACTTGACAAAAATATTGCCCCAAGCCTGGTATGATACCTATTTCTTAACCTCCTTCGGAGAAAAAAAAATTGGTATTTCTAATGAAATTGCTTAGGTACCATTGCATACTTGCCTAAGGAACTGTAATAAGCCTAAGATCTGTTCTGGCTACGAGCCACACTTTTCTGTAAATGGCGCTAGAAAGAGATAAGCCTTTGAATTGGTCTGCTTAGGCCCCTTTCCTTGAACAACCCTGAAATAAAGTTTTGACAGGTTCACATAATTAAACTGTCAGAATAGATTTTTGTTTTTAAGTGGAAGAGGTTTTTTTGAAGGTGACATTGCTCCTGTAGGTTAGAACATCACTTTCATGTCTACTCCTTGGTTCCTCAACTCTTATATTATGGCTATGGGGGTGGGGGAGTATTCTTTACAATATTTCTTCTACTTTAAGTCTTTGCATTCTGTTTGGTTCTGTTTTAGATTTTTGTGTCTCTGACATTGGCCTGCTTCTTAAAATGACTGCAAATCATAGTTTACCTGATACCGTGTTTTTCCTTCTTAACAGTACTTAAAGTAACGATGCTCCTTATAATCAAGGCCAGTTACGACATGAATCACTGCTTAAGATCATATAATGCATTCTTCTTAGCCTCACAAGGTACTATCTTCCCCAAAGTGCTAAAACTGAGGCTTCAATATGCTATTTTATTATTCTAAAAAGGCATCTCCTTTGGGGTAACAGGAAACATAGTACAACCAGAAAATTCCTCAGGCTTCAGGACATTGTCCCACTTTTCCCACTAGAAAACAAGTCCATTGTGTGGAAACAACATTACAAGGAATCCTGAAGCTGTGAATGAGGTATTCAGTAAGACCATGGATAAGTGTCTGTTCTAGAGAGAACAAATCACTGTGACGTGGCTCAGAGTAATCAACCCGCCTGCAAACGTTTTCTGGTACCTCTGGGATAAGCCAGCATATGATGTACAGCATTTAGAGGTACAAAACAGAGATTTGGGCAAGTGGGACACGTCACAGTACTATTAGCCAAATTAGCCTTGGTGAAGAGAAATCCATACATAAATGCCACCATGGCCATTTCGTCCCTGTCTCTGAATGCCTTGAATAAGCACTGGACTGGCTGGGGGAGAGACTAAGAAAGATGCATAAATCTTACTCGTGGAATTATTTTTATGCTCCCACATTTGTGATTTATTGAACCAATTGACTTACAACACATTACAGATGTCACAATTATAGTAAACTAATTTAGCAGTCTGTGGTTAACTGGTAGAGTTTGCTGAGTATGTTTTGTAAAGGAAGGGAAATACCAAATCCCTGAGATAGTGGTTCCACTACAGTCTAAGAGACAAAGGAGATTCTGTTTCTCAGACATTTGAATCAGACTAATGAAAGAGAAAAGAACATTCTCCATCTGAAGCACTGCCTCACTAGAAATACTCTGGTAAATATAAACTGCACTGTTTATAGTGTAGCTCTTAAGATAGTTCATAAATCATAACGCCCCTTTCCTGGGCTTCAAAGTTAGAGGGTTTGGTCTTTACATTTGTACATCTCCAGCGTTGGGACATTTCAGCCTCAATATCTTCATTCTGAAGTTAACAATCTACTTCACATTTCTTTATGAAATTCGAACACAGTACTTTAAGCCAGAACTTCAATACGGAGCACATACCACAAGCCCTATTGCAAACCCTATTCCTCAGCAGGTTACAAAATAGCTCAGGGAGGGTTGGTTAAGGCCGTGGGTGCCTCGGAGGGGGTGCAGATAGATCCTACACAATTTGTTGATACACAAAAACTTGTTTCCAGCTTAGAGACTCTGCTACTCTGTAGTCAAATGGTAATTATGACAACATTGGGATTTCTCTTACTGAGTGAAAATCTCTTTTACTAAGTTTAATTCTGTGGCAGTAAGATGCAAGTTTCTTTTATTTCTTTAATAACTAATTGCCAGGGAATTAAAATCCAACAACCACTGTTTTTGGTAGCTTTTGGAGAAACTGAAGGGAAAAGAAGTCATGCTCTGTGTTGAAGGAATTATAAGCACTAGGAAACTGACACAAGAAGATAAAATGTCACAAAAGCTAAATCTGTATCACAGCCACAACTCAGGGGTGACCTTTCATGGAAGACTTAATCCACTCCCCAGAACTATTTGTGTCTTCTTTTGACTTGATTTCTCTTGTTTTTGTGTTTGCTGCATATAATTAGCAATAAACTCTTTATCCTTTTCAGGTTGTCACTGTCCAATAAAATGAATGCATTTTGAATAAATTCCTTTTTAAAAAACACTGCATAAAAAGTGATTTTTCACATTCTGTAACTGTATCACTTAGTAACTTCCCAAACTGCTTTATAAATATGCTTCAGAACATCTATTCCATGGATTTTGTTAATAATATAAAAAACAATTTCCTATTTCGATCTCTCTAAAAAAATTTTTCATTTCATTTATTTACATATTTAGTTTTGAGAGAAAGAGAGACAGACAGAGAGAGAGAGAGAGAGAGAAGACAGAAGCAGGATAGACAGAGAGAGAGGGAGACACAGAATCTGAAGCAGTCTCCAGGCTCCAAGTGTCAGTGCAGAGCCCAATGTGGGGCTTGAACCCACGAGACATGAGGTCATGACCTGAGCCAAAGTTAGATGCTTAACTGACTGAGTCACCCAGGCGCCCCTTAAATTTATTTTTCTTAATAACAACTTTATTGATGTATAATTAATGTACCATAAAATTCATTTTTAAGTATAAATTCATAATTTTTAGTGTATTCAGTATTTGTATGAGAGTAGCCACTTTACCGTCTGCAACTACGTGGATGGAACTGGAGGGTTAATTATGCTAAATGAAATTAGTCCGAGAAAGGCAAATACCATATGACTTTACTCATATGAGGACTTTAAGATACAAAACAGATGAACATAAGGGAAGGGAAACAAAAATAATATAAAAACAGGGAGGGGGACAAAACCTAAGAGACTCAAATATGGAGAACAAACAGAGGGTTACTGGAGGGGTTGTGGGAGGGGGGATGGGCTAGATGGGTAAGGGACATTAAGGAATCTACTCCTGAAATCATTGTTGCACTATATGCTAATTTGGATTTAAATTAAAAAATAAAATAAAATAAATGGTGTCTGCCAGGCTTCGCCACAATCAGGTAACTCCAAGATAAAGTTACTATTTTTTCCATTTGGAATTAATGAGTATTAATTCTGTGAGGAGATATTTTAGTTCTAAATAAATATTTTATTCTTCATCAAAAACAAATAAATAAAGTAGCCGTTTTATCCACGAAGCTTTGCTTTTAGCAAGACACTTACTTCATCCCAGATCAAAAGTAACAGTTTCAAGAATGACTTTGTCACTATCTACCATGTGTTACCAGTGCCTCATTGTTTAATGGCAACGGGTCCCTTCCCACCTTTAAACCCAAATTTGATCAAATCTGCAATCCCACATTTCTATCCATGAGGGTGCATTGACCATACCACTTCCTGTATATGGTGCTTCCTGTGTTGTTATTCAGAATTCAGATACAGGAAACAAGAATCACTCTACACTCTAGCTATCTAAAGCACAAAAAGTCAAATACCTAAAGGGAATGGGGTACTTGTAAGATCATTTGATCTCTTTTGTTGGGGTGGGAGGAGGGAGGATGAGCGTCAGAATTTTTATTTTCAATTTTGCCTGTAACAATCATTTCTGTTGTGTTATGTTTATATTTTCGTTAAGAATAACCTTGATTCTTTGGTTTTCTCCTCTTCATCCTCTATATCTATCCTCACCTAGCTTGTTATTTTAGTTCTTTGTTCTTTCCTCTGTATTCAATAAGTGCCATTCCAGTTTATCCCCAATATCAGTGGTTCTCTTTCCCAAGAGTCAATTTGGTACCTTACCTCCTTGTAAATATATTTTAAGTCATTGATTGATAGCAATTTGGGGTGTTTGTCTTGTTTATTTTGCATTTGTTTGTTTTGCAAACAGTCTTCATTTTTTTAAGCCATTGTTTTATCTCTTGGAGTTAACCTCTTTTATTGTGGCTATGTGTTCTTTTATGCTACTCAGAATGCCACAATGTTTTCTTGTAATAATTAGCGTCCTAGAATCTTTTTCTTTTTCATGTTAATGCTTGTTTTCTTAATGCTACCGCACTGGATCTTCTCAGAAATTCCATATTGAGGGTATTTTTTTCCATTGAGCTTTTCAACAATAAATGTGGCCAAAGCTGTAGAGAACCATGGGGTGCCAGAAACAGAATATATAGACAAGTTTGGGTCAAGAACATAATCCATTTGGTCAAGAACTATACATCCATTGTATTGTAGTAACACATTTTCAGAAGATAAGCTCCATGCTGAATATTATCTGCCTATTACATCTAAGGGGTCTTCAGACTCATAAAACTCAGATGTGCAAAAATTGAACTTTCTTTTGATTCTCCTTAATTGAACTTAAACTTAGCCCTCAAGCCTCCATTTTGTTTTTACTAAAGACAAATTGTAATCTGCCAGTTCTCTTTAAACTCAGTCTGTACTAACAGAGTTTTAATTCTGTTCATTTAAGAGTATTTATTCCCTTTCTCTTCCCTTCTTCCCTGCAAGGAATAGTTGATTAGTTGATATCTATCCATTACCATTTTCTTCCCTAGTTTACCTTCACTGAGATATATAATCCATATTGTTCTAGAAAGATTGATATTCACTCCCTCTGCCATCAGCTGCTAACACCTGTGATACTGTCTTGTTCTCCACTTGCTAGGATAATGTACCTCACCCTACATATTCCTCATCACAGCGCCAAGGCATATGTAATGCCATCTGTACTTTCTCAGCCTTCCTCTGTATCATTTTCAAGGGGACATAGAAATCATTCAGGTGCTCATGTATACTGTTCTGGGTCCTTGGAGAGAAGGAGGAAATGAGTAATAGCCTGTCATTCTATAACTGCCCTGCATCCATTCGTATTCCATTATGACTAGGCACTCTGTGTTAATGTCCCCCCCTCCTAACAATTCGAATAAGAGGAAGAGGACAGGGCACCCCTGCTTTCCAATTGACAAACCCCTTTGAAAATATCTATCAAGACCAACCCAGACTTTGGCCTTGAGAGGGAGAAAGGCAAGATACTTTTCCTAAGTGCCCACATAGAAGA
Organism: Panthera tigris; assembly: GCF_018350195.1. Lineage (NCBI taxonomy): Eukaryota > Metazoa > Chordata > Mammalia > Carnivora > Felidae > Panthera > Panthera tigris. The sequence goes on along the minus strand of NC_056666.1, from coordinate 67,539,996 downwards.
ATGTTTCTTTTGCCGAATTTTAACCTTTTTCCCCTCAGACCATAAAGGACTTTTATTATCTATCTCCTGTGTCACGAAAGAGGAAGGTGTATATAGTGGAGAGAACCCAAACTGACTCATCTACTTTCTTTCCAGCCCATTACATTTTCTTCTGTTAAGTTTTACCTCAGGATTCTCAAAGCTTCTATTTTTATATTTACATATTTACTTTGGAAATTAAAATCATTTTTCTTTTTCTTGTATTTAGAGACCATTCTTCCTAGTACATTGTTACTTAAGAAATCATTCAGAAATTTCTTTTTTTCCCTAAAACGTTTCATGTTCTCCCTTTTCAGAGGCAGTAGAAAGGCACTTAAGGCAATAAGGAGCAGTTGCTTCAATGGGTCGGTGGGTAGGTGGATGAATAAGAAATTGCATCTTGGTGAAAAATTAGAAGCTATAGCTCCAAATTTCATACCACTCCCCAAATATTCTTCTCATAGCCTTTCTTTTTTTTAATTTTTTTAATGTTTATTTATTTTTGAGAGACAGAGAGAGACAGAGTGTGAGTGGGGGAGGGGCAGAGAGAGTAAGACACAGAATCTGAAGAGGCTCCAGGCTCTGAGCTGTCAGCACAGAGCCCGATGCGGGGCTCGAACTCACAAGCCGTGAGATTATGACCTCAGCGGAAGTTGGGCGCTTAACCGACTGGGCCACCCAGGCGCCCCTCATAGCCTTTCTTAAGAGGTAGAAGTATCCTTTTGTGTCCCCTTCCTGGTTTTCTACAATGAATTAATATAGTACATGCAGATAAAAATCTCCTGGATTCTTCAGGACTCCTGTCTAGCCAAACCTAAGCTGCTTCCCTTTACCTGAATGATGGGGGTGGAGAGAAAAGACCAAAAGAATAGCCTTCTGACCAAATTCAAAATAAGGATGAACCTGGCAAAGGAATGATTTTCTTTTTCTCTGGTTGATCAAGAATCTGAACTGCTAATGAAAAGGTAGACCAGTGGGGAAGGATCATAGGTCTTGCAAACTTCTTTCAGATGGGTAGGTTTGCTTTCTTTCCCTTAGAGAAGAAAAGTGGGCAAATCACTCTATTTTTCTCACTCCAAATCCCATGAAATTTAAAATTAATGGAAATTGCTAAGGTTCCTGGAAGTCGATGATCTGTCATGCAATGGATTGCCTGCCGGCTTCCTCAAGATTCTACATGAGAAGCGTGGGTGTGAGGAGGCTGCATTAGAAACTGCCTGCCATTTTTAAGACTGGGAATTTTTTTTTTAATAATAATTATGCTCGGTGTAATTTGTTTATTGGTAAAGTCAAAATTCTGGAAACCACAACACAGCCAGTCTAAAATAACCTTACTGAGGTGAGCTTTTTTTTCTTTTCTTTCTTTCTTTCTTTCTTTCTTTCTTTTTTTCTTTCTTTCTTTCTTTCTTTCTTTCTTTCTTTCTTTCTTTCTTTCTTTCTTTCTTTGGTTTACTCTAATGGTCTCTTTTGTGCTCTGTAAATAGTAATCATCTAACCCTGTCTCTGCACCTGGAAGTAAAAGAATTCAGCATTATGTGAGGAAGAATGCTCGCCATGACCCAGTTCTATCCTTCACTACATAACTTTCTCTCCTGAAAGCACTGATTGATTTCAAAGAGACTGCTGCAGAGAGATCGTCTGCGATGTGAAGAGAATTAGAATTGGACCCAAAGGTACAAGTGTAACTGGTGCTAAAAATAGCTCACACTTTAGAAAGTTGATTAACACCGAGAGAGAGAGAGAGAGAGAGAGAGAGAGAGAGAGAGAGAAGTTATTAAAATGTTCAATTATAATCTCTGCAGCTTGGTGATTCTATTTTTAATCTTTAAGTTATTATGTATGCAAAATGCAGAAGGGTGTGAACCCTACCAGGAACAGTAAAATAAAGAGTGGGAGCTGCAAATGCTTCCTTTAAGAAGCAGCCACAGAGTTTGATGATAGCAGGTATTATTATTACTGCAAATGTCTTGGTCCAATATATCCATCCCTATCAGGGCAAAAAAAAATTCCTACAACTCATATTACTTAGGAATCCCAGGAATCCCAGAATTTCTTTTTAATATGAATTTTGGAAATTCCAAGGGCACCTGGGTGGCTCAGTCGGTTGAGCATCCTCTCTTGGTTTAGGCTCAGGTCATGATCTCACTGTTCGTGAGTTCAAGCCCCACATTGGGCTCTGTGCTGAGAGAAGCATGCTTGGGATTTTCTCTCTTTCTCTCTCTTTGCCCCTCCCCCACTCACTCTGTCTCTGTCTCTCTCAAAATAAATAAATAAAATTTTAAAAATTTTAGAAATTCCATATCCTAGATTTAATGTATGCTTACATTCATTCTTGACACTTATACATTCTTATACACTTATATGTATTCATTTTTATACACTTTTGACCACATTAAAAATAGAGTATCATTGTAATTCCAAATATTAATTGGTAATGTAAAAATCCATTCACTCCTAGAATTAGCACAACCATCCGTCTATCTGATTGCTCAAACTAGAAGCTTCAAAGCCCCTCTTGATTCCTTCTCTCTCACTTCCCAAAGCCAAAAACCAGGTCCTGTCAATTTTGCCTTTTATTTTTTTTTATTTTTATTTTTATTTTTTATTTATTTTTTGGGACAGAGAGAGACAGAGCATGAACAGGGGAGGGGCAGAGAGAGAGGGAGACACAGAATCGGAAACAGGCTCCAGGCTCTGAGCCATCAGCCCAGAGCCTGACGCGGGGCTCGAACTCAGGGACCATGAGATCGAGACCTGGCTGAAGTCGGACACTTAACCGACTGCGCCACCCAGGCGCCCCAATTTTGCCTTTTAAATAACACTCAAATCACCATACTTCTTTCCATCCCCATGGTGGTAGCTCCCATCCAATCTACTAAAATCTCTTGCCTAAACTATTATAAAAACCTCCCTACACTTTCCCAAACCTACTGTGTTCTCCTCTACCCAGTCTCCATTTTGCAATCAGAGTAATAGGTCAGAACTACATCTGGTTATTTATTCCCCTTCTTAAAAACTTCTGATGATTTCTTCTCACTGTTGGGGAGAGTCCAGTATCCACACCAAGACTTTAGGAAGGGTTCCCAAACCAGCCCCTGCCAGCTCTCCACTTCATACATGCTCTTCTTCCCCTCACTGACTCTGTTCCAGCACAAGGGGCTTCTCACGGTTCCTCAAACTAATACATGCCATCCTCTAACTGAGGGGGTTTATGCATGCTCTTTCCCCTGCCTGGGACGCTTGTCTCTTTGGCCGGCTAACTTCTCATTCTCAGAATTATTCCCCAAAAGCACCTCTATTACATGTAAAAGGCATGTTTTCCTAACGTCTTCATACCCTTCATCATACTACTAATTGTTCGTGTAATGTCTCCTTACTTTGCTAGTGTGTATGACAGCAGTGACATGATGATTGTATTTCTTGGCACTCAGTGTAGTTCATGGCTAATTAAATAATTATTTCCTAGACGAATGACTAAAGTGCCATCTATAGTTATGAAATCTAGAAACTAAAAGAAGACTGTCTTGTGGCCTGAAGGAAAATGAAAGGGAGAAAAGCTCTCAGCGGAAGTTACATTCACTACGGGGCTTGAAAAATAAGTAGGGCTTGTCAGGTAGAAAGAGCTGGTAGATTATTCCCAGAACTGGGACTAGCACAAGTGAAGGCACGGAAGTGAATGAAATGTTTAGGGCTTGGTGAGTTCTCCGTGACTAGAGTAGGTGAGGAAGAGGGAAATGATTGTAGCTACGCTAGCATTGGTAAAGCTAATTCAGGTTCAAGATGTTAAAAGCTTCTGTGCTACCCTAAGTAGTTCAGTTCTAACAGGGGAGGAAAATGATCATAACAATTAATAAAATCACACAGGTGTTAGCATATTACTATTGAGAGCATCTGATACAACACACATACCTTTTCTCATTTTCTTTGACTAAAATTGGTGTCAAGTGAATTAATTCATCTTCAAATAGAAAACATTTATATCATACCAGTCATCTCATATATATTGTTATGTTTATTCTACGATTCTTAGAGAAAAAATAATTTTCTAGAAAGAGAAAACCTATCATTTTAATTCAATACATTTGCAACTTTGAGATTTTTTTTTTCTTTTCTGAAGATATTCCTTTATGCAATTGAATTTTCCCATTGATTCTACAAATAAGCAGTGTCTAAAATAAAGAAATATAAATACCACATGGGTAAATGCATTAATGCTTTAAATATGTCTAGAAAACAATCATATTTTAATATCCTTAATGGGGGCAAAGTTAATAGGTAGCCATGCAAGAAGAAACAACTCTTTGCTGCCATCTGATGGCAGCCCATTTTGCCACCGGACTGTCTCTTTTGGTCCCACTTCAAGCCCCTGTGAAGATAATAGGCCAGCTTAACCAAAAAGCAGTCTGTTGAGAACCCAAGAGAATTTGTTCCAACGGACATAAGGGTTCTCTGACTTTCATAGTTATTAAAATGTTCAGTGGTTCCATTTCTTCTTTAACAGTTAGCAGGTAAAGTGTCAGTGACATTAATATAAGAGACAAAGCAGATTCCTTTGAGTTAAGGCAGGGCTAACAAGGAATCCTGGAGGAGCTCTTCTTCTCGAATGTTGTCAGCCCAGTACTCCCTGGAAACCACCCCTAACCAGAGAAGCCTCTCTTGTTCCATCTTCTCAAACGGTTCCTTGGTACAAACAAATGAGGCTTTTGAGCATTAACCAATTCATTCATTTAAAAAGTGTTCATACTTTGGTGAACAGTGTAGACATGGAACTTACATGGTAGTAAGAATAACATGGGATAAAAGGAAATAGACAAATTAACAGTGGAAAAGTATAATAACAGTTTTGAAGGAAACGAGGGTCCACTGGAATATCAGATGAGAATGTACATTAGGAAAAGTGATCAGGGATAGACCTCATAAGGATATAACAGTGAAGTTGAGGCCTAAAGGAAGAGAATGAGCTAATCATGTAGAAATGTGGGATAAGTGCATTCTAGACATAGAAAATAGCACGTGTGAAAGGCATGAGATAAGACAGAGCTTGGAACAGTCAGTACGTAGAAGATGTTAGATGGGTGTGGTGGGTGGGAAGAGTAATGAAAGATGAAGCTAGGCCTGGACAATGCAAAGTCTTTAGGCCACTGAAAGGACTTCAGATTTTATTCTGAATTCAGTGAAAAAATAGAACATAAAGATGTTATTTGAATCCGTGATAACTGAAAATACCACCAAGGGAGGATATAATACCACCATGAATCCATGAAAACTGAAAATACCACGAAGGGAGTGTGAAAGAGGACAAGACAAGGCAGGACTGGAGGAATCACATCCTGTTATGTGTCCTTCACACTAGTTTTCCTTCTCTCGATCCACTAACTCTGACTGCTATGTATCCAACCCATGCTTTTTTAAAAGTCTCCATCTTGGGGCGCCTGGGTGGCTCAGTCGGTTGAGCATCCGACTTCGGCTCAGGTCACGATCTCGCGGTCCGCGAGTTCGAGTCCCGCGTCGGGCTCTGGGCTCATGGCTCAGAGCCTGGAGCCTGCTTCCGATTCTGTGTTTCCCTCTCTGCCCCTCCCCCGTTCATGCTGTGTCTCTCTCAGTCTCATAAATAAATAAACGTTAAAAAAAAAATAAAAATAAATAAAATAAAAGTCTCCATCTCTGTAACAAACTGTAATCTCTGTCTCATCCTATAGGTTTGACCTTCAGCCTGCTTCTGTCTAAGGATTTATCAGTAGCCATTTCAGGTGAATTAGACGTTCCATCTGTGGGCCCTGGTTCCTGGTTACTTTTGCAGTCATAGCCTTGAATCTGGATAACTGTCCATTCTGGCCTTTGGCCAGGAACTTAAGTCTACTCCGATAGATTGGATGACCTAAAGATTTCTGTGAAGGAAGGGTATCATGAAAAATCTTCATGGAAGGGGCACCTGGGAGGCTCAATCAGTTAAGCATCCTACTCTTGGTTTTGCCTCAGGTCATGATCTCACAGTTCGTGAGGTCGAGCCCCACTTTGGGCACTGTGTGAACAGCGCAGAGCCTGCTTGGGATTTGCTCTCTCCCCCTCTCTCTGCCTTTCCTCTGCTCGTGCTCTCTCTTTTTCTCAAAATAAATAAATAAATAAATATTTTTTTAAAATCTTCATGAAAAATAAATTTTTTCAGGTTCTTTTCACAGAAGTCTGTTCATTTTGGAAGTGGAAACTTGCTAGTAAAAAGAAATTACTTGCATGGAATTACTGATTTCTGCTCTTTATTTTTATAGCTCCAATTCATGCCATTTTACCATGTTGGTATATATCTATATATCTTCTCTGAAAATTAATATATTACTTACTCTGAAAGCAAATGTAATTTCATCTTAACACTAGAATGGATTTTAAAAAGGATAGAAATAAAGCTCTTTGTTCTAGAGTCTGCATAGATATTTTTTTTCATGTACACAGTTTGCCACAGAAAATGACTTCTCAAATTAATGTTCTTTAAAATTTTGTAATGATTTATTTTGAGAGAGAGAGAGAGTGCACATGCACGAGCAAGGGAAGAGCAGAGAGAAAGGGAGAGAGAGAATTCCAAGCAGTCCCCATGAGGCAGTGCAGAACCTGATGTGGGGCTTGAACTCACATATCATGAGATCATGACCTGAACCAAAATCAAGAGTAGGACACTTAACCCACTGAGTCAGCCAGGTACCCTCAAATTATTATTCTAGGAGTTCTAAAACATTCATTTTACACTTTCAATTGAATAATTGTTATTGGAGATTGCAAAGAAATTGTCTTCCTGTTGTATTCCAATCAGCAATAAAGATGAGAGGGTCAAATTTAAATGTCCGTTGAGTTTGCTATCCCCATGATTTTAAACAAAAGAATAATTCCTTTCTGGAACCCTTTATTCCCACGCTGGGGTGGTGGCACATCTGGTCTTAGCCTTCGTTCTCTTCTGACTGAGCCTTATCATTTGAAATGATCAAGAAATTTTAACCAGATAATAACTTTTCCTTTTAAATCACATTTGCATGCTACTTAAGTTTCTCTTCTACCCAAATGAATACTGATAAGTTAGCTTAAAACATTCTGTTTTCAAGTAGGCAAACAAATCTTTGCAATTGACGAAGAGCTGAAAGTCAGAATGATTAACATGTACTATAAGAAAAGCCATGAAAGGATTTCAAAGACTCTCTTCTTTCCTGGCTTTGGGAAATGTTAGAGTGCAAGTACTGTGTTGTTTTGTTTTGTTTTTCAAATTCAAAGCTTGTTTATTATTTCAGGAAAAAATCCTATAAATAATAAATATAAATTTAAGAAACTCACTAACTTCTTTTGACCACAGTATAAGTGAATGACATAGAAATTGGAAGAATGACACAACAATCTGATGTTAGGGCATGGAAAGCAGGTGTGTATGGCCATGCAATCCACACAGGTTTGGAATCAAGATGCACTTCTGTGGGGCCGCACATCCTTGGGCATCCCAATTAATCTTTCTAAGCCTAGGAATACATCTGTTAAGTGGGGAAGGAAAACTTACATGTGGTTCTTGTGAGTATTGGAGATACTGAGTATAAAACATCTGGCATATAATAGACATCTCATAAATGGTGTGATACTGATGACTTCCTGGTTGGCATATGTGGGTAAAATGAGCTGAGGATCAATCCAAAGATGTGTCTCTCTACCTTACAAAGGCAGTCCTTTCATGATTGTGTTTTGTGCCGCAACATAAGAAAGATTTACTACCAATTCACTTTAAACCAGTAAGACATGACCCAATTTCCTAAAGCCAGATGGCAAAGCTACTTCCGGTGGGGCAGATGGGCCTATTGACTTTCAGTCCCATGAAAACATCAGGCTTGGAAGATACCCTGGGATCCAGCTAATGCACCAAGAAGATAGAGGAATGCCTTTGACATTGGCCTGGGTATCAGGGAAGCAAAAAACTATCAGAAAGACATGTGCGGTTTTAGACACTCACACAGTATTTGGGGCATGAAATAGAGTATTCAGAGGAAGCCAAGTTGCCTTCTTTGGCACTTGGGATATTCAAGAATCTTCATCAACTAACCCTCTTTGTGTGAGATTGAGGCAATGCTTCTGAGTACCAGATGTGCTTGCCCTGAAAGGAAATGGAAAAACTGGACACATTCATATTCATTAATTAGGTAATATCAAAGTTAATTTATAAAGGCAGTTATTTGCTGGACGCACATGGGCAACAAATATCAAAGAGAAATATCACTGCAATGGGAAACATACCAGAAAATATTTGCCTTTGAAACAAACGAAAATTATATTGACAATAATAACAACCCCAAATCCAATGCCATGCATAGAAAAGTATCTATTTATCATACAGTATATTGAAATTCCAAGAGATGTTCTTACCTTTTTAAGAACTTTGGCTCTAAAATAGAAGACTGATTTGAGTCAGTAAAGGAAAGAACTTTCTGATAGTCAGATATCTCTAGAAATAGAATTAATTCCTTAAGAAGTGTGAGTTTCCCACCTCTGGAACTCAAATGTGCCTAATGCAATATAGAGGGAATTAGAATAAGCTCTCTGTGGATGGCTAAAGCATATGACCTTATTGGCAAATTCAACCCTTGATTTATCTCTCTTTATATAAATCACACTTCATAGCTGTATTGTTGTAAAGCATCACCAAAAAATAGGCATTATTTCCACTCTTTTCAGTATAAAAAATGAGATGGATGGGGATGGGATTAGAACCCAGGGCCGAATTCAATCATACTTTTTCCACTACATGATGACCCTCTGGTCTTGTTTATACACAAACTAACATGTAACCCTCATGTATATATATACCTATTTACAAATTAATCTCTTAGGCATACTATAGCTGAGTAATCATTAAATACAAAATTCAGTATGCATTGCATCCATGCTGGATACTGCCATTTCCCTACCCAATACACATTCTTCCTTCATTTGTTAGTCACAGTCAAAACCCCAACTTTATTTAGGGCAGAAATAATTACCTCTCTGTGTTTCTTGGCAGTTAGGTAAGACCAGACAACCCCATTCAGGCCCAAGTTTATATAAATGGAAGTATATTTTGTTAGGGTTTTGGGGAAAGCAACATTTCCCCCCTTTTAAATGCTTTCCATTTTATATTTGCATTATGAAAATAATGCAATGTTATAGAATAGAGATGTGGGAAAATAAGTACATCTATAGTTGACCTTATATGGATAATCATTGGTAGTTCTTGATATATAATCTGTTAGTGCTTTGTACACACTTGTATAGACTCTTAAAATAATGTTATTTTTAAAGAGTACAAAGTATATACACTTCTCAGTTATTGCTTCTTTACTTAATATATTTGCTATGGTCTGAATATGTATGTTCCCCCAAATTGATATGTTGAAATCCTAACCCCAAGGTGATGGTATTTGGAAATGGGGCCCTTGTGAAGTGATTGGGTCATGAGGGTGTGCCCCTTGTGATTGGGATTAGTCCTCTTATAAAAGAGACCCCAGAAAACAAGCTTGTCCTTCCCTCCATGTGAGCCAGACTCTCACCGGACACTGGGTCTGCAGGCACCTGATCTTAGACTTCCTTTACTCTAAAACTATGAGAAATAAATCTCCATTGTTTATAAACTACCCAGTTTATGGCATTTTATTATAGCAAACCAAAGGGACTAAGACAATATTATAATCACCTTCTTATGCCATTAATGATTGTTATACAAGTTTATATTCATGACTCTAACATATGCCTTTGTATGGCCATGGACACTCACGACCATGACAATGAGAGTCTCATGTTGAGGATGGGAAAGCAGGAAGCTAAAAGAACTTTAGCCTTGATGACTGCTTTCAGTCAGCACACTGAACACTGACTTCTGGACTCCTTTTCACATGAGAAAAACATGCCTACCCCTAAAGTAGGATGTTATATCTGTATGTGATGTTGAGGTCTCTCCCTAAGTTGAACAGAAAATAAGTCATTGAAGCTTACAAAGAGGAGTTATTGATCCTCTAGTGATGTGGAAGTTTGTTTATTTACAAGTTACAAACAACTCAGTAGATGCGATAAAGACAATAGAATTAGTAATGTTATTATATATATGGGATATGTATATATGTGATAGAATATAATACATTGTACATGTGTGTATATATTGTATATAATACAACATAACAGAAGAAACCCTCAGTGCTCAATATATCAATTAATTTTGCTGAAAATAATGTTATACTTCTCAAGCATATTTTCTATTCCTTAAAAAGAAATAAGCCCATAGAGATCACAGATTTCAAAAAAGCACCGTTTGGTGTATATCCTATGAAGAAGTTTAGGCCAGAACAACTCATCAATATCAATAACAGAATATTTTTTTAATGTGATAATATATTATCAATTTAAAAAGGTTATATTCAGTTTGACAGACTGTTCACAAAGTAAGGAGAGGTATAAACGAGTTTAGAGAAGTGATATTAGCAAAGCTTCAACACAACCTCCCTGTTGCCACTAGCATGCAGATTCTTGCTATAAAAGGAAGAACTAAAAAGGACAGCAAAGCATTCTAAAGAGATGCCATTCGAATGACTTTAGAGTTGTAGTGAGCTAAATTGGAAGAAAAAATGTGGGATTCAATCAAAGAGTTAATAGGTAAGTTAAATCATATTAAATGGAAACAAGGGTTGATCTATGAAAGAATTAGGCAAATGGCCACTTGAAAATGGTGGACTCATATATGAAAAGCAATATGTCTAAAGGCTGTGAACATGAACCTTCATATCAAAAAGCATAAAAAAGTCTCATTAACTCCTCTACATAACAGCTCCCATTCATATATCCTCATCTTAATTCTCAGACTGATAAGCAATGTATCAATAACTTTAGTCTTCCTGAGACAAAAAATGTTCAACCAAGCTGGTGGGTTCACTATCTTTTCAACTCTGGGAGGATTTACGGTTAAATTTAGAAATGATGAGATAAATAAAACCGATAATACGAACATTTTAAATTTGAATAAGGGAGTAACTTGAATTTTTATTAATTTTAATGATTTTAAGCAGAAAGTCATAAAGAATTTGATTTAGTTTGTAAACAGAATTGAAATCATTACAAAAACTTGATTTGATGTATTTGTAAGCTTAATTATTTTTTTAGATCTGTGAGAGTTTTTCATTTTTAAAATATTTTTCTCAGAATTTTTAATTTGTCCTGCAGAATATTTGAAAATCTTAAATAGGTATCAAGTATATACTTTGTAGCATCTTTACTAAGTGTGGTAGGCAGAATAATGACTTCCAAAGATGTCTGCATCTTGGAAACTCTAAATATGTTACATGGCAAAAGAGGCTTTGCAAATGTGATAAATTTAAGGATCCTGAGATGGAAAAATTATCATATATCATCTTGGTGTGCCCAATGTGATCACAAGGGTTTTTATAGATAAAAGAGGAGCAGAAGTCAAAGAAGGGTTGTGACTATGGAGGCAGAAGTCAGTGATACGGGACCATGAGCCAAAGAATGTAGGCAGCCTCCAGAATCAAGCAAAGTCAAAGAAACAGATTTTCCCCAAGAGCCTCTAGAAAGAAAGTAGCCCTATTTTCTATTATTACTATAACAATTACCACAAATTTAGTGATTTAAGGAAACAAATTTTTTATCTTAGAGTTCTAGAGGTCAGAAGTCCAAAATAGGTTTTGAAGTACTAAAATCAAGATGTTGACAGGGTTGTGTCCCTTCTGGAAGCTCAAAGGGAGAATCTGTTCCCTTGCTAGTGGTTTCTTACAGGGATAATCCCATGTCTTTCATTTCTCTAGTTTCTAAAGACTATCAGCATTCCCTGGCTCTTGGCCTTTCTCCATCTTCAAATCCAGAAACATAACATCTTCAAATCTTTCTAACTCTAACATCACTGCGTCCTCTTATAAATACTATTGTGATTACACTGGGCCCATCCAGATAATCCAGAATAATCTGCCCATTTCAAGATTGTTAACTTAATGACCTATACAAAATTCTTTTGCCATATGAGGTAACATATTCACAAACTTTGAGTATTAAGATATGGACATCTTGGGAGACCATTATTCAGCTACCAAATTTCCCATTATACACCCCAATGCAACCATTTATCTACTTTCTATTTCTATGGATTTGCTTTTTTTTTTCGAACATTTCATGTAAGTGGAATCAAACAATATGTGGTCTTCGTATGTGGCTTCTTTCACCTAACATAATGTTTGGAGGGTCATTCATGCTGTAACATCTCTCTTTTTTGTTGCTGAATAGCATTCTGTTGTATGGATCCACCACATTTTATTTACCACTCACTGGTTGATAAATATTTGGGTTGTTTCCACATAATGGCTATTATAAACAAACTGCTATGATCATTTACATAGAAGCCTTTGTGTGGGCATGTTTTCATTTTGGTTGGATAAGTACCTAGAAGTAAAATTGCTTGCAGCATCTGGGTGGCTCAGTTCGTTAAGTATCTGACTTGTGCTCAAGTCATGATCTCACATGTCGTGAGTTTGAGCCCAGCATCAGGCTGTATGCTGACAGCTCAGAACCTGGAGCCTGCTTCAGATTCTGAGTCTTCCTCTCTCTGCCCCTCCCCCCCCCTTGAGATTTCTCTCTCAAAATAAATAAACTTTAAAAAAAAGATGTGGGGCACCTCGGTGGCTCAGTTGGTTAAGCGTCTGTCTTCGGCTCAGGTTACAATCTCAGGGCCCGTGATTTCAAACCCCATGTCACCTACTGTGTAGACAGCTTAGAGCCTAGAGCCTGCTTCAGATTCTGTGTCTCCCTCTCTCTCTGCCCACCCCCCGATTGCAGTCTGCCTCTCTCTCTCAAAAATAAGTAAACATTAAAAAGTGTTAAAAAAAAAAGATGTAAAATAAAAAAGTTGAACTACTGGGTTACACGGTAAATTTATACTTAACTTTTTAAAGAAACTGACAAATTGTTTTCTAAAGAGACTTCACCATTTTACATTTCTACCAACAATGGACGAGGCTTCAAGTTTCTCTGTATTTCACCAATACGTGTTATTGTCTTCATGATTATCATCATTATTATGGATGTGAAATAATATCCCAATGCAGTTTTAATTTGCATTTCCCTAATGACTAATTGTGCTAAGCATCTTTCCATGTGTTTATCCATAAATATTTTCTGGTAAAAAAGCTATTCAAATCTTTTGATAATTTTTTAATTTGGGTCACTTCTCTTCTTACTGAATTACAAAAATCGTTTATGGTTTTGGATACAAGTCATTTGCTAAATACATGTTTTACAAAGATTTATTCCTTTCTGTGTCTTTTCATTTTGAAAATGGCATCTTTTTGAGCACAAAGTTTTAAATATATTGTCTTTTTTAATCACTTGTGCCTGGCATCACTCTTAAGAAATTTTGGCCTAACCCAATATTATGAAGATTTACTTTGATGTTTTCTTCTAAGAGTTTAGAGTTTTAGCTGGTAAAGTTAGGTCTGACCCATTTTGAGGTAATTTTTGTGTAGTGTATGATGATGTAAGAGTCTAAATTTATATTTTTGCATATGAAAAATCAATTTTGTCAGCATTTTCTGGTGAAAAGACTATTTTTCCCCCAATGAATTGCTTTAGTACCTATATCAGAGTTCAATTGGTGATATATATGAGGGCTCATTTCTGGATTCTCAACTCTCTTTCATTGACCTATTTGTCTATCTTTACCACATTGTCTTCATTACTGCGGCTTTGTAATAGTTTTTGAAATTGTGTAGTGTAAGTCTTCCAACTTTGCTCTGTTTCAGGAAATTTTTCTCTTCGTTAGAAATTTTAGACTTGGCTTGTAAATTTTAGCAGAAAGAGTCAGTTGGGATTTTTGCTAAGCTTTACTGTATTTTGCTCAACTTTACTGTCGATCATCTTGGGAAGATTTGTTATCTTCATAATGTTTAGTCTTCTGATCCATGAATATGGACTATCTCTTAATTTACTTAGATATTATTTAATGTCTTTCAGTGGTATTTTGTAGTTTCTTTCACAAAGTTTTATAGCTCAAGTATATTTTATTCATAAAAGCAGTATAAAATGCTCCAGGAAACTTAATTAATTAAATTAGTAAATGAAATTACTTGTTTAAGGGAAAAAATAATTCTGTTCAGTTTTTCAAGTATTCTGTTCAGTTTTTTTTAACTAAAGTATATTAACATGCAATGTTATATTATTTGTATAATTTTTATATAGTTTCAGGTGTATAACGTATTAATTCAACAATATCATACATTACTCAGTGCTTGCCACAATAAATGTAGTCACTATATAATGTTATTACAACATTGTTGACTGTATTCCGTATGCTGTACTTTCCGTCTCTCTAGCTTATTTATTTAATAACTGGAAGTTTGTACCACTTAATCTCATTTTTATATTTCACCCATCTTCCTTACCCACCTTCCCTCTGGCAGACACCAGTTTGTTCCCTGGATTTAAGAGTCTGATTTGGGGCACCTGGGTGGCTCAATCAGTTAAGTGTCTGACTCTTGATTTCAGCTCTGGCCATGATCTGACAGATGGTGAGTTTAAGCCCCACATCAGGCTCTGCACTGAAAGTGCAGATTCTCTCTCTCTCCCTCTCTCTCTCTCTTTCTCTCTCTCTCTCTCTTCCCCCCTCACTGGCTGTGTGCTGTCTCTCAAAATAAATAAATAAACTTCAAAATATCTGGTTTTTTGGTTTGTATTCTAATTTTAGTCATGCACTAATTCAAGAAAAACTGGAAAGAAATATTCTCATTTTGCTAGATCTATAAATATCATAATGAGATTTGTAAGTAGAACTTCAAGGCATATGGAAAATTATGTTATTTTCTTTCTAACTTTAATAAATTAAATATTGATCTAAATCCTGATAACTTTAAATAGTCCTTTCTGTGAACAAAAGCTCTGCTAACTTGTTTTTTTTTTTTTTTAAAGAAATCACATTGATCCTATTAACCAAAACTACTTCTGAGACTTCCTTTTTGAGAGTTTAACATCTTTTTGTAATACCATCTGTTAGTATAAAAAATGAATTTAGGCAAGGCGCCTGATCTCAACTCAGGGGCTCAGGTCATGATCTCACGGTTCATGAGTTCAAGCCCCACGTCAGACTCTGCACTGAGAGCATGGAGCCTTCTTGGGATTTTTCTCTCTCCCTGTCTCTCTGCACCTCCCCCCCTCATACTCTTTCTGTGTCTCAAAATAAATTGTAAAAAAAGCCCTCAGATTTTCTGACACTTAAATATTTTTAAAAAGAGAAAAACATTAACCATGGAGAGGTTCAGTGACATGCCTAATGTGTTTAGAAAACGAGTGGCAACCTTCTCTGGGAAAAAATATCCCTTTCATATCAGAGATGTTTTTGGCAAAACTAGTTTCATAAATTTAACGTCTGTGGGAAATGATATTCTATCTTTGGTATGCTTAGGATCAGACAGATGATGATCAGATATTAAGAAATGGTAATAATAATGTGCTCAAAGGGAAGCAATTATGTAAAATACAATGTGGGATTATAGAAGATTCTAAGCTATTATCTTACCCTTAGAAGTATGAATTTAGTTTGAATTTTAAAAAGACTAGTGTGTATTAAGGGAGTATGCAGATATAAAAATCTTTAATACCAGATGAAATTATTTCCCCTATAAGGGGGAAATGTAATGTACACCAGATGCTTGCACTATTTAAGACACCTGATCAAATTTATATTCCTTGTGATTAAAAGAGTGTTTTGATTGCACTGATTCTCACTGCTGCCACAATCCCTCCAGGAATCCTGGAGGTGAATTTGAGTGATGATTTTTTCCATTTCATCATTTTCCTGCTAGGCTTCCCCTACTACAACATCCACAAGCACTCTCAAAGCCCCAAATTAAAATGAATCATTTAAATTAATTATTCAGCTTCTTCATCTATTCAGTGTTTCTTTTTGGCTGATTTGTGCATCTATAGGTGAGTGATAACAAATTATAAGCTTCAGGGGAAAGCTTCACATTTGTCATAATTTGCTTAGGACAAAAACCCAGACATGAATACTGAATAGTTAGAATTAAAGGGATAGAATACCTCACAATTTACCTTCAATACATTTAATAAACTATAATGAGATTAATAGCTTTAATAAACTAACACACACACACACACACACACATACACACACACACACACACACACACACACACACACACATTTAATGGATCATTGTTTTAGAAAGATAGCATTTGACAAAATTTGACCAAACACTTTGCCAACTATATCCTTGACTTTTCCAGATTCTAGTTTGGAAGTATAATTATGAATGTAACTTCAAAGCAAACATTATTTTAACATAAACCATGGGAACAAAAGGCACAGCGTAAGGAATATAGTCAGATATTATAAAAGTGTGGCATGGTGACAGGTGTCAGCTATAATTGTAGTGAGCCTAGCATAATGTATAGAGAAACTGAATCACTATATTGTACACCTGAAACTAATGTAGTATTGTGTGTCAATTATACTCAAATAAAAATTAATCATTTGGGGGCACCTGGGTGGCTCGGTTGGTTAAGCGACCAACTCCTGATTTCAGCTCAGATCATGATCTCACAGTTCATGAGTTTAAGCCCAGCATCAGCCTCTGCACTGAGAGTGCAGAACCTGCTTGAGATTCTCTCTCTCTCCCTGCCCCTCCCATGCTCACTTTCACTCTCTCTCAAAAAAAATAATAAACATTTTTAAAAATGAAAGAAAAAATAACCATTGTAACAATAGTACATTTGTTTTCCTGACTTGGAAAGCAAAGAGGCAGTGGTATGGGGCAGGGCAGTATCAGAGATAGAAATGGACTCTCTACTCTCATAGAACAATCATGCCAGAATACAATTATTCTTTTACCTTCTTTTTCTTTCCTACTACCAATACTAGTGCATTAGTCATCTTTGAATTCCTGCCACACAGCAGAAAATTGGCATGTAGTAACCTCTCAATACCTGTAGAATGAACATAAAATGAAATTCTAGTACTTTATCATGAGAAAACTATGCAGCTTTAGGTAAATCAATTCATTTTTACCTGTAAATTACCAGGAAATTTGAGAAGATTGTTCCCTAAGTTCCCTGTAAGCTGAAGAATTCTATAAAGGCACATTATATGTCCTCGAATTGTGCCCTACAACAGATATTTTCATGATGTTATTATTATTTGTATTTTACAGGAATTTTAACTTTTTTATCAGATTATGCCATGGATACAGATTAAATCGGCAGTCTAGCTCCGAAACTAATTTGTTTTGTAATATCACGTAAGACCATTATATGTCTATGTGTCAGGAGCGATTGTCTGTACGATACAGTTGGTGATAGCTGCCATTTTCTTTAATGTAACAACATTTTGTTGAAAAGCTCTTTGAAGACCAGCAAAGAACACTATTATGGGCAACTGAAAATTAATAGTATAGAAGACTTTCCCAGGGATTTCTTTAAAATATCCATGGATGAATAATCAAAATGGTTTTGAAATAAAAAGAGGACATAAAAGAAACATAAAAACATGCTTTATTCCTTGTTTTGATATGGGTCATTTTAATGAAATTGTTGTTACTAATATACTGTTGAGCTATCCAGGGAAACCCATAATTATCATAAAGTATACTTAATTCATAATAGAAACTCCATAACTGAACAGCAAGGTTAAAAATTTCCTGAGTTAAGTCAGATACTGCTAGTAGAAACATCCCCCAGATTTAGAGAGAAATTTGGCCTACCCAGGCTGCTTCTAATCTGTACCTTCTCCTTAATTATCCTGCCTAGAAAAAACATGTTTCTTACATGCACTTACCTGCATGCTATTCACAAAGACTATCACATTATCCCAACTCAGCAGTAATAAATAAATAAATCAGTAACTGTGTAGAGCCCTGAAACACATTCACTGATTTGCAGAAGAGCCCTGGTTGTTGAAGAAGTTAGTTATATTTTTAAGAATTACTAGAGCTAATGATCAGTTATTGAGCAAAAACTAGAGATTGCTTTCCTTAGTATTATGTACCATACTCTTTTTTAAAGATGCTAATAAGTTAAACAAAAACATAGAAATAAATAAATACTATGGAGCATGTCAGTTAAGAGAGAAGGCTCTGAAATCAGACTAAATTTAAATCTCAGTTTGGCCAGCGTCCCATCCTAATGACCTCAAGCAAGCTACTTAGTATCACTTTTCCTATTTCTCCATGTGTAAAATGGAGGTGATAAGAGTATACTACCTTGTAGAGTTGTTGTAAGGATTAGATAAGCTTCTATATATAAAATATCCTTAGGACAGTGCTTGGCTCAGAGCAAGTATTCTATATAAATAAAAGTTGATATTGTTGGCATTATTATTGATTTAAGTCCTTAAAAAGACACTGCTATGGACTGAAAGTTTGTGTCTACCCCCACCACCAAAAATTTATATGTTGAAGCCCTAAACCCCAGCGTGATGGTATTTGGAGAGGGCCTTTGGGAAGTAATTAGACTTAGATGAGATCTTGAGGATGGAGTCCCCATGATTGGATTAGTGTCTTTGTAAGAAGATGAAGAGTCCAGGGCCTTCATTCTCTAGGCCATGTGAAGATATAGCAAAAAGGTAGATGTTTGCAAACCAGGAAGAGTGTCCTCACTCTACATAAAATCTGCTAGCAGCCTGATCTTGGACTTCCTATCCTCCAGAACTGTGACAAATAAATGTTTGTTGTTTAAGCCCCCCCCCCCCCAATGTATGGATATTTCCAAACTAACAGAAACATTAGAAATGAGGAACAGGAAATAATATGAAATTTCAAAATTAATGAAGTAATTTAATTAATTGTATGTGATTTAAAAGGTTAGCATAATTTGAGCCTGGTGAAAATTGCCAATATCTTAAGAATAGTTATTTCTGCTTCTGAGACATGTGTGTAAAACAGATTTGGGGTCCTCTGCAGTAATATATCTTTTAACAAAGTAGATAAATTCTTTTTTTTAATGATTATTTATTTTTGAGAGAGAGGGGAGGGGAGGGGAGGAGCAGAGACAGAGGGAGACACAGAATCCGAAGCAGGCTCAAGGCTCTGAGCTGTCAGCACAGAGCTCAAAGCAGGGCTCGAACTCACTGACTGTGAGATCATGACCTGAGCTGAATTCAGATGCTTAACCGACTGAGCCACCCAGGTGCCCCAAAGTAGATCAATTCTAATGACATTCTAATGTCTGACCTTTTGCTTCCAAGAGTAGAAATAACATACTACCAGAGACTAGTTAGCAAAAATTAAAGTGAAAGTTGTAGTTTTCAGAAGAAAGCATTTTTTTTTTTGCTTTCTTTATGCAATTTTTAAAACTTTGACACCTGCTTAGTGCCAGTTTTTAGGATATGTTGTGTCTAATTTTTTTTCTCGAGAAACATAAATTTATGAGGGAAAAATATTCACATATCTGAGATGCTTTTTAAGTCCTCTATTTTTAATTAAGAAAACATCAGCTCTACTATAAATAATTGCTATACCTGGAATCCAGCAGCACATTTTCAGATTCCACGACCGAAAACCCACTATCGCTCTGGGGCACCTGGGTGGCTTAGTCAGTTAGGCATCTGACTTGATTTTGACTCTAGTCATGATCTCACGGTTAGTGAGTTCGAACCTCCCATTGTGCTCTATGCTGACAGTGAGGAGCCTGTTTTGGATCCTCTCTCTCCCCCTGTCTCTCCTCTGCTTGCTCTCTCTCTCAAAATAAATAAATAAACTTCAAACAAGCAAATAAATACATAAATAAATAAAACCAAACTATCTCTCTAAGATCAGCCAGGGTGGATAGGCCAAACCTAGTTTTATATACTCTGCTTTATAACTCCTTGAATGACTTGGAAGTAGAACTCAGGGAAGCTAATTCGGTGTCCTATGCTTGTCAAGCTGTTTTCTAGACAGTGTAGCCTTTTTCCATCAGTGAGAAGTAGCAGGTAGTGATTACCAATAAGCCATTGCACCAAAGGCTATGATGGGACACATTACGATAATTTCCAAGTTTTAAAGCAACTCATTGAACTTATTTGCTACAAAAGGAAAAATAAGAAGTATTAAAGAGGAGGATTGAAGTGTTAAAAATTTATCACGTTTAATATTCCTACCACCCTGTGTTCTCATATATCTCTGAGGATACTTTACTCAAATTAGGTGATTTTAATAAAGCAAATGACATCTTGTCAGTAAAAGTAATATTTTTATGAATATTTATATAGTTTCCAGTGGAACCCTTTGTTCATTTTAGGAGATTTAATGGCCCTTATGACTAATTAGTTCCTTTCTTGGAAACTTCCTTCTATGAGAAAACATCAGTTTCCTCTAGTAGGCTGAAATAAAGTTATTTTTTAATTTCTTCAAGGGGATTTGACAAAATTATACATCTTAAAAAATAACCTCAAATTTTAGTATATATTTAACCTTTTAAAACTTCTTTCAGATTTTGCCATATTTTAAATGTTTGCTTCTAATAACATTTCTTTCAACCAATGCTATTAAGTCTGCTGGGAATTCCAGAGACTGAACAATGGTAAAAGAATTATAAAGAGACAACAAAAAGTCAAATGAAATTGAGATTATCCATGATTGAGTCATCTACCTTTTTGGATAATCTGAGTCAGTTTCAGATTTTTTCATCACTATGTTCAAGTTGTTCTTTGATTACCATAACATAGTACCTGATTACCATCAATATGAGGCATGGCAGGCACATATGTAGGTATACCAAATGCCCATTACTCTGTGTCCAAGAGTAAATTCCCACACCAATCATAAGTCATTTGGGGGATATCTGTAATTTGTTATGTTTACTCCCAAGTGAGTGAGAATTATACATATTTAATATATGGTAAGTGTTCTCTTTTTCTCAATTTAGATTTATACTTTAATGGGGGTGGTTATAAGGATGATTCAGATTTATTATATGTTTTTTAATCACTCTGTGAAAAAGGGAGATGGCTGAGTTGACGTCTCAAACTTCTTTTCATTACCAATGTTGTGTTGTTAATAACCATTGGCATAAATGTTGGTTCCTAATGTAGAAATAGAGAAACAGTGATTAAGCCACATTCTAGCAATTGGTTTAACAAAGACACTGAGGGTGTATGGTCTAAAGACACATGGTAGAAACTCAGGCCTTCCTCCTCTCTCCTGAGTCACTTCATCTGGGCTCTCTTTGCTTATTGGCTTCTTTGCTTACTGGTGTGCCCCAATGATCCAACCCAAAATTTCTCTAGCTAGACTTAGTCTGCAGGTGATCCTCTCCAGGGCCATGGTTCCAAAGATTATCTATAGTGCACAAATGACATGCATTTTCACATGCATGTCCAGTACGAACTATCCCCTGATCATCAGCCTCAGATACCCAACTCATTCTGTGGTATCTCCACTTGGTTGTTAAATAGGCATCTTAAAGTTAACATACACAAAATGCTTCCCCCCAAATTCTTCCTCTCTCAGTATTTCCCATCTCAGAAAATTGGTACTACCTAATTATTCAGAATCGAAACCCTAGAGTCATCCTTCTGTCTTCTCTATCTCATCCTTTCCACTCCTTATCTTCTCAGGGCTACTGCCACAGCCGCTGCCAACACCATCTTTTGCCTGAACCACTGCAAAATTCAAATGATCACTCTCCCTACTTTCTCTTTTGTAGTCCTTACACTACAATCCACACTATAAGGATTACTAGTAACCCTTTAAAATTTTTAATTTGGTCACGTCAGTCTCTTGCTCTCAAACCTCTTTTGGTTTTCCATAACACTTAGAAAAAAATCCAGTGTCCCCCCCATGGTGGTCAAAGTCCCATATGATCTGATTCTCTGTCATGTTCCTCTCATTCACTTCCCTAGACACCCTCACCCCTTTAAATACTATCAACCAGGGGCTCCTGGGTTGCTCAGTCAGTTGGGCGTCTGACTTTAGCTCAGGTTGTGATCTCACGGTTTGTGAGTTCAAGCCCCATGTCAGGCTCTGTGCTGACAGCTCGGAGCCTGAAGCCTGCTTCCGGTTCTGCCTCCCTTTGTCTCTGTCCCTCCCCTGCTCGTACTCTGTCTCTCTATTTAAGTAAATAAACATTTTAAATAAATAAATAAGTAAATAAATAAATAATAAAAACCATCGACCATATTCCCAACTCACTATTAGAACTCGTTTTCATTGCCTAGAATATTTTTCAGCTATAAAATTTTCACGTTTATGTATTCATGAAACATGTTTCTTTATTCTTCTCATGCCTATATTCAACAATCAGTTTCTAAGAAAGCCTTCATTGAAAGCCCTATCTAAAATAGCTCCTTCCCCCTCCCTCCCAACTCTGTTCATCCCTGCTTTTTCTTTATGATCTGTCTTCTTTGTCATATCCAAAGGGAGAAGTTGACAAAGACAGATCACGTACATAGCATATAGAAAGGAAGGAGAGGCACCTGTGTGACTCAGTTGGTTAAGCGTCTGACTTCGGCTCAAATCATGATCTCATGGTTGGTGAGTTCAAGCCCTGCATCAGACTCCATGCTTACAGTGTGGAGCCTGCTTGAGATTCTCTCTCTCTGCCCCTCCCCAACTCATGTGTTCTCTCTCTCTCTCAAAATAAATAAGTAAACTCAAAAAAAAAAAAAAAGATGTTACTTTCCTTCCCAGCTTTACTAATTAGAAGGAAGATGAGGAGGAGGAGGTGGAGGAGGAGGAAAGGAGGAACATGTACAGAAATTGGTAAGCTAAAGCAGGTACTTTTCAGAAGCAGAGGCTTGGCCAGTGGTTTCAAGTTTCACAGTTGTCCTGGCAGGAGTATTTGATGACAGGAAATACTAGTTCAACACACCTCTATTCATTTGATTTGGTACTATCTTCCCCAAGCAGTGGTTGTATTACAGTTTCTCATGAAAACTGCTTGTGCTGAGAGACAGTTAATCTCATGAAGTTTG
Organism: Panthera tigris; assembly: GCF_018350195.1. Classification (NCBI taxonomy): domain Eukaryota; kingdom Metazoa; phylum Chordata; class Mammalia; order Carnivora; family Felidae; genus Panthera; species Panthera tigris. Next base: position 67,517,031 of record NC_056666.1, on the reverse strand, counting down.
ATGATGAATGAGGGTAAGTTAATAAGTCCTATTCCACTAGCCGAAATCATAGTGCATTTTTAGAATCTATCTCATGAAGGACCCAGCTGAGTAAAGTCTTTAAAAGGCCTTGATGAACCTAACATGTGTAAATGATCACGGCATTTCCCATGAAGAATGTCATACATTCCATTGTTAAGACGTGAAACAGAATTAGGAGAAAGTACAAATGCATAAATAAAAGATTTGCTTAGTATTAATGGTCCAACCTATTCACATCCATGGGTCTCTTCTTGTCAATAAGCTGTAACTTAAAATGCTGGACTATTACTAGAGTTCTGAGGAGCCAAGCTAGGGCTGGAAAGGCTGAGAATGGAGATATGGAAGGTGGAAGTAAGGGTAGTCTTGACACAGGTTTCCAGGAGTAAAACTTAAATTGCATCCTTGGCCTGAATCTGAAGTGGCTGTGGAAGGTACAGGGAAACAAGAAAGAAGTAAAAATCTAAACAGAAGCATTAAGAGAGGAGGCCTGACACAGAACATGAAAATGTTTCTTCAGTCATAAGAGAGAATCTGCAAATCCCTCTTATGGGGCGCTGAACACTTTTCCCATGACTAAGACAACTTGAGGGCACTGATAGCTTCTTATACCTCTTAATAAAGATGAAATTTTTTAGACTTATAAAAATGTTTATTCATTTATTTTTAAGAGAGAGAGAGAGAGCATAAACTGGAGAGGGGCAGAGAGAGAGGGAGACACAGAATCTGAAGCAGGCTCCAGGTTCTGAGCTGTCAGCACAGAGCCTGATGCGGGGTTTGAACTCACAAACCATGAGATCATGACCTGAGCTGAAGCTGGACACTTAACCGACTGAGCCACCCAGGTGCCCCAAACCCATAGACTTTTGAAACCAATTTTTGAATTAAGAATCATGGCATAAATCTGATCATCTTAGAAATATTTTAAGGGAGTATATACTCTACTTTTCACACAATGTTTATATAATAGTTGTTGTCAGCTTTAAAAATGCTTTTTCTCCCCAGTTTAATAAGAAAAATCTACAAAAACCCTGTAGCTAACATCATACTTAGGGGTAGGAAACTTGAAGCTTTTCCACTAAGATTAGGGAAAAAAGCTTGGATGTTCTCCCCTCACACTCGTTTTCAACATCATACTGAAAATTCTAGCTAATGCAGTAAAACAAGAGAAGGAAATTAGCAGTATACAGATAAGGAAGGGAGAAATAAAACTGACTTTGTTTGCAGAAGACATCATTGTTTGTGTAGAAAACTTTAAAAAGTCAACAACAAAACCCCCCTTAAACCAATAAGCAATTATAGCAAGGTTGCAAGATATCATCATGCAAGTCAATAGCTTTCCTATATACCGGCATTGAACAAGTGGGATTTGAAATTAAAAACATATCATTTATGGTAGCACCCCAAATAAGAAATATTTAGGGATAAGTCTAACAAAACATGTATAAGATTTATATGAGAATAACAAAATTCTGGTGAAAAAAATTAAGAATATCTAAATAAATGGAAAGATATTCCATGTTTATGGATGGGAACACTCATATTGTCAAGGTGTCATTTCTTCCCAACTAGATCTATAGATTTAACACAATCTAAGTCAAAATCCCAGAAGGGTGTTGTGAATATCAACAAACTGATTCTAACGTTTATATGGACAAGCAAAAGGCCACAATAGCCAACACGATATTGAAGGAAAAGAACAAAGTCAGAGGAATGTCACTACCCAACATCAAGAATTGCCATGAAGTGATAGTTATCAAGACATTGCGATATTGGTGAAAGAATAGATAGGTCAATTGGACAGAATAGAGAACCCAGAAATAGATCCACATAAATATAGTCACTGATCTTTGAGAAAGGAACAAAGGCAATACAAATGAGGAAAGATAGTCTTTTTAAACAATGCAAAGACACACAGGGAGCTTAAATGCATATTACTGGAAAAACTAGACATCCACATGCAAAAAGGACATAGAGATACAGATCTTATGCCCTTTCCAAAAATTAATTCAAAGCAGATCATAGAACTAAATGTAAAATGTTAGACTAAGAAATTCATACACTATAACAGAGAAGAAAAGCTAGATGACCTTGAACAAGGTGATGACTTTTTAGATAGAACACCAAGACTTTTTAGATAGAACACAATCTATGAAAGAAACAATTGATATACCAGACTCATTAAATTAAAACTTGTGGGGGCGCTTGGGTGGCTCAGTCGATTAAGCATCCGACTTCAGCTCAGGTCATGATCTCGCAGTCCGTGAGTTCGAGCCCCATGTCAGGCTCTGTGCTGACAGCTCAGAGTCTGGAGCCTGTTTCGGATTCTGTGTCTCCCTCTCTCTCTGACCCTCCCCCATCCATGCTGTGTCTCTCTCTGTCTCAAAAATAAATAAACGTTTAAAAAATAAATAAATAAATAAAATAAATTAAAACTTGTGTTCTATGAAAGACAATGACAAGAGAATGAGAAGACAAGCCACAGACTAGAAGAAAATATTTGTGAAAGATGGAGCTAATAAAGTATTCATCTAAAATATACAAAGAACTCTTAAAAATAAAACAAACAAGCCAATTAGAAAATGAGCAAAATAGGGGCACCTGGGTGGCTCAGTTGGTTAAGCGTCCAGCTTCGGCTCAGGTCATGATCTCGTGGTCTGTGAGTTGGAGCCGTGCATCGGGCTCTGTGCTGGCAGCTCAGAGCCTAGAGCCTGCTTCAGATTCTGTGTCTCCCTCTCTCTCTCTCTGCCCCCCCCCACCCCGCTCGTACTCTCTCTCTCTCTCAAAAATAAACATTAAAAAAAATTTTTTTAAATGAGTAAAATATTTAAAACAGACACCTCATCAAAGAAGACATACAGATGGAAAATAAGCATATGAAAGGATGCTCCATATCACATGTCATCAGGGAAAGGCAAATTAAAAACAACAATGAGATACAATTGCACACCTGTTAAAATGGCCAATACTGGAACACTGGCAACACCAAATGCTGACAAGGATATGGAGCAACAGGAACTCTTTCATTGTTGATTGGAACACAAAATGGTATACCCACTTTAGAAAACAGCTTGTCAGTTTCCTACAATACTCAGCATACTCATACCATACAATCCAGCGTTCATTCTTCTTGGTATTTACCCAAAGAATTGAAAATGTATGTCTATGCAAAAACTTAAATAAAGATGTTCATAGCAGCTTTATTCATAATTGCCAAAACTTGGAAGCAACCATGATGCCCTTCAGCAGGTGAAACAAACTGGTACATCTAGACAATTAATAATATCAAATACTAAAAAGAAACGAGCTATCAAACAATGCAAAGACACAAAGGGAGCTTAAATGCGTATTACCAAGTGAAAGAAGTCAATCTGACAAGGCTGAACAGTGTATGATTCCAACTATATGACATTTTGGAAAAGGTGAAACCGCAGAGACAGTGTAAAAAAATTGTGATTTTAGTGGGCTAGTGGGGAGGTCCTAGTAGAGCAGAGAGGACTTTTAGGGCAGTGAAACTACTCTGCAGATGCTATAATGGGGTGGGGTGTGTGTGTGTGGGGGGGTGGTGAATATGTTGTTATACATTTGTCCAAGCCTATAGAATGTACAACACCAAGAGTGAATGTAATATGAACTGTGGACTTAGGGTGATAACACTATGTCAGTATATGGTAATCAGTTTCACAGAGGTACCACTATGCTGTAGAATGTCGATAGTGAGAGAGACTGGGGGGTGGGGAGCAGGGCAAGCAGGAGGTGTCTTGGAATGCTCTGTCTTTCTGTTCACTTTTGCTAAGAACCTAAAACACTCTAAAAAATAAAGTACATTTAAAAGGGGAACAAAGAAATGCTTTTCCCAATATTTATAAATTGCCATTTAAAACACATCCTCACTCCTAGTTAATTCCTTATTAGTCAGATGAAACCCTCTGCTCTTAATAAGTGCATCCCATTTATGTTCTTTCTTCCATGGCAATATATAGATTCCTTCTTAGGTCCTTGAAGGTATTATTTAGTTTGGCATACCCCAATGTTATTTTTTGGCTTCAGCCAAAAATTAAATTAAATGATAAATTAAGTCTTAGGTCTCAATTCTTTATCTCTCCTTATATTTATGTCTTTTTGACATAACTTTGAAATTCAACTCACAAAAGGTAAATATACTTCCTACCTCTTGAGTTCGGACCTGGCCATGTAGTCTACTCTGGGCAGTGAGTTAGCCGACTTGATGCAGGTTGTGTGCTCTGGTGGCCGGGCATGCTACTGCCATGCATCTGTCTTCACCATGAGAGGAGGCTGAGAGACACAACCAGAAAAGCCACCTTCTGACAGGCAATGTGAAACTAAGTTACTTCAGCTGACCTGCAAACTTGTGAGCTAGCAACTACTTTCATTGTTGCTTCCCGCAGAAATTTTGAATTTGTGGGATGCCTGAGTGGCTCAGCTGGTTAGGCCTCTTGATTTCTGCTCAGGTCATGATCTCACAGTTCGTGAATTTGAGCCTTGCATCAGGCTCTGCTCTGACAGCTTGGGATTCTCTCTCTCTCTCTCTCTCTCTCTCTCTCTCTCTGCCTCGCCCCCTATTTGTGTGCTCTCTCTCTCTCTCTCTCTTCAAATAAATAAATATTAAGAAAAGAAAATGAAAACTCTTTAAAAAAAGAAGCTTTAAATTTGTTGTGAAGCAATATTACACTGACCAAAAACTGACTCCTCTCCACTCTCAAGTCCTTTGCAACCCCATCTCCATCCGTTTTTATAATACATAGAATATTCAGCTCATTCATTCATTCATATATTTAAAATTCTTATTGAGTTTCTACTCTGCCAGGTATTGCATGATTCAGATATTGGTTAAAAATGCATCTAAGCATATATATCAACTATATATATATATATATAGGTGCACATAAATATGAATATGTGTGATGTGTGCATATACAAATTTATGGCACATACATACCATACACACATATACGTGTCCACACACATATAAATGCATCTACTTGTATAATTTCATATTGCTAATATTACCACAAACAGTGGTTTAAAACAACACAAATTCATCATCCTACATTTCTGGAGGTCAAAAGTACAAGATGAGTCTCCCTGGGATGTCTTTCTTTCTAGGAGAGAATCTATTTTCTTGCTCTTTCCAGCTTCTGGTGGCTTCTTGCTTTCCCCAACTCCTAGTCCTTGTTCACCATCTTCAAAGTCAGTGATGTAGAGCTGAAAACTTCTCTCACTGCCATCTCTCCGGTTCTCTCTATCCGGACTCCATTCTTTCTCTTACAAGTAGAATCACCTGTGATTACCTTGACCCACTCAGATAATTGAAGATAAACTTTGCATATCAAGATCAGCTGATTATCAACCTTAATCCATCTAAAACCTTAATTCTCCTTTTCCATATAACCTGACACATCCACAGATTCTAAAGAGTAGGGTGTTGACATCTTTGGTTGGGGTGAGGGAGGATGACTTTATTTTGATTACCACATAAATCCACCATGAATCCACATGTGTTGTCATATTTCTTCTCTATATCTTCTTGGAAATCTCTGAGACTCAGAATAAAAGTTTTAAAACATTTTTAAAAAAGGACATAAAGCCCCATATTAAATCCTTAGGATCAGATGTATTTTGGAATTCAGAATTGTTACAATTTAAAGGTAATTACAAAGATTACAAAGATTCAGTAGTATCTGAAGCATTATTCTATGTTGAAGCACATTAATCTTCAGGAAATGTATGAGTATTCACTCCAAGTGGGATAAATTAAGAGTATAAATAACCTCATGTCAGCTGAGGTCAAGTTTCATTACTAAATAAGTTCAGCTCAGGTCAGAATTTTGTTGCCATAGGACCTACGGAAAAAATTGATTTTTGTACTTTTGGGATTAGAAAAATGCAGGCAGCATGTGTATGCATAAAATGTAATAGGAAATGCAAAAATATTAATAGTTGATTTCAGCTTATTTAATATTTTCTGTGCATTCCCAAATTTCTACAGAGATTAGTTATCCTGTCTTTAATATATTTTTATTTCTATAGAATCTACAAAAACTTTTACTCCATAGAAAAATTTATAACTAAATAAATTTTTATAATATGAACACTTTGTGTAACCAGCATTCCAGATCAAGGAACAAAACATTCCTGGAAGTCCAGAAGCTCCCTTGTGCCCTCTTTTGGTCATTCCCCTAACACTACCACCTGAGGGTAACTACTCTGTTTTCATCATAGATATGTTTTACCTGTTTTTGATCTTTAAAAAAATGGAATCATAAAGTATATATTCTTTTGTATATGGTTTATTTGTTTTAATATTATTAAATATTATTTTGTGTAAAATTTAGTTGCAAGATTTTTTTGTGTGTGTCTTTGCCTCGTATAATACTCCATTTTGTGACTGAATAGAATTTACTTGTTCATTTGAATGTTGATGTGTTTGAGGTGTTTCCATTTGGGGGTTATCAGAATTAGTGTTGCTATGAAAATTCTTGGTAAATATACGTGCACATTTCCATTGGGTATATAACTAGGAGTGGAATTACTGGGCCCTAGGGTTGGTTGCAAATGTTCAGCTTTAGTGGATACTGCCAAGCAGCTCTCAAAAAATTTTCATATTCATGTGTTATTTGGATAATAAGGGGGGAAAAGTAAAATTGCGAAATAAGAGAAAAAGTTCTGATTTCTCAGAAAAAGCACTTGGATTATACCATCAGGGATGTATATGTCTTGTCTGGCTTTGTCACCAACTCTGTAACTTTGGACAGGTCGTCTACACTCTCAGGGTTCAATTTCTTTTAATTTAAGCTAGAAGGTTGGCGTAAACGACTATAGGAGATCCGCCCAAACTCTGAGTCAGTAAGAAACAGTGCAGCAGAAGTCTCAGCTGGGTCTGTGATAGGATTCCAGTTTTCACACTGCCAAGCATCCCCCTCTTCCCCAACCATGAGACTGAAACATGCTATATCTTGGGCTATTTTGTTATTTGTGTCTTTTTTTGTTCCACTATGCTTTACTGAAACCATTTTTGAGACATATTCATTTGACATTTAAGAAGAGAAGCCAAAGGTCAAGACTAAGGAAATTAGAGAAAGCTAGGATGAGTGTTAAAGCAGATCTGCTCTGGGTTGCCTGAGTGGTTTAGTTGGTTAAGTATCCAATTCTTGATTTCAGCTCAGGTCATGATTGCAGGGTTCATGGGTCAGAGCCCCACATGGGCTCTCTGCTGTCAGTGCAGAGCCCACTTGATTCGTTTTCTTTTTTCTAATGTTTTTATGTCTATTTATTTTTGAGAGAGAGACAGAGAGAGTGCAAGCAGGGGAGGGGCAGAGAAAGAGGGACACAGAATCCAAAGCAGGCTTCATGCTCTGAACTGTCAGCACAGAGCCCTAAGTGGGGCTCGAACCTAAGAAACGTGAGATCATGACCTGAGCTGATGCCGGCCGCTTAACTGACTGAGCCACCCAGGCACCCCCTGACTTCGGATCCTCTGTCTCCCTCTCTTTCTGTCCCTCCCCTGCTCATGCTCCCTCTCTCTCAAGAATAAACAAACATTAAAAAAAATTAAAGTAGATCTGCCTCCACATCCACCAAAACAGAGAAACTCTTAAATGGGTGGAGGGAACAGTGGCAGTTGCTGAAAGTAGCATTCACAAAGTGGGAACTAAAAAGGATTTGTGGTATTTGGACACTTGACGTTCATTAATTTTGGAAAAAGCAGAATCAGTCTGAAATCATATTATCTGAAACTGTGAGTTCCCAAAATGCTTAAAAAAATACATATGTGCAGCCCCTACCTCCATCCCAGTAAATTTGAATTTTTAACAGTCTTATTATTAGGCACCAAGAAAGTACCTATTTGTGCACTCACATTTGGAAAGTACCAGTGTATTCTAGAACATTAAGAAGGATGAAAGGGAATGATAATAAAATAGCTTCAAGGGAATATACAGTCAAGACTTTTCATTTTATTTTACTTACTCATCCATTCAGTCTTTCATTTATTTATCCATAAATATGTAATCAGCACCCAATTATGTGGTTGGCACAGTACTTGGTGCCAGGGACATAATCTCATAAATAAATAAATACATAAATACATAAATAAATAAATAAATCCAGCTCTAGAAGCTTGGCGTTTAATGTGGGGCAGATGGACACATAACAGTACATCCGGGAAAGGTTTCTGGAGTGTTGTAAAAGAAGTTTGCACAGGATATATGAGGCATCTGAACATAAGAGGGCCCTTTTACCGGGAAAGGAAAGGAAACAAGAGGCGTTCTTGGAGAGAAATGGCTGTGGAGCTGGAAAGGTAGAATGGACTAAAGTAGAGAGGTAGTGTTCTAATCAAAACTAATCAATGGGTATAGGGGGTGCATGGTGGCTCAATCGGTTTGGCATCGGACTCTGATTTCGGCTCATGTCATGGTCTCACGTCCTGGGATAGAGCCCCAGGTCGGACTCTGTGCTCAACTGCAGAGCCTGCTTGGGATTCCTCTCTCTCTGCCCATCCCCCAGTCATTCTCTCTCTATCTCTGTCTCTCTGTCTCTCTCTCTCTTTCTCTCAATAAATGAATAAACTAAAAAAAAAAAAAAGCTAATCGGTGGGATAAAATTTCAGTTAAGCAAGATGAATAAGTTCTAGGAAACTGTTGTACAATATTGTGTCTGTAGTCAATAATATTGTGTTGTACACTTAAGATTTATGAGGGTAGATCTCATGTTTAGTGTTCTTAACACAATATTAAAAACAACAACAACTTTTGGTTAAGAAGTACAGAAACCCACTCCAATTACCTCAAGTTGAAAAGGAATTCAGGGGCACCTGGGTGCTTTGTCAGATAAGTGTCTGACTTCAGCTCAGGCCATGATCTCACAGTTTGTGAGTTCGAGCCCCACGTTGGGCTCTGAGCTAACAGCTCAGGGCCTAGAGCCTGCTTCAGATTCTGTGTCTCCCTCTTTCTCTGCCCCTCTGTCACTCATGCTCTGTCTCACTCTCCAAAATAAATAAACATTAAAAAATTAAAAAAAAATAAAAGAGAAGGAATTCAGTAAAAAAGATATGGAAGGAAACCAGTTTGTCTCACTCTGCAGAAATCAACGGCGTGGCCTCTTGAAAATGGCACATTTATGTTTTTGTTCTGACTCTTTCTCGAAGACAGCAAGTTTCTCAGTTCTGCTTCTTTCCATTCTTTACACTTGTCTTCTTCAAGAATTAGTTTATCCCCCACCATTATTTCAGTTTGCATGTGGCTGTGGCTCGCTGGCATCAGTTACACCCAGTTTTGTATGATCTTTCCACTCCCTATGACCATCACTGGTTTTGTCCCTCCCAGTATCTGTTTTTGTACAAACCCTCAGTATCCCAAATCCAAATTCCTGGGGAAGAGATCCTGGGAAAGAGAATCCAATTGGCCCTGGATCTATCAGTTACCCTTCCTGATACAGTCAGCTATGCTCGGATGGAGTGGGATCTTTAGACATACAGGATTTTTCTTTTCCAGGAGTTACATATTCTCATGAGAAGAGCTTGTTGAACAGGCAGGCAATGCTAGATGAGTTGGTATTTATCATATGCGCAAAGTAGGAAAGAAAAAAATAAATGACAGAGAGAGGACATAGAAGGGCATGTTCAAGAAAATGTCAGCACTTCACTAGATTATTTTATAACAAAGAATGCTTGAATATTTAGGGTAACTAGGAAATAGGAAGAAAAAGACAGAGAAGGAAAGTATTGGTCTAACCCTTCACATATTGTGACTAGAGAAGAATATCTAGCATAAAGTATCTCTTCGTGAAAGGGCAGCCACCAAAAGAAGTAAGTGAATGAATTTGCACCAAAAAGAAGAATAAAGATGTAGAAGAGAACATCGAGAGTGAAATCATTTGTATATCCTACACTAATTTTTCAGTTATTGCATGTAGTTTCTGAGAACTACCTGTGGATTTCACTCATTAAAATGCCAGATGCAGGGGCATCCGGGTGGTTCAGTCAATTGAGCGAGTGTCAGACTCTTGATTTGGACTCAGGTCATGATCCCAGGGTCGTGGGATCAAGCCCCACATTGGGCTCCACACTGAGTATGAAACCTGCTTAAGATTCTCTCTCTCTCTCTCTCTCTCTCTCTCACTCTTCTTCTGCCCCCTCTCCCCCTCCTAGGCACTCTCTCTTTCATTCTCTCTCAAAAAAATTAAAGTTAAAAAAATTGTTTTTAAACATTGCTAAATGTGGTGTTCATAAAGGTTTTATTTTTTTCTATACTACTATCATCACTAAATTTGACACTGGATTAAAAATTACCACTGCTGTTCACTAATTTGCTATTAGTGTCTATGTTTTGTTAGTTTTTAATTAAACAAAATAGGTTTCTGGCAACAGGAAGGGAGACCTTTGCAGAAATACACATCAGATATTTTAGAAAATGTTGACAAAGTTCTGAAGGTGCAAACCACAGGGGAATTCCTTTTTCTTAGTCCTGCCATGGCAATAGACAAAGGTTTCAGTAGTACCGCATACATTAGTCGCCAGGTCAATGTGAAATAAATTAACCTGCCACATTCTTGCTCCAGAGAATTCTTTAGGCTGTCCAAGTGGTAGATAAAACAGTTTCTAAAGTCCTTCAAATGTACATTTGCTGGTCTTCTGTCCTTTTATAAAACTAAATGTTATAAAGGGAAGACCTATTTGCCTATGTTTGGTTTCCATTCCTTTAAATGTCTCTATTTGAAGATTGAAAATAATATAAATTTAAGTAAAAGCACTGGGGAGCAATTGTTGTATTTTTACAAATGAATTCATTCCTCTGTCATGTTTTGACTGTTTACATCACGTTTGATTACCCAGTCATTCAAGGTTTAGATCTCAGATGAGCTTGGATCCTACTTTACATTAGACTCTAGGTTATTACTGTGTTCACTTAGTCCTTGAAATCCATTCTCCTTAGCAAAAGTTTCCTGAGTGTCGATTATTTTAATTGCCTTTATTATGCAAACATTTTCTCACTTTCCAAGTTCATCTAAATTAGAAAACGAATTCTTGGCCCACTCTTCAGGTAAGATATTAAAACAGTTTTTTAAGCATGTTTTATAATTGGTCGAAGTCAGAAAATAAAATAATCCTTATGAATGCAGGACTTGGGAGATCTAAATTTTTTATTTTTACTTATAGACTTGTATAATAATCTGTCCTTGGGGAGAGGATATCAGTTTTTATGCCCCACTGCCCTTACTCCACATTTCTCCATGACACAGATCATGTCTAGTCCAGATTGGCTGTGTCTGGTTAAATTATGAACACAGCTGGATTACTGATTTAAAGATCAAAATTCTAGCTCTCTAATCACATGGTTGGTTCTTTCAGGAACCAGCCCCACTTTAGGTGTTTTCCAAAAGTCACTTCATTAAACTAACAACAGACACCTCTGCTGCTCTCAAGGTTTAGGAAATTCCAAGAGTTTGGGGAGCTCTGTGCCATGAATGGGGTCCAAAACCAAATATATATTTTTATTATAAATCACAATATCACACAAGACTCTAGGTATGGCTTTTTAAAGACTATGGATGAGTAGGGCAGGGATCTTGACCTCCCAAATTCTAGCTTTGGCTCCTAATTGGATCTTTCCACTGTCGGACCCTTAGTGTCACCACAGTGTTCTCCGACTCCTGGTTGGGTCCTCCTGAATGGTTTACTAAAGACTTCAGGCATGCAACAGTAGTTTAGGCATCTATTCAAAAAATTCTAAAGTAATAGAGAAATAAGTTTCTCCACCAAATAGGTATAGCTCAAATATCATATGGAACTATAAGAATTAGAGTTATTTGACCATGTTGACCGACAAAACTAGTAAGTTAGTGTGATTAAAACAAAGAAAACCAATTCTTCTACATAAAGTGCCTACACTATTATTATGTTATGCCATAAGGAGATTAACTTCCAATGTATTATAAATGTTAAAAAATAGCCTACTGGCTATTCCAAAGGAAGTGTTTGAACTTCCACCTTGTCACATGTCACATTCTTCTTCAATATCGTGGTGAGTAAGGAATCAACAAGACATATAAGTAGCTTTCCTATTGAGAGTATCTACCAAATTACAGTAATGTCACCCTCGAGTGCTCAAATTGTATGCCCCAAACCCTATAAGCAGACTGTACATTTTTGTTGTATGTAAATGAGTTGGACATGCACATTATGATGGCAACATCAGACAATGAAACTTGCAAGATGGCACTAAAAATAGGTCTCATTTTTACTAAAATATGCAAGAACTTTTGACATGTGGATGTATAAGAGAGCATGGACGGGGCTCTAAACCGCAGCAGACAGTGCTAAAGAATGATCAAGGCACTGGTGTGACAAGCTGATGTTCCACACACACTGTGAACTGTTGTCACACTGTGAGAGTGAATGTTCTGTAAATGCCATGGACTTGTTTCATGCCATTGTGTCATGTCTTTTTATCCCTTCAAGTCTGCAAAAGCAATTGTAACATTTGAAAGTATGAAATGAATAAAATATTGAGAACTCAGTATAAGTTTACTATAAAAAGAAGAAACCAGAGTCTAGGTATTTCTCTGAAATATAAATACATTTTGTTTCAAGCCTTTGTGTAGTCAAAGCCCAACATTATCCCCTTTGTGCCTCATTGTCTCTAAAGAGCCCTTTTTGCCAAATTCCATCCAACATGTGACATAGGAAATACCCAGGAGTAAAACCTATTTTTAACACTGTGAAAATTTTAAAGCAAATCAGAGATGTCATATCATCCCACCAGTAAATATTCAGATATTTATATCTAACAGATAAGGATTAAAAAGGAAAGTAGAAACTATCATCATAGTACCATCATAGCAACCAATGGAATTAACATCAGTTCTTTCATACCACTTACTACACAATCTATGCTGTTTTCCCTGTCTCAAAATTGTCTTGTTATGGTTGATTTATTCAAATCAGGACCCAAGACATATCCATGCATTGCATCTAATTCATGTGATTCATAAGTCCTTTCTAATATAACATTTCTTCCTTCTTTATACTTCTATTTGCTGAAGAAACTGGGTCATTCTTCCTTGTTTTGACAGTATATCTTCACACTATCGCTGAGCATGATTTCTATAATTGGTATATAGATTTAGAGGCTTGACTGGATTCAGGTTTAATACCGTTAAAATTAAAGACAAAATGGAGGTCACACTTGAAAAATTCCCTGAGCAGACAAAACCATTTAAGCGAGGTAAACAAAACTAAATCTAGCTTATTTCATGAACATAAGTGAAACTTAGGTTATTTCCTGTAACTGACTCTGATAATCATAAAAGAAACCTAAATCATCTTCCTAAAAATGGAATGAGATAATCACTTTTAACCAATTCCCTCCCATCTCGAACCCCCTGCCCCCTGTAATAACCAACCATTGTAACTTCCTCATTTGGGGCACCTGAGTGGCTCAGTAGACTTTGAGCCATCAGACTTTGGCTCAGGTCATGATCTCGTAGCTCTTGAGTTTGAGCCCTGCATCCGACTCTATGCTGACGGCTTAGAGCCTGGAGCCTACTTCAGATTTTGTGGCTCTCTGCCCCTCCCCTACTTGTTCTCTCTCTCTCTCTCAAAAATAAATAAACATTTTTTTAAAAATCTTCATTTTTACTTTATAAGCCATCCTTGTAATATCATTCCCATAGCTTTTTATGAGTTTTAAATTTGAATTCTTTTAATTAAAAAAATTAAATTTTAAATTTTAAATTTAAAGCTCCCAGTTTCAATTTGAAAGCTCCCAGTTTGTGAGTTGTTCTTATATACACAATAAACTCTTAATAAATATTATTTATTGAATTGGGGTCTTTAATTTCACTATTTCTGAATTTTTGACAGTACTTTCAGCTAGAATAGCTTATAATTAGTGCTATTTCTATTTCAGGGCCAACCATAATGTCTGACATCTCCAAATGTTAGTGATATTACTGACAAAACATGGACCAGGAGGTTTTAGCCTTTGTAAAACAATCCTAATCTTTTACATAATGGTTTAAGCAGCCACTGATGATCATTGCCTAGATTTGCTATTTCATTAGGAGTTACAAAACAGTTATCTTTGAAGTCCATCCTTCCTCCTACATGTATTAGTTTCTATAAAAAAGAAATTTCACTCATAATTTATTCAGTTATTTTATATAGACATACTAGAGTGGCTAGATAAATATTTGATCCTTTCCCTTTAACAATTTTTAGAAAAACCAATTGATATTTAGCAACAATGTGAAGGTGGCTAGAGAGTTCTGTTTTTTTAAATACCATTATAAACCCATGTTTCAAAAATCTGTTTAGCATGTTTCAATGCATTTGAATAATTACAATTTTGATGCTCAAAATGACTTATCTTTAGCCAGAGTGAGCCCTTTCAAGCTGTCTTCTGTGTCTTTTTGACACAATCTCAAGAGTTTTTGGAGGAAGAGCCAAGATTGCAGAATAGCATGGAAGTTTTTTGTGTGTCTCATGTCCATGAAATACAGCCAGACCAACACTAAACCATCCTACACACCTAGAAAACTGATCTGAGGATCAACACAACAATCTGCACAACCTGAACCACAGAATTCAGCAAGTATGTGGTGCAAGGGGGTGAACTGGGGGAGAGAGAAGCTGCAGAGGGCAGGGACCCAATTTTGTGGGAGGAGAGGATGGAGATGGGGGGTGGGGTGGGGTGAGAATACGGGAAAAGCACCCTCCACAAAAGCAGTTGGAGAGAAAGTGGAAAAGTGGAAACAACTGCAGGGACTGAACTAAAAAGGGAGAAATGAGAAAGGAAAAAGGAGAGGGTTTAAATTCCATTAAGAGTATAAACAGGGGGAGTTCAGAGTTTGAAACTCCACAGCTCAATAACTGTCAGTGCTCTGGTGGAAAGGGCAAATCCCCAGGAGCATGGTAGAGTCTAGGGTTCTTCAGGCCACAAGGGGAGAGACAGTTTCCCTGCTGGGAGGACACCTGACAGAGGCTGTGTGAGTCCCCCAAAGGCAAAGCCCCAGTGGACCCGGGAGAACAACCACATTCTCTGGTGCTGGAACAAAGTTGTTAAGGTTGAAACCTGATGCCAGATGTGTGTTGTAATTTTCCATAATCCCTGAAACGCTGCTGCTACACTATCTTGCAAACTTTTTCTGGGGTGGGCTGGCACCTGATTGCAGTCTCTGGGCATCAGCAGCACAGTCCCACAAATGTTCCTGAGTGTGGTTGGCACCCAGCCATTGCTTGGTGAGACCTTTCAACAGAGGGTAGAATGGGTCAAAACCGCAGTCCCTCAGAAGTAAGGGGTCGGGAAAAACTGCCGGATCTCAGACAAAACTCGGGAGGAAGGTGCTGCCTGCGGCTTGGTAATGGACTGTGTAAAAGTGAGGAGTGGACAGAAACTGAAGACAGAGGATGGGTAGGCAATTGCTGATCAGAGAGAACGGAGTTCTGATACTAGAGACTGGGTAGCTGGGTGACACCATTTTCACCAGTCCCACACATGCACATGTGCACATAGTGCCACAACAATCTACCCCAGTAAGCTAAGCAGCACTATCTAGTGGAGAACAGAGCTGTTACACTAAGCCCCACCCAATGGGGCCAACCTCGCTCTTCAGAACACCTGCTTAGTTTATGGACTATAAAGTGCTTCATAGTTTGACTTCTAGGGGACAAAAAAGTAATTTCAGTTGTATTCCAGTCTGTTTGCCGATCCATCTATTCAATTTCTTTATTTTTTCTTTTCTCTTTTTTGTTTCTTTTTTTATTGAATACAGAAAGAGAAAGCATTCATTTTTATTTTCAATTTTTATTAAAAATATTTTTCTTTAATTTTTTTCTACTATATTTTTCACTTTTGTGTAAATTTTTTCAAATTCTATTTTACTTCCATCATTTTATTTTAGTCTACTTCAGTGTATTCATTTTTTCAAATTTTCAAACTATTTCCTTTTTTTTCTTTCCCCTTTTTTCTCTAATCTATCAAGACCATTTCAACACTCAAACCAATACACACCTAGGATCTGCATCATTTATTTGATTTGTGTGTGTGTGGGTGTTTGTTTTTAATATTTTTAATTTTAACATATTTTAAATTTTAATATTTTTTAAAATTTTAATTATTTACCCCATTAATTCTTCTCCCTTCAAAATGACAAAACGAAGGAATTCACCCCTGAAGAAAGAGCAGGAAGAAATGACAGGGACTTAACTAACACAGATACAAGCAAGATGTCTGGACCAGAATTTAGAATCACAATAATAAGAGTACTAGCTGGAGTCGAAAAAAGATTAGAATCTCTTTCTGCAAAGATAGAAGTAAAAGCTAACCAGGATGAAATAAAAAATGCTATAACTGAGCTGCAATCTCAAATGGATGCCACGGTGGCAAGGATGGATGAGGCACAACAGAGAATCAGTGATATAGAGGACAAACATATGGAGAATAATGAGCAGAAAAAAAGAGGGAGACTAAGACAAAAGAGGCTGATTTAAGAATTAGAGAAATCAGTGACATTAAAAAGGAACATCAGAAGCATAAGGGTCCCAGAAGAGGAAGAGAGAGAAATAGGCGTAGAAGGGTTATGTGAGCAAATGATAGCGTAAAACTTTCCTAACCTGGGGAAAGACACAGACATCAAAATTCAGGAAGCACAGAGGACTCCCATTAGATTCAACAAAAACCGACCATCAACAAGGCATATCATAGTCAAATTCAAAAATACTCAGGAAAGAAGAGAATCATGAAAGTGGCAAGGGAAAAAAAGTCCCTAATCTACAAGCAAGACAGATCATGGTTGTAGCAGACCTATCCAGAAACTTGGCATGTCAGAAAAGAGTGTCAGGATATATGCAATGTGCTGAATCAGAAAAAGAGGCAGCCAAGAACTCTTTATCCAGCAAGGCTGTCATTCAAAATAGAAGGAGAAATAAAAAGTTTCCAAGACAAACAAAAATTAAAGAGTTCATGACCACTAAACCAGCACTGCAAAAAAATTTAAGGGGGACTCTCTGAGGAGAGAAAAGATGAAAGCAAAAAACAAATAAATAAAGACCAAAATCAACAAAGACTAGAAATGACCAGAGACCACCAGAAACATCAGCTCTACATCAACATAATGGCAATAAATTCATATCTTTCAGTACTCACTCTAAATGTCAGTGGGCTAAATGCTCCAGTCAAAAGACATAGGGTAACAGAATGGATAAGAAAACAAGATCCATCTATATGCTGTTTACAAGAGACACACTTTAGACCTAAAGACATCTTCAGATTGAAAGTAAGGGGATAGAGAACCATCTACATGTTAATGGTCAACAAAAGAAAGCCGGAGTAGCCATACTTATATCTAGACTTTAAAATAAAGACTGTATCAAGAGATGACAAAGGGCATTATACCAGCATTAAGGGATCTATCCACCAAGAAGACCTAACAATTGTAAATATTTATACACCAAATGTGGAACACCCAAATATATAGATCAGTCAAACACAAACATAAAGAAACTCATTTATAGTAATACCATAACAGTAGGGGACCTCAACAACCCACTCACAGCAATGGACAGATCACCTAATCAAAAAATCAACAAGGAAACAATGGCTTTGAATGACACACTGGACCAGATGGACTTAACAGATATATTTAGAACATTTCATCCTAAAGCAGCAGAATATACATTCTTCTCCAGTACACATGGAACATTCTCCAGAATAGACCACATACTGGGACACAAACCAGCCCTCAACAACTACAAATAGATCAAGATCATACTGTGCATATTTTGAGACCACAATGCTATGAAACTCGAAATCAACCACAAGAAAAAATTTGGAAAGGTAACAAATACTTGGAGACTAAAGAACATCCTACTAAAGAATGAATGGCTAACCAAGAAGTTAAAGAGGAAATTAAAAAGTTCATGGAAGCCAATGAAAATGATAACAGCACAACCCAAAACCTCTGGGACCCAGGAAAGGTGGTCATAAGAGGAAAGTACACAGCAGTCATGGTCTTCCTTAAGAAGGAAGAAAGATCTCAGATACACAACCTAACCTTACACCTTAAAGAACTGGAAAAAGAACAACAAATAAAACCCAAAGCCAGCAGAAGACAGGAGATAATAAAGATAAGAGCAGAAATTAATGCTATCTAAAGAAAAAAGTAGAACAGATCAATGAAACCAGAAGCTGGTTCTTTGAAAGAATGAACAAAATTGATAAACCACTGGCCGGTTTGATCAAAAAGAAAAAGGAAAGGACCCAAATAAATAAAATCAAGAATGAAAGAGGAGAGATCACAACCAACAGAGCAGTAATAAAAACAATAATAAGAGAATATTATGAGCAATTATATGCCAATAAAATGGGAAACCTGGAAGAAATGAACAAATTCCTAGAAACATATACACTATGAAAACTGAAACAGGAAGAAATAGAAAATTTGAACAGACCCCTAACCAGTAAAGAAATCGAATTAGTAATCAAAAATCTTCCAAACAACAAGAGTCCAGAGCCAGATGGCTTTCCAGGGGAATTCCAGCAAACATTTAAGAGTTAACACCTATTCTCTTGAAGCTGCTCCAAAAAATAGAAATGGAAGGAAATCTTCCAAACTCTTTCTATGAAGCCAGCATTACCTTGATTCCAAATCCAGACACAGACCCCACTAAACAGGAGAACTATAGACCCATTTCCCTGATGAACATGGATGCAAAAATCCTCAACAAGATATTAGCCAACCGGATCCAACAATACATTAAAAGAATTATTCACTACAACCAAATCTACATTTAAAAATGAGGTTCCTGGGATGCATGGCTGGTTCAATATCTGCAAAACAATTAATGTGATTCATCACATCAATAAAAGAAAGAACAAGAATCATATAATCCTCTCAATAGATGCAGAGAAAGCATTTGACAAAATACAGCATCCTTTCTTGCTAAAAACCCTCAAGAAAGTAGGGATAGAAGGATCATACCTTCAGATCATAAAAGCCATATAAGAAAGACCCAATGCTAATATCATCCTCAATGGGGAAAAACTGAGAACTTTACTCCTAAGGTCAGGAACAAGACAGGGATGTCTAATCTTGCCACTGTTATTCAACATAGTATTAGAAGTCAGCCTCTGTAATCAGACAACACAAAGAAATAAATGGCATCCAAATCAGCCAGGAGGAGATCAAACTTTCACTTTTCGCAGATGACATGAAACTCTATATGGAAAATGCAAAAGATCCCACCAAAAAACTGCTAGAACTGATTCATGACCTCAGCAAAGTGGCAAGATATAAAATCGATGCACAGAAATCAGTTGCATTTCTATACACCAATAATGAAGTGACAGAAAGAGAAATCAAGGAATCGATCCCAGTTACAATTGCACCAAAAACAATAAAATACCTAGGAACAAATCTAACCAAAGGGGTAAAAAAATATATATACACTGAAAACTCTAGAAAGCTTATGAAAGAAATTGAAGAGGACACAAAAAAATGGAAAAAGATTCCATGCTCCTGGATAGGAATAACAAATATTGTTAAAATGTCGATACTACCCAAAGCAATATACATATTCAATGCAATCCCAATGGAAATAATACCAGCATTCTTCACAGAGCTAGAATAAACAGTCCTAAAATTTGTATGGAACCAGAAAAGACCCCCAAGAGCCAAACCAATCTTGAAAAAGAAAACCAAAGCAGGAGGCATCACAATCCTGGACTTCAAGCTATACTACAAAGCTGTAATCATCAGGACAGTATGGTACTGGCACAAGAACAGACACTCAGATCAATGGAACAGAATAGAGAACCCAGAAATGGACCCACAAACGTATGGCCAACTAATCTTTGACAAAGCAGGAAAGAATATCCAATAGAATAAAGAGCGTCTCTTCAGCACGTGGTGCTAGGAAA
This sequence comes from Panthera tigris, assembly GCF_018350195.1. Classification (NCBI taxonomy): domain Eukaryota; kingdom Metazoa; phylum Chordata; class Mammalia; order Carnivora; family Felidae; genus Panthera; species Panthera tigris. The sequence goes on along the minus strand of NC_056666.1, from coordinate 67,497,076 downwards.
ACTGGACAGCGACATACAGAAGAATGAACCTGGACCACTTTCTTACACCTTACACAAAAATAAACTCAAAATGGGTGAAAGACCTAAACGTAAGACAGGAAGCCATCAAAATCCTCGAGGAGAAAGCAGGTTAAAACCTCTTTGACCTTGGCCACAGCTACTTCTTACTCAACACGTCTTTGGAGGCAAGGGAAACAAAAGCAAAAATGAACTATTGGGACCTCATCAAAATAAAAAGCTTTTGCCCAGCGAAGGAAATAATCAGCAAAACTAAAAGGCAATGGGAGATGGAATGGGAGAAGATATTTGCAAACGACATTATCAGATAAAGGGTTAGTGTCCAAAATCTAACTCAACACCCAAAAAACAAATAATCCAGGAAAGAAATGGACAAAAGACATGAATAGACACTTCTCCAAAGATGACATCTGGATGGCTAACCAACACATGAAAAAATGCTCAACATCACTCATCATCAGGGAAATATAAATCAAAACCACAATGAGATACCACATTACACCTGTCAGAATGGCTAACATTAACAACTCAGGCAACCACAGATGTCGGCGAGGATGCAGAGAAAGAGAATCTCTTTTGCATTGCTGGTGGTAATGCAAGCTGGTGCAGCCACTCTGGAAAACAGTATGGAGGTTCCTAAAAAAATTAAAAATAGAACTACTTCATGACCCATCAATTGCACTACAAGGTATTTATCCAAGGGATACAGGGATGCTGTTTTGAAGGGACACATGCACCCCAATGTTTATAGCAGAACTGTCAACCATAGCCAAAGTATGGAAAGAGCCCAAATGTGCATCGATGGATGAATTGATAAAGAAGTTGTTGTATATATATACAATGGAGTATTTATTACTCACAATCAAAAAGAATGAAATCTTGCCATTTACAATTACATGGATGGAACTAGAGGGTATTATGCTAAGCGAAATTAGTCAGAGAAAGACAAATATCATATGACTTCACTCATATGAGGACTTTAAGACACAGAACAGATAAACATAAGGGAAGGGAAGCAAAAATAATATAAAAACAGGGAGGGGGGACAAAACATAAGAGACTCTTAAATATGGAGAATAAACAGAGGGTTACTGGAGGGGTTGTGGGAGTGGGGGATGGGCTAAATGGTTAAAGGGCATTAAGGAATGTACTCCTGAAATCATTGTTGCACTATATGCTAGCTAATTTGGATGTAAATTTTAAAAAAATAAATTAAAGAGTTTTTGATGGTTTCCTTGATTTCAGAGATGACAAGGTATCTCAGATTCATCTTACACATTCCTGATAAGGAATAAGCTATTTTTCTAAGGGGCCCTGGTTCCTTTTAGAGGGAATTGGTGTTTGAAGATAAAAATTGTGCATTGGGGTGCTCTTTTTTTACTAGTTAGTAATTGCCTCTAGACAGCTGGCAATTAGTGGATAATACTAAGAAACATACATATTTTTAGAATGAGAAAAATACTTTCAGGGTTTATAAAACTGATGCTTCCAATTAAAATGAAAATAATATGAGGTTTTGCCTAACTTATTTCATTTATATCATGTATCTCTTAAACTATTATCTCTTAATCTTGCCATGAGATCTAGGTTTTTCTGTAGCAATGTAATCGTGAGAGAGACTAGTTATTTCCTATACACTTAAGAATGTCACCTCCACTCCGTTTTTCTCAATTTCTCTATTTGAAGGTTGAAATAAAATTGGGGTGCCTGGGTGGCTCAGTCAGTTAAGTGTCCAACTTCAGCTCAGGTCTGATCTCTCAGTTCATGGGTTCTGGCCCTATGTTGAGCTCTCTACTGACAGCAGGGAGCAGCAAGGATCCTGGTGCCTGTTTCAGATTCTGTGCCTCCCTCTCTGTGCCTCTCCCCCACTTGCACTCTGTCTCTCTTTCTCTCTCTCAAAAATAAATAAACATTAAAAAAATTTTAAACAAGTAATATGGAAGTCAGTTCATAGAAGTATCATGGGATTGCTTTGCAGTGTTGAGGAAAGGCAGAATAATAACACTGATTGAAAATATGGTTTTGCGAGGCAATGTTGTAGCAAATGTTTATATATCACAATATTTCTCATTCCAGCCTTAAACAAACCTATGAAGTAAATATTTTTATTAGTCCCATTTTGTAAATGAGAATCCTGGGACTTAAAAAGAAGTTAAATCATCCAGTAGGATGGCTATAATAAAAAAAGACAGATAATTAACAAGTGCTAACAAGGATGTACAGAAACATTGCTGGTGGAAGTGTAGAATGGTGCAACCACTTTGGAAAACGACAGGTCCTCAAAAGGTTAACATAGAGCTACCATATGACCCAGCAATTCCACTCTGAGATTTATACCTAAGAGAATTCAAAATATATGTCCACATAAAAACTTACACATGAAGGTTCCTAGTAGCATTGCTCATAATAAGCAAAAAACCCAAAATAACAACTCAAAATATCCATGAATGGATAAACTAAAAGTCATATAGCATAATAATAGAATATAATTCAGCCATATAAAGGAATGAAATACTGACATATGCTACAACCCAGATGAACTGGGAAAACCTTCTTCTAATAAACGGAAGGCCACATATTGTTTGACTCCATTCGTACAAAATGTCCAGAACTGGCAAAGCCATAGGAACAGAATGCAGATTAGTTAGTGGTTACCAGGGGCTGGAGGAAATGGGGAGTGGCTGCTAATGGCATGGGGTTTCTTTTTGGAGTGATACAAATGTTCTGGAATTATGCAGTCATGATCATTGTACAACTTTGTGAATATACTAAAAACTGCTGTGAATATACTAAAAAACTGTGAATATACTAAAAATTTTAAAGGGGGAATTTTATGGTATATGAGTTATATCTCAATAAAGCTGTTATTTTAAAATTAGGTTAGGAATTTATGTAGCACTACAAAATTGGAACAGGGTAAGCCAATACTTGAACCAAAACAATCTAGCTCTAGAACCTGCATTTTTAATGGCTCTATTTTCTATATCTCTAGTGAGAAGAAATATACTAGCTGGTATCATTTTATTTATCATCCACATGCCCCAAGGTAGAATTGAGTACATGTCTAATGGCCAGACTCAAGACTTCCATGAATAGTTTTCTCAAAACAGAGATTTTGATAATAATTAGTTATCATTAATTATTATCACAGGCAAGAACCTGGATGATATATATTTCATTGGAGATAGAAGCTAAATAGTGTTCATTAACTTCCTATCATTGATTCTTCTTATTCTCTTACACCTCACATGCAACCTATCACAAATCTTTGCTTTGTCTTCAGAAAATATCCAGAATCTGACCTCTTCTCACTGCTGCCACCAATGTCACCTTCATCCAGGCCACCATTATCTTTTGCCAAGACATCGCAGTAGCTTCTTAACTGGCCTTGCTGTCCCTTTGTTCCTATCTAGGTACATGTACTCTGCACAGTAGCCATAATGTTATGTTAAAAATGAAGATCATCAGATTCCTCCTTTGCCTCTTCTCAAAGCCCATTGCTCTCAGTATAAAATCCAAAATCTTTCCTAATCCTCCAAAATCTGTTAACATCTCTGACCTCATCTACTCATGTTCTTCTTTTCTTATAGTACCCAGATATTTTAGTCTCATGTCTTAATCATCTGATCGTACCTCAGTAACTTTGCACTTACTGTGCAAGGAACACATTACCTTCTAAGTAGCTGTTGCCCTAGAAATCCACATGATCCCCTCACTACATTAACATCTCCTCTCATATTTCACCTTAACAGAGAGGTCTTTCCCAAATGTCTTGCCTAAATGATATGCTCTTTAACCTCTTGCCCTGCATTGTTTTTTTAATAGCTCTTATCACCACCTGACATATATTTGTTTATTGTTTTCTCCACGCACCACTCCTAAACAAGTCAGGATCTTAAAGAGATGCCTGTACTTTCATGTTCTTTGAAGCATTATCCACAATAGCCAAGATATGGAAACAACTTAAATGCTAACTGACAAAGAAATCAATAAGCACATGTGATATATACATATAATGTAATATTACTCATCTTAAAAAAGAAAGGAGATTTTGCCATTTGTCACATGGTTGGACCTGAAGGACATTATGCTAAGTGAAATAAGCCAGACACACAAAGGCAAACAATTTATAATCTCACTTATAGGTAGAATCTAAAATAGACAAACCTATAGAAACAGAGAGTAGAATGGTAGTTGCTAGGAACTGAAGAGAGGGGAAAAATAGGGACTAACGGCCAAACGGCATAAGGCTTCAGTTATGCAAGATAAATATATTCTGGAGACCTACTATATAGCATAGTGCCTATAGCTAACAATCATATATACTTAATATTTACTAAAAAAGTACATCTTATGTTGTATTCTTACCACAATGAATAAGTAAATAAATAAATAACAATAAAGGAGTCAGGAGGAAACTTCAGAACATGATGGATATATTCATTACCTTCATGGTGGTGATGGTTTCATATGTGTATACTTTTCCACAAATTCATTGCGTTGCACACATTAAATATGTATAGTATTTAAAAATTTTCAGCTTTGCTGAGGTATAAACAACAAATAAAATTATAAGATGTAAACATGATAATTTTGTCTATGTATACATTATGAAAGGATCCTCCCTCATCAATTTAATTAACACATCCATCTGCTTCATACTTACCTTTTAGAACTTTTAAGTTCTAATCCCTTAACACATTTCAATAATACAATACAATGTTATCAATTATAGCCACTAAGCTATACACTAAATTCTCAGATCTAACTCATAACTGAAAGTTTGTACCCATTTACCAACCTCTGTCTATTTCCCCAATTACCCATTCCTGAGAGTCATTTTCTACCTTGTTTCTATAAGTTCCAGATGTTTTTTGGGTTTTTTTAGATTCCACATAGAAGTGCGTTATATTTCTTTGTCTGGCTAATTTATCTTAGCATAATGCCCTCAAGTTTCATCCATGTTGCCACAAATGGCAGGATTTCTTCTTTTTTGAGTAATATTTTATATTTTATTGAATACATATACCACGTTTTCTTTATTCATCTGTCAAAAGACACTTTGATTGTTTCAAAATCTAGGCTATTGTGAATAATGTTGGAATGAACATGGGAGTCTTTTGGAGCAAGGCCACACCACCTTTTGGAGCAACTATTCTATTTTCAACAAGAACTAGCTTTTTACTGGCTTCTGGCAATAACAGGTAACCATGAACCAAAGCAACTCATTCTGGACTGGGGATTATCTTGTTTATACAGCCATGAAGTTAGGCATTTCCAGCAGTAATCTATTATCCATTAGAAATCATGTATACAGAGTGGAAACTCTGCCCCCATTAAGACCTCAAAGGCAAAAGTCAGATCCATGGATGGTTTCTTAATGTTTCCAAATATAGTTCCACCTATCTAGCTGCCACCTTTCTTTGAATTTGTGTGTTTTGCTTGAAGGGGTAACTTGAGACCAGCTGACACAAAAGAATAAAACTCAAGGCCAGATTACCAATGACCCAGTATCAGTGAAAAGTGAGCTATGTAACATTATAGTGTGTCTCAGCCATGGTCAAAGAAGACAACTGGAAAGGAAATTTCTCATTGGCCATTGTGCTTGCTAGAAGTTTGGCTTGAGGACAGTTCTTTTTTTCTTATATAACCTGTTATTGGTTAATATGCCTCAGAAAGTACTGCTACCCTGTTATTGGTTTTGATTTTCCTCTCATGTCTAATATGCCTCAGAAAGCACTGCTACCCAAGGGCTTACTGAATATTTTATTTACTACCATAAAATGCTGCACAGCCCTTCTTCTAACCAAGTAATTTGTTTCAAAATGAAAAAAAAAGGCAATAGGTACATATTACATAAGGGATTTTATACTTCCTTATTATTCATGGATAGTAGATGTTGAAAGATTGGCCTATTGAGAATTCCACCCGAACATCAGCTGAGGGACACTGCTACATACTTTGGTGTACTGATTGCAGGAGGTGATATATTGGCTGATCCATAAGTCAACATTTACATTCTCTTCCATTTGCTGAAACTCCCTTCTAGCCATTTGAGTCTTTTGTGACTCTAGAGCAGCCTTTCTAAGCAGAAAGGCTATCATCATATTGTCTCAAATGATCAATTCTGACCATCAGGAGAAAAATAGAGCTACCGCCACACGGTAAGGTCTGGAATGTAAGTGCGCTGCTGTCTCTATGTTTTATCATTCCCTGAGGTAAAAGGCATTGAGAAACTACAACTTCATGCAATTGGATTTTCAAGGACTCAAATCCCTCATAATTTTTCTGACTGACAAACTCTGCTACAGACTACAAAGAAGAACTAGCTGGAATGAGTGACAGACATGAAGGAAAGTTAAGAGCCTTGGGACTAACTATAGAAGTGACACTTGTAATATACACCTGTATTTAGCTATTGTTCATCTTTTGTTGGTAGGTACTACCAGTGATATACTAACATACCAACTTTCTTTCCCCATCATTGGGCATAGTGTTTAATGATGGTTAAATTTACTGTCAGTCCAGTTTACATAGAAAGGTGAGTAGTACATAAAAGGTTTATGATAAATTAGGTTGGGGAGCTGTTAACAACTGTACATTTTTTATTAAGGTAATTAATGTTGTGGGGCACCGGGGTGGCTCAGTTGATTAAGCCTCTGACTTGGGCTCAGGTCATGATCTCACAGTTCAAGAGTTCGAGCCGCACGTCAGGCTCTATGCTGACAGCTTGGAGCCTGAAGCCTCCTTCAGATTCTGTGTCTCCCTCTCTCTCTGTTCCTCCCCTGCTTGCGCTCTCTCTCTCTCAAAAATAAACATTAAAAAATGATAAAAAATAATAAAAATTAATGTTGTGCGAGGCACATTTAGAAATATATGTATAGGAAGAAGGATATGTGTGTGGGCAGCAAAGTGTGTAGAATGTACTGAAGATGATAGTCATGACATTATGAAACTTCAACTTCTCCTTCTAGCTAACTACCTCAATGGTATATAACTACAAAGACAGAAGTGGGTTAGGGGGAATGACACTTAGTTCAGTTTTAGTCTTGTCGAGTTTGTTCTATCTATAAACCATCCAGCTAGAGGTGTGGATTCAGAGCTGTATCAATGTGTCTGTAATTCAGAGAAGAGCTGAGGGCAGGAGACATAGACTGGAAATCCTCCTCTGTGTATAAACACAACTACTTGTGTTGATGAAATCATCCAAGGGGCATGAATAGAAGAGAAGAGGAACATGATGAAACTTTGGAGAATTGAAATTTGAAGGACTGGCAAAAGTGAGGGCAAGTCAAGAGCCTTGGGAGCTCCTCAAATGTAGGAGCACTATTAAAACTGATGTCACAGTGGGGCACCTAGCTGGCTTAGTAGGAATAGTGTGCAACTCTTGATCTCAGCATAGTGAGTTCGAGCCCCACATTGGGTGGAGAGATGACTTAAAAATAAAATCTTTAAAAAAATGATGTCACAAAAAAAGCGAGAAAAACGTTTTAAGTGGGAAAGAGTGATGGGTGTGTGGGTAGGTCAATAGGATAAGCGTCTGACTTGGGCTCAGGTCAGGATCTCACAGTTCATGAGTTCAAGCCCTGTCTCAGGATCTATGCTGATAGCTCAGAGCCTGGATCCTGCTTTAGATTCTGTGTCTCCTTCTCTCTTCCTCTTCCCCACTCGTGCTTTGTTTCTCACTTTATCAAAAATACATAAACATAAAAAAAAAAACTTTAAAAAAAAGAGTGAAAATAGCATCAGACCCTACTTTTTTATTTATTTATTTTTGAGAGAAACAGAAACAAAGTGTGAGCGGGGGAGGGGCAGAGAAAGAGGGAGTCACAGAATCTAAAGCAGGCTCCAGGCTCCAAGCTGTCAGGGCTTAAACTCATGAACCGTTAGATCATGACCTGAGCCCAAGTTGGACACTTAGCTGACAGAGCCACCCAGGCATCCCAATATCAGACCCTACTTAAAGAATTTTGAGGCTGCTGGTGTCCTAAGCAGAGAAGTTGTCATAGAATGAAAGGGGTGATGTAATTGGCATAGAAAAGTGGGGGAAGGGAACAAAAACATAGTTTCAATAAGTTTAACTGTGAAGGGAAAGGACAAAATAGGATAATGGCTTCATGAGATAAAGAGTAGAAGAAAAACATTTTGGAGAGGCATGATATGACTCAGTTTCTCATTGAGTTGTAGCATTCTTATTATTATCAATAAAAACATACGCTCATGAATTGCTTGAAAACTTGTATTTATTTTTCACATCCAGTCAACAAGAGAACAAAATGCCTCAGAATGAGAATTCACACTTTGAGTGAGATACAAATGTTTAGTTATTCTATTTTAGTGATTTTTGTGCATTTATAAAATAAATACCTGGTCTGTTATACTTGGAAAGGTGATATTGGCGTTAACTGACTGTTGGGAGTGTAGACTGTTTGCACATATCTAAGCAAGAACATGCCGTGATGTGCCTATATCTGTAAGGTATTGTACTGCCATTAGGACAGTCAAGAAAAATTTCCCGGAATTCGTACTTATCTTCTTGGCAGCAAAGACATGAATTTGCCAGCTGAAAGATATGATAATCGTACCTAAAGGAAAAGAATATTCAGCAATAAATATTTTTGGGATATCTTCTGAAACAAATTGACATCAATGCTCAAATTATAATTGTCTAAGCGATTTAGCAATCCTTCCAACCAATTATTCTTTACCTATACTTTGCATTTCCCCCTCACCATGAACTTCTGATGTGGATCAGTGATAATTGGTATGTAAGACAAAAGAAATCCAAAATGGAAATTTATAATCTTATAATTAGAATGTTATGGTGAAAAAATATAAACATATTTTTAAATATACAACTTCATATCAAATTATTGTTTTCTATATATTAATCTACACATGAAAGTGTTCATGAAGGAAAAACAATATATATTATGTCTAAAATGCAAGTGACAGTTTAAAAACACATTTTTAAGCAAGACTATCTGCTTAAGTACTATCAGTAATTACTGTGTGAAAATAAATACATTTGCTATGAATGTATTAGGTTTGATTTATTTAGAAGGCTACTTTAAAACCATTCATTACTGTTGAAAATGTTTATTTTATTTCTAAGATCTTAATGTCTTAGATATTTGTTTCATCAGGTTTTGATCATTAGCTCTCACGTAAAAAATGTTCCATTTAATTTTTAAAACTTAATTTCCTCCACAATGTTACAAAATTAATGCACAGTACACATTCAAAGAAACACTCACTTGACAGTGTTCTTACATTCCCCTACACATCTTGCCATCTCAAGTTTTTTCTGGCAACCACGGTACTTAACAGTCACATTCACAAGTGAAGATCTACAATTAGTATTACCTAAAACAAAATGATAACAGAACCAGAAATGAGGTTTAACATTAGCAATTGCTAAGTCTCAGTTTTCTGAACCTTTAGTGGAGAATCATAACAAAAAATACTTCATAGTGTTGTTGAAGGGATTAACTACTTCAGCACCCAACACAAGGTACCTGATCAGTATTCAATAATTATGTTTAATAAATGTTATCTTTTCATTAGTGCTATCATTATTATCATAGGAGAAAGAGGAGGGAGGGAACAAGGAGGAAGGGAGGAGAGAAGGGGGGAAGGGAAGATGGAGCTGAATGGATTGTTTCTGACATCCATTTCTCATTGTTGACCATTCTTATTATCTAATGTATCAGTTTACAACACAACCTGCTTATATTAGAGAGCAAACTATATTTTTTTTCATGAGAATCAAATTTCTTCCTTGTAAACACCATTGTTTTTTACTGGGAAGAATGTTTCAACCAACATGAAAAAGTATAATACATAACGGAGACATATCAATTGTTAGTTTCTGCATATAGGTTAGATGACCTGTTATGTTAAAAACACAGGAGACTTTCTATTAATGATCTGACATTTTGTTTTAAGGAAACACTAAATTTTTGTCAACTGTTGACATTTCCTCTACATGTGGAACCTAATGTTACTTACATGTATAGCAACATTTGTTTGAATCATAGACTCTGTCTTCCTATAGGGGAAGAGAAATAGAAAAAAGACTTAAAAACATTAAGTATTATTTTATAAATAATATAACATTACTGAATTTACTGAAATTACAAAGGGGAAAATGGAACAGATAAATATGCTGATCTCAGATCCAGGAAGCATGGATGAGGGAGCATAATAATAAAAATGAGTCTGAATATTTACACTAAAAATTTTCAACCGTAGGGAGAAAGGGAAAAAAATATCTAAAATGAAGTCTTCTTTAAAATAACATGCAAGAAAGTAAAAAAATAATCCTCCCTTATATTAATTGAAAAATACTTTAATACTGATATTACTGCTAGACACTAGACTAGTTTGAACTGGTGAGCATTTATTATTAACTAATTTAATTAAGACTTAAGCTTAAAACTTAGCATTTACTAATATAAAATCCTCACCATATGGTGGGGGACAGTAAAAATGAAGACTGTGGCATAAAGAAAGATCTGAAAAGTACACTTAAATGTGATTTTATGAAAACTTTGTATTTTTATAAGAAATGATTAACCCAAATCCATGAGCCTTAAAAAAAAAACAAGGTTGGTGTGTTTTGGGTTTTTTTTTTTTTTTTTGGTTTGTTTAAAAGTAGCAAAATGCTTTCTAAAGTAACATACTTCTTCTAGAATAGCACTAGATTAAGCTTCACGGAGCCTGCAAATATAACTTTGATATGAAAAATATACTTGGCAATAAAAGGTGTGAAACAGATCTGGAATGGAATCCATAAGAAATTTATGTCTGTTGGCCAGACAGACTTTTCCAAATGAGAAAGAAGACAGATTGTGTTTATATTTAACATAAGAAGTGGATGTTGTTGATCATTACTTAAGAAGATAACTTACTTCTGCACACCAGGTCTGCTTTGGGCAGTCTTGGACCACTGCGATGAAACCAGTGCTATGGCAGGAGTAGGAGATGCATGGATTGCTGGGGTCATCAAATGAAGCACCAATCTGGGAGGCAGAGAGGAAGAAAGAAAGGTATTATTCATCTTGATTTCTTGTTGAGGTTGAAAATAAAAATCTGTAAAAAAAAAAAATTCAAATTCAGATTGTTAAGTGAATTTCCAGAGGTACCTTCAGTCACTAATTAATATTTAAGAAAAGTGAGTTAAAACCTGCCTACTTCCATGAATAAATCAATATGCCTCCTTGAGAGCACAGACTGTGAGTCAAGATTCTGAATCCTCAAGTGAAAATTCACATATTCTATTCACCTACTCAGTCACTGTATTATATTTTAAAAATATTTTCAAGAAAGGTTGTATTATGATAACAGGAAATCAACCAATTGTTATGCTCTAAATTTGAGGGAAAAGAAGTAATCTAAGTAGAAAACTTGGCACAAAATAGTTTTATCAGATTACTACAAATGATAAATGATAACAAATGATATATCCCACGAGACATCCTACCTCTACTTCTGCTTGTATACTTGTAAAGTTCTCTGGATTGCTTTAAAAATAATTTATGTTCGAAATTCAAATGCCAGTTTGGGAAATTGTATTTATTTCAAACTGCAAAACGAACTTTCTGATAAACTGGAATTTTATTATTTCAACTATTTTACATACAAATGGTTAGAGGTAAAACTTTTCCTTTGTTCTTTAAACATCATCATATTTTATGTTTAAAAACTTGCATAGATTCTATGGGGTGCCTAGGTGGCTCAGTTGGTTAAGCATCTGAATCTTGATCTCAACTCAGGTCACGATCTCATGGTTTGTGAGTTCAAGCCCTGCATTGGGCTCTGAGCTGATAGCCCGGAGCCTGTTTGTGATTCTGTCTCTCCCTCTTTCTGCCCCTCTTCCACGCCACTCTACTCTCTCTCTCTCTCTCTCTCTCTCAAAATAAAACTAAAATGGGGTGCCTGGGTGTCTCAGTCTGTTAAGCATCCAATCTTGATTTGGGCTCTGGTCATGATCTCATGGTTCATGAGCTCGAGCCTCATATCGGGCTCCATGCTGATGCCATAGAACCTGTTTGGTATTCTCTCTCTCTTCTCTCTCTCTCTGCCCCTCCCTCCTCACACGTCTCTCTTTCAAACCAAATAGATAAACATTTAAAATAAATAAATAAACTAAGAAAAAAAAACTAGAATAGATTCTCAAATCACATTACCTTTCGAAACCAAAAATTAAGAAACCAAGACAGAAATGTGAACATGATAAATAAGTTAAAACACTCATCAGCTCTGTTTTATATATTTCTTAACATACCACATAGATTTTATGCTAGACTCTTAATATTTAGTATCACCAGCTCAAAAGGATTATCAATTTTGAGAACCATGTGGGTTTTATGGCTTCCTGGTACCTTTTTTCAAAAGTTAAATTACTTTCCAAAATGCCAAATCACTTGTCAAAATCTAGCCCTGAATATACGTGTTGTTATATTCACATAATGGGGTTCCAGTCTTTTGGGGTTTTTCATTTGATCTCTGACAGGTTGGTCATCTGATATTTCTGGCTATAATTACAGTTTAACTCTGTTCATTGATTTGAATGTCACAGAGTGTGCCTTCTCCATCTGGTCAGACCCCTGGGAAATTTTATTCAGAAGTTAGGTAGTTAATGATCAAGTACATTTTCCTCCTTTGAAGCGAGCCATGCTGAGTGTTATATTTGATGCTCCTTTTGAAGTGAATATGGGGGGAAAAATGAACAGATTCTGCTCCACCATTACCAATGATTTTTTGAAATTATAAACTGAAAAAGCCTACATTTATTCATAATTATATAAATAAAAATATTTTAAAGTAAAAACAGCCTTACCTTATACTCAGTATTGTTAAATAAGCACGTTCTTGGTTCTGAAAAATAAATATATTATTTTACCCTAAAATAAACATTATAATTCTGTTTTTATTTATAAACCAGAAATTGCATATGGAATCATATTTATCAACCAATTAAAATGTTTCTTCCCACAACACCATCATCTTCCTTTAATAAACTCATTATATTCATAATTATTAATTCTAGGTTTCCCCCACTCCAAAGATAGTGAGTTTTAAGAGATCAAGTATGATTCTGTTTTATTTATCACACTCCTCTAGCATGGAGTTTAACACGTATTAGAAGCTCAATGAATATCTCTTGAATATGTGAATAAGTAAACAACTATTCAATTCAAATAATGTATTGTGAATACACACCACAGTATCCAATTTCACAGCAGGAATCATTAGCTTTGAACTTTACAAGCCTCTCTCCGGTTTTGCATGTGGGTGCAGAAGGGCACTCCTTGGGTTTACAGTCTACAGCCTTTGCATCAGTACAGGTGCATTTGTGGCAATTGGCAGTCCATATATCTCCAGGCTACAGACACAAACCAAGTTCAGACTTCTATTCAGATACAGGAATGACAGCAATTGGATTAAAGCAGAGACAAAGTGTGTACTTACAGATTTCTCTTCTCCCAGCGGACCATGACAAACTGTTAACATGAGATGATAAAAGGTAATTAAATTTGGCAAAATAGAACCATCTGTTATACATAGATAACCACCAGGTGGCCAATACAGAAAAACAGAATTATGGAGAATTGTATGGTGCCTTCAGGTAGGTAAATCACATCCACCTACTTTGAGCAAACTGTCTCTAATGAGTATAGATATTTCCTACTTTACAATCCCAGCACAGGTTAATTATTAATTTCTGCTGGCAGTGGTCAATAAATCTTATGACTGTTGTTTTACTTACTGTTTTACAGTCTGACTTCTGCTTCCATAACCCTGCAAGTCACCAAGACTTTGTAATTACCAGTCCCTAAGGCCCTTTATCAGTTTTTCAAGTTCCCTACAATTGCTGACATTTTTAACTCTCACCTTCTTGAAAATGTTCTCCTCCCTTCAAATTCAACACTCTGAAATTCCTTTCTTTATTAGCAACTTTTTCTCTTCCTTCTCATTGTCTCTGTCCTTTCCTGGTACTTTTCTTCTATCTCCAGTATCCACTGTAATGTCAAGTGGATGACTCTCAAACTTGTAGCTCCAGTACAGACATCTCTTCTAGACTATGGGCCCAGGTTTCCCTTGGCCTAATAAATAGCATTGCAGACCTAATAAATGGCATTATTGAGACCCTCAAACTCAATAAGCACAAAACAGATTATATCATCTTGCCCCTAAAACCAGTTTCTCATCTAAACTGACTTCTTCCTATTGAGAACCAAAGTATTCTTTCAATTATTTGAGCTTAAAACTTAGGAGTCATTTTGATTCCTTCCATTTCATCACTTGGCACCCAATCGACTGCAAAATTCTGTATCTTCATCTTTACTTCATTCCCTTCCTTTCCTGGTTGTACTTGCTACAGTACTACTCCAGGATGTTGTTATCTTTAATCTAGCATATGTGGGCTTTTCCACGGGTAACTCTGACTCAGATTCCTTCCTGATCCAATCAATTCTCTATACCACAGGTAGAACAGTTTTTCTAATGTCTAGTTTTCACCTCATCTTTGCCTTGGTTAAAAACTTTGGATGGCCCCTAATAGACTTATAAAATAAATACCTAATTTCAGCATTCTAGCTTCTGAGGTCTGCCACAATGTGGCTCCAGTCTATCTTCTCAACTTAGTCTCATTCTCTCATTTACATGCCCTGGACTAGCCTACATGTTTCTCTCAAATTCCAATTCTGTAGTGAAATACCTAATGATTCCTCCAAAGTGTACAATATATGTAATATATACATACAATATATGTAATATATACATGACAGATATGTGCTCTCTGTATAATACATATTTCAAGTCTTTTTTATTGTGAAATTTATTTTCAGCCTTATATGAAAACTGTTTTTCTTTAAAAAATATCCCTTCTCCCACTATGTCCTAAGATTAGAGAATGATTTTTTTTTTGCGGGGGGGGGGGGGGTTAACTTCTGTCACTTTCTAAAAAGCACATCACATTGGCTGGAGAACAGTGGGGACTCAAAATCCTCTAAAATTATCGAACTTTGGTTAACTTTAATTTCCCTTACTCCTCAAAAAATCTGGAATTATCTGGTTTAAAAAAATACTATTTTTTAAACAATTTTTTGATGACAATTTTTTGATGAAGCTATCATATAATTAAATAAAACACTTTATTTAGTAAGTAAACTCTATTTTGAGTAAGTAACAAGAGGTATTTGTTTGGTTTGGCTGCATTAGTCTGTGGATGAGAAAACAGACTACCATTTGCTATGTATTTGGTGAATAAAAGCTAAATTCCTCCATTTCCAGTTTTCCTATTCTGAAACATTTCCACAGCTAGCAACTTTCAGAGGCATGACCTCTGATATTTGATTTACAAGAAGAACCATTAATGTAGAATGGTTGATTTTCAAGTAGAAGTATTCTTGTTTTTTTAAGTTTGTTTATTTATTTTGAGAGAGAGCGAATGCATGCAGGAGAGGGGCAGAGAGAGGGAGAGAGAATCCCAAACAGGTTCCACACTGTCAGTGCAGAGCCCAATGCAGGGCTTGAACTCAGGAACCATGAGATCATTGCCCAAGCTGAAGTCAAAGGCTTTACTGACTAAGCCATTCAGGTGCCCCTTGAGTGGAAGTATTCTTACCTGGAGGTGGTGGAAGTGATGCTGGACATCCTGTGTGAAAACAGGCATCTCATGTTAGCTTCTAAAGTTATTGAAATTGTTTCGGGGTAAAATAGTTATCTAATAACTGAAAATAATTGGCTACATTGCTAGTCTTACAGACTTATTTCTGTCTACCTTCCTGTGGGGAATAAGCTTAGGAATTCCCTGAGCCTGCACTGATGGGTTAACAAGGCGTAAAGAATTACAAAGCCATAGGATGCTAGCTCACACCCAAGTTTGGGTAAACAAGATTAGGTAAATGGGTATAGAGAGGGCAGGGCAGAGGCCCCAATATAGAACAAAGGTATATGAGGTAAATAAGATTAGGTATTCAGGGCGGAAACACCCCCAATTTAGTACTATAGCAGAAAGCTGCTTTCACAGGAAGGAAGGAACAAATTAGGTAAACAGGTAAATAGGGCAAAGGGGAAGTTGCCCAGAGCGGAACTAATTAACAAAAGAAAGGTTGACCCTGAGGTTGAGTGCTCTGTCTTTCTTGTCCCCTAGACCAGTTTAGTTAAACAGAGGTGGTGCCTCACCTCTGCTGTAAACAACCTTCTGCCTGACCTCCTGGCACCAGGATTTTGTTTTGTATTAACCCAAACCCCTAACCCCGCATATTTTCAAAACCCCCTTTCCCTCATGTCCATGAGTTAATGTTGACAGTTTCATTATCCCTTTGTGCATGTCCATCACCATGTTTGTAAGCCTTCCGATCCTAATGAAAATAGATCAAGGACCCTTAATTGGGGCTCTTGTCTCCCGGACATTAGTCATCTCCCACATTTTAATCCTGTGTCCCATTTTCTTGCTAGACAAGAAAGAACTCAAGACCCAGAGTCTATGACACTTTCCTTTTCTGCTCCTCATGGCATTTCAAATTCCACCTTAGAGAAAAATCCCTTTGGACTTCAAATTTGAATGGGAGGGAATATGGGAGCCTAAAGGAGAAATGAGAAAATATCAAGGTAAACTACTCCTTGATTGTCTTTGGCAAACACCTCCTATTAAAAGGACAGTAAATGTGCATTCAGAAAGGAAAAGGATAATTCAGGTATAGGAAAAGGTGTTATTAGTAATCTAGTTTTAATCCTTTAAGAACTTTTATCCTCTTTTTAACTTCCTGAAATATTTCAATCTTATTCCATCTCCACCTGCACCAGATGGCGTAAGCTGGCCATATGTTTCTTTTTAAGTCTTCACATATCACATATTTTGGTCAACCCAACAATTCACTCAAAAAGTTCAAATTGTATTTCCAAACTTCTAAAAAATCAAATTAATATTTTCATTCTACCCACCAAGCAAGAGGCCAGCCTAGAATATTTGAAAGAACTTAAAATTGTTACATGTTGAGGCAAAGGGGCCACAACAACCAATAGGGGCAGAAGAAACAGAAAGGAAATTAGTTAAACATGTGGGAGCTTGGGGATCAAATGTCTCTTTTAACTGAGGGAGGCTAAACTAATCCCCAGTTATAAATGCTTAACAGATTAGCAGAAAACAGCAACCAGAGAAAGAAATGTCCTATTAGAGATAAATACAGCAGAAAATCTTCCCTGATCAGAATTCCAAGGGTTCATTAAAGACATTTGTAAGAGGAGCCATAAAGAAAAATCTCCTAATCTCCACATTGCTGTCAGAGTCAATTCTCTAAAACATCTTTCTGATCATCTCATTCTCTTGACAAAATCCTTAAGGGGATCCCATTTAGTATATGGATAAAGTCTCATTTAAATTTAGAAATAAGGTTTTTCTTGAACTTGCTTCTACTTTCCAATCTCATTTATCCCCTGAACCTCATACATTCATGACCGATACCTGGCTGATTCCTGAACTCATTCATGATATCACATGTCTCTGTCTTCTCATGGCTGGTTGGCAGGAATTCCCTCTTCACCCCAGCCAATATTAAACTCAGTCATCTCCTTTCTGATGCCTTCACTCAACATTACCAACTAATAAGCAGAAATTAATATTCTATTCTCACTATACAACTGGGACCATAATGATTATACATGTTTGGGAGCTAGCTTTAAATATACTGTAATGATAGTATCTGTGCCCATCATAATCTACCTACAAATACACAAAAGTAATAAAACAGCAATGACTTTATTTTACTGATATTTTTGCTATTAGCTTCTGCTACAAGTCTAGCATATATAAAGAAATATTAGATAAGTAAAGAAATTGGGATTTGCCCCATACTGACCTGTTTTATTTTCAGTTTCTTGGTCTCTTGTTGTGACTAGAGTGGTTTCTAAAGAGAAATAAACTAATGGTATTGTCATTTTATTTATTAGGATAACACGTATGCATATCAAGTCTCTCTCTCTGTGTATATGCACAAATGACAGTACAAAGTCATGCTCAAAGGAAGCTTTGTGTGAAATAAACAAGTCATTCCAGCACAGTTGGGTCATTTCATTTTACCTGGGTAGGATACTTTGGGTCTTGTGATTTTAGTTGACATGGAGGTGGAGCCTGCAAAAGGAAATACAAAAAAATGTCAAGAATAGCACATTTCATAATCCCATTCCCAGAGATTTCAAGCTCCATAATTAAGTCTTCAGATGAGGAATTTTGGTGAAAGCCTAAACAATACTGATCATTGAGGAATTTGTACTGCCAGCAGTACAAATTTTTCCTATTTGTACCTGTTTGCTATTAGGTACAAATTTTTGCTATTTGTACCTGTTTGCTATTTGTACCTGCTATTAGTACCTGTTTGCATTCTAGTTCCAGAGGTTTCCTTGACTCCAATGGAAGCAGTGGCTGCTAAGGGAGTTACAAAAGCAGTAAGTATAGGGGACTGGAGAAGCTAGACTTTGTCTTCAGATAAGCTGGTCTGTCTTCTGAGATGTCACCAAGAAAAGTTCATTTATTATTATTTTACTTACCTGTGGTAGAATTTCCAGGAGCAGTGGTTGTTTCAAATACTTCCCTGGAGGTACCTAAAATAAAGACAGGAAGAGCAATGCACTTTTTCTTGTCTCAGAAGAAAATGTCCTAAGACATGTCTACATGAGACAAGAGTTTTGAGCACCTAGCATGTACCAATGCATCTACTAATGCTAGGACATCCTCCTGCAATTGAAACATAAGAGGCCCCTATCTTAGAAACTCCTTGATCACAGAAATGAATTGAATATTTTCCCATGACCCAGGTAAATTTCACACTTATAGGTCTCCTTCTCTAAATGATACAAATCTTTTTCACATCTAATTCTTTTACTTCCTATAACTTTGTTTCCTGGTTCTCTTCTATTAGTTTTTGGGACAGTGACGTTATGAGAGTAAAAAAAAAAAATGAGAAAACATCTGTGTTGATCAAGATGGCCTAAACATTTCCCTCAGCTTGACTAAATTTATAGACGTATCTTCCTGATTAAAGGGCCCTGGACTCTCTTTTCTTAGAGCATTTACTTTAGAAAACTTGTGGCTATAAATTCTTTCTCTGTCCTCTTGAGATACAAATCTTTCCCTAGTCTCTGGACAGTTTTACAACCCAAGAATGTCTTCCCCAAAGACCTTGGAGCCACCTCTTTGAAATATAATCACTGAGAATAACAGTAACCCTATCTCTTTGTCTCTGTGGGAAGTTGGAGCCTAACTTTATTCTATAAGCACCAATTAGCAAACTTAGGTGGCTTAATCGTATAGACCAGCCTCCCCTCCAGTACTTTTCCCACTAGCTCACCCCAGCCCTTAAAATATCCCCTGGATTTTATTTCAGAAAAGAGGAGGTAAAACTTCACTGCTATTGCAATGAGCTTTACAATAATTACAATAATCTTAAATAAAGTCTTCATTGCCATTTAAATTCCATCTGGTGCAATTTTTCTTTCCGAGTTCAAGTCTGGCATTCATTCATAGAGATAAATATTGGTTATCTGAAACACTTAGGTGTGAAAGAGAAGAATGTCAAGGATATAAACTTCATTTGAAGTCATTTCCATTACCTTGGGTGGGACTTTCTGGGACACCAGTAATTCTACTTGATGCCACACTAGTACCTACGAAGGAAAATGAAAAACATTTCATATCAGACACACCTCCTATGGCCATCCCCAAAAATTAAGTGAGAAGAGAAAGTAAGCCGGGTGAAAGTCTGGGTCAATACTGCATCCAGCCCATAGATTCCCCTTGTGAATTACAAAACACACCCTTTTTGGGCAGATGTGGCTTCATAGATTTATGCCTTTTTAGAGGAATGTTGGCTGGATTTCAGCATCTATTCCTCCTTTTAGCATTGTGTCCTGTGTACCTACCTATACAAACTTACCTGGGTGCTCTGGTCTGAGTCCAGAAACTCAGAGCAAGAAGATAACAATGGCTGAAAAAAGTACATTCCTAATGAGATTCTGCCCCATTTCCTGGCCCTTTATTTTTACTCTCAACATTCCCCTACACCGAAGTGAAGCTTTAGGAGTCTTTAATGAGAATTCAATAGATTTGAATCACTGACTCTTACTTATTTACATTCCAACTCAAGTGGTAGCCCCTAAGAGAGGCAAACAAGAATGAGGTCAGGACTGCTCTGTTGATGTTGCAACAGTTAATTCTAGAGAAAGGATTTTTTTTTTTTAATTTAGATACTCTGCCACTTACTAAATATTTACTAACCTGTATTGGAGCTTCCAGGAATAACTGTTGTGCCAGAGGCTACCCAAGTGGTACCTGCAATAAGAAGGAAGGATGAGCCTCAAAAACCCTTTCTCACCCTAAGAAAAGTGTAATATTGGCAAGTGCTCCTATTTCTCTGAAGCAACAGAAAACAATTTAAAACAATTTTTCTTGTATCATGTGTTAAACCTGACATGTTTTCCAATGCACTTTCTCATGATTGAAATGTTCAAAGAAAATATGAGGAAAAGCTACAATCGTGTCAAAAATCTTATTTCTCTATATCCAGAATCATCTAGAATCTTATCAGTAAAGGAGAGAATGTCTGTCTTATATTCACATGATTTACTTCCAGTGACTTAACTCTTTGACTCTCCAGTGGAAGAAAACCCCAGAAAAACAACTGCATCTATACATATCTTGGCTGGTGGTGACTTTCACTAATTCTGGAGTATTGCCTGGCAAAACAAAGGGGGTAAAGTTTCTTTAAAAAAGGTGTGTCTAGAGAATTACATCTATGGTTATGTTTCCTAGGAAAACTCAGGGAACTAACCTAATTTGACCCTATGAGCTATTATTAAAGGAAAAGGAACCACTTCCAGTGATGTTCATTTTCATTCACAATCTGTGTATAGTGAGCTCAAATGAAAAAAAACATGGAGAATCCAAAATCCAGTAAAATTCACCTGATGAAATTCTTGCTTCCATAGTTCCAACACCTTCTTTAAAAGTTGTGGTTTCTGTAAGAGCAAAGAAGAAAAAATTGAGAAGATTAAGAATTTGAAAATACGAGAATATATGGCAGTGTGCAATTTTGTCCATAGGCCCTTAAAGGGGAATTCCTTTTATTTCCTGATTTACCTGCTTGGAAACTTCCAGGTGATGATATATTTACAGAGCCTGTCCCAGTGGTAGCTGGGATGTGAGAGAGAAGAAAGAGACAGTAATGTGAGCACTGTCTTTCTTATTGGATGGGGATGATCATTTAGGAAAAATTCATGTGTTTCTGTGAAACAACATATTCCTTCTCCAGGATTCCTTGCCCCCAAAAGTAAAATAAACATTTTTTCTTGCTCTGTTTTATCCCCTATGGTAAACTCCATTCTTCTATGATCCCTGTTTTCTGGAATTAGTATCATGGAGATAGGTGCCTTCCCCATTTCGCCTTTTTCACTTCCCCATGCTTACCTATTTTTCTTCCAGTAGACTGGCTCCCTGGAATTAGGTTGGTGACTCCTGAAGCTTAAAAAATGAAAAGAATTAAGAATCTTGACATTTTAATTATTTCAATACAGTTCTCCCTTCCTATTTCAAAGTTTTATATCTATTAGGTCAGGCCCTCTGAAAAATGAATCTTACTAAAAATTACACATGTTGTCTGAAAATTCTGTTTGCTCCTGTTTGATCTGGGATTCTGAATCCCCAGATTAGAAGCAGAACAGTCTCCTGAGTCACATCCCAGGACTCCAGCACTCTGTCTTATAGACTTGACTTAATCCATACTGGCTGAGCCCAAACTATCCCCTTTTCCAGGCTCCTCTGCCTTTACAAAGCCCTTTTTTTGTAACACCTTTTAAATTTACTTCGAATATGTGTTTTTGTTTTAACTTTTTAAATTTGAGTATAGTTGACTCAGTTTCATTAGTCTCATGTGTACAACAGGGATTCAACATCATGCTGTGCTCACCACCAGTGTTGCTACGATCCATCACTATACAACACTGTCACGATACCATTAACTATATTCCATATGCCGTCCCTTTTATCCTCATGACATATTCACTCCATAGCCGGAAGCTTGTTATCTCTCACTCCCCTTCCCGCATCTGTGCCCACCCTTTGAAGCCAAGGTATCATGTTTTAACTTCTTGGTCTTCTGACTATGTGTGTTTACCCTAAATAAACTCACCAGCATCCACCACTTAAATATCATTTGTAAGCAATCGGCTGACAAATGTGCATCTTCAATGTAGGCCTCTCTTCTATACTCTAGTTGCACTTAACAGTTCTCCTGAGCATACTACTGAATACCTCAGAGCATTTATTTTATTTTGTTTAATTTTATTTACTTGTTTGTTTGTTTATTTAAATATGGAATGCTTCTTGAATTCGCGTGTCATTCTTGCGCAAGGGCCATGCTAATCTTCTCTGTATCGTTCCAATTTTAGTATATGTGCTGCTGACGCGAACACCTCAGAGCATTTTAAATTCAAACTGCCCAAATTTGTCCTCACTATATCTTCTATCAGTTATCAATTTTTTTTCCTCCTCCAGTATATTCCCAAATTTGGGGATGGCACTTCCATCCGTCTACCTAAGCATCCAAACTATGAGCTAGATTCACCCAAAACATCCTTCTCTCCTTCACCTCTCCATCACATCATAATAAATGCCAACTTGCCAACATATTGCACATTCTTTGTGACCTCCATTTTCCGACATGATTGCCTCTGTAATCTCTCTGTAATCATGTCTTACCTCCAACAGTCTCAAACTGGATGACATACCTCCAACACTTGCTTTCTTACTCCCCTTTAAATCATGCCTAACTTATGCCTAGTTAATCTTCCAAAAAAGTAAATCTATGCATGACAGTCAATCTATCCAAAAACCTTTCAATTTCTCCTTATTGTCAATGGAATCACAATTTAATTTTTTTCATAACTGAATCCTATAATATTATGGAATACAAAACTGATGGGTGATCTCCTTTTTTTCCCCCTTTTCAGGACATTTCTGTCACAACTTTGACAACCAGAAATTTTGACAAACCTCCCAACATCTGCTCTTGCGATGGTCTCCCAGTATCTGAGTTGTATTCCACAAGTTTGGATTATTATAATTTCTTATTTTATACTCCCATGCTTTTTAATAAATGTTTCTTTCCTTGATCATTTTCATTGAGTAGACAAAAAATATTAATGTGAGATTTTAAAAAATGCCCTAAATTTATTTTAGTCATCTTAATTTACTTGGGTTGGAAACTTTTGAGTAACCTGTGATTTCACCTATGACCATAGTACCTATAAAGACAAGTAGGAAAATATTTTACCAAAAAGACTCCTGTTTTCATTAAGAAATGTACCACTAAGAAACTACGTCCTAATAAATGTGCATATGATGAAGTCTGTAGTCCAGGAGATTCTAGTACATTAAGATCACAACC
This sequence comes from Panthera tigris, assembly GCF_018350195.1. Lineage (NCBI taxonomy): Eukaryota > Metazoa > Chordata > Mammalia > Carnivora > Felidae > Panthera > Panthera tigris. Next base: position 67,473,608 of record NC_056666.1, on the reverse strand, counting down.
CCAATTATCTCATAAGTCTTCAAATTAAAAGTTTTATCATCTCCTGTCACTACCAATATCCTATGAGTAATCAGTGAAATCTCAACAATTCTGCAATGCCATGACTGACCTGTTTGAATTACATGCCCAGTGGTGTCACGGCTTAGTCCCAGAGTTGTAGCCCCTGTGAAAAAACAAAAATTTAAGGTGATTTTAAACAATTTTGAAATCTGGAAAAAAGTTGTATGTTATGAAAGTAGAAGACACACTCTCAAAGAAGATGGCTTTTGACTGAGATACTAATAAAGAGTATTAGTCTCTTTGTAACTTTGACTAACTCATGTTGGCATTTCCAGAAATAAGTGTGGTGAAAGACAATCCTAGTGGAATTTGAAATGGACATGAAAATGAGATTTAAAAGAATGAGAAAGATACTGTGAAATTGAGAGAGAAAGAGAGAGAGAGAGAGAGAGAGACCATAGTAATACTTTTTATGCCCTTAAAATATCATGGACAAGATAAATTCACATGTTTCTAATAAGCAATAAAGGGGCTTCATTATGCACAGACAAGCAAACACCATGCTCTCCCACAGACTCTTTCATTTCTCCAAACCAATATATGGTAAAGTTTCATTCTGGAGCCCTTTGTTCTCTGTGGTTTAATGCTTTTTGTAATAGCGTTTTTCCTCTGCTCATTTGTTTCCCCTCCTGTGACTTGGCTTCCTGATGCTTCAGTGGGGATTCAGGTGTGTGAAGGAGCATGTAAATTTTTTTTAATTTGTTGAGACCTTAGTTATGAGGAAAACCTGAGAAGAAAGGGTTTTATGTGCAAGATAAGTCTAAGACTGATGAATTAAATCCTACTAACCAGGACTAGAATTTTCTGGACCCCTGGAAACTTCAGCTGACTCTGAAGCAGTATCTGCTAAGGCAAGATGGATAAAGAATTGAGAGTAATATATCATTCTTAGCTTCATAAAATATAAAAGGCTGGTGTATAGAGAAAATCAATCTGAAGAACAAAGTCCCACGTCTGATTGACCTAACATATGGTCTCTTCAAATGGAATACAAAACCCTATCTTAGCTGGTCTGCTCACTCATTCATCATCTAACACAAACTTAAACATAAAACTGTTGAGAACACAAAAGGTTGAAAGCAAACCACTCACTAGTGGCCATTCCAAATACAGTGGTAGCTTCAAATTCTGTAGAAGTTGTAGCCTCTGAGAGGAAATAGGAGAAAGCAATATGAAATGCAGAAATGTGGCTAAAGTTCATAGAAGCAGGTTTCCTCAACTTTTTCACAACTTACTTGTGTTGGAACTCCCAAGTGCAATGGTTGTACCTGTGGTTATCCCAGTGGTAACTGAGAGCACAAAAGGAGATAATCAATGTATTAATTCCTTTTTACTTAAAATTAGGATTTAGTTTAGAAGACATTGATGGGTTCCTCTAATCAACTAAAAGGTTTAGATCAGGAACTTGTCTTAAGTGATATATCAATAATGGTTTCTATTATACCATTTTATTACAAGTCTACAAAATATAAGACAATTCACATGGGATAAAGAGTTAACATCCTGACAATTTGTACTCAAAGAGAGATTAAGGTAAGGTAGAATAGAATTCCCTCTAAGTTCATTACAGTCACTGTGATTGACTAAGACATAGAGAAAAATATTATTTGACTGCTCATACTCATTTATTTTAATTCCACCCTTGGTGTTTCCACCACCTCCAAAAGAAGTTGTGGTCCCTAAGTGAAAGGAAGAAAGGAGAAGGAAAGTAAATTCAGAAGGATCATATAAATGAGAAATGGTGGTTTCCCAGGGAATGGTAGGGAAAGTGTGTGATTGGGAGGAGATGTTGAAGCAGGAGGCAGGGGAGTGAGTTTTCCATTACTGAAGCTCGTCACATTCCCTGTTAGGTTATTGATTTACCTGTGTTGGAACTTCCAGATGCTGTTGTGCCAGTGATTACACCTGTAGTGCCTGCAGTAGAAAAGAGAAAGACAGAATCCAAATGGTGATGCATTTACCTTTCTGAGAAGAGCATGGCCAACCAGACTGTCTGTGACTGGAAAGTAGCAGATCTTTTTTGAGCTATCCTGTCAAGATGAAGTTCATTCTCTATTTTTAAATTCAGGGCCACAATAAACATGTTGGCTTACGGTCCAACTTTGATGACTAGCTTCCCTAGGATTAAATATCAGGAGTCTCCAGGCCTTTCCAAAGCTTACCTGTTTTACTTCCAGGGCTTGGTGTCTCAGATGCACCAGCGGTAGCTCCTGATGACAAGAATAGAAACAATATTTGTGTAAATGTATTTATTTGTATTCAATGAAATAACATCTGAAATCCAAAATTTGCTACACCTAAACTTCCAGTTATTTCTGTCATCTTTGCTTCCCTAAATAGAACTACATGGACATACTGCCTCCAACTGATACTGGGGTAATATCTTCAATATCAAAAAGGGACCTTTCTGAACTCCCCTTATGGTAATAAGAATTACCATATAAGGTTTGCCCCCAGAAGAAATGAAATCATTTTCATAAATATAAACTTCCTCTAACAAATGTCCCCAAGAAAAGGCAAAGACAGAATAAATCATCAGGAACTCAAGAATTGCCAAATCCTGGGGCACCCGGGTGGTTCAGTGGGTTAAGCGTCTGGCTCTTGATTTTGGCTCAGGTTCTGATATCAAGGTAGTGAGATTGAGCCCCGTGTTGGGCTCAACATGGAGCATGGAGCTTGCCTGGGATTCTCTCCTCCCTCCCTTCTCTCTCTCTCTCTGACCCTCCCCCACTCATGCCCATGCTTTCTCACTCACACTCTCTCTCTGTCTCAAAATAAATAAATATATTTTTAAAAAGGAGTTACCAATTCCACTTTCACTGGTTATACTTCCTTGTAATGGAAGTTGTAGCTTCTGACAGTGAAAAGAAAGTAGTGATGGCTAATGGAAAGTCATAAAAAAGAATCACATGCTATTCCTCCAGAGCTAGTCCCAAGAAAGAAATTATAGCACATCCTTCCTCGTTGGCTTACCTGTGTTGGAAATTCTGGGTGAGATGGTACTTTCTGGGGTCACTCCAATAGTACCTGAAAGCACAATAGAATGATATGATCATGTGAACTTTACTCCTATAAGAAAAGCATATTATAGAAAAGGGTGGGGAAGCTACACAACTTCTTTATTATGCAAAAAAGATTATTTTTGGCAATAGCTTGTTTCAGAGTTGTTTTGTGCACTTTCTAATGTTTCATTCCCAAAATAGTGGTGGGAGAGCACAATGTGGGATAGTGGTGGAGAGTCTCAAGACAAAGGTATTTTTCCTTTATTTACCTGTTTGAATGCCAGGGACTTGGCTACTGGATCCCCCTAGAAGAAGAAACAACAGGATTGATCACCAATTAAATTTACGTTTGGGTGAAGTACTGATGTTATAGAAATTTTAATGTTCTAGAAATGTTTAGACATGTGACAAAGAAATCTAGTGATATAATGTAGTAGTAATATAGTATCATGATTAAGAGGTTAGACTTCTGAACCAGACTGCCTGAGTTGAAGCCTGTTTGTTTGCTGTATGACGTTGGGCAAGTTGATTCATATCTCTAAGCCATGTTTCCTCATCTGTGAAAATGATTGTACCTCAGTTTGGGGTAAGGTTTAAAATAATAGCAAGAAGGGTGTAGGATAATGCCTGGCACATACTTAGAGCTTGAAACTGTTAATTGTTATTGCTGCGCTTGTATGTGAAAAGTGGCAAGGTTAGGAAGCTTATGAACTCACCTGTATTAATTTCAACTCCTATGCTTCCACTGCCTCCAGGGAGTGTTGTAGCTTCTAAGACAGAGGAAAGGTAGAAAAAATGTGAGGTGAAGAGGATTTAATGTTTTTTTAAAATATAATTTATTGTCAAATTAGCTTATATAAAACACCCAGTGCTCATCCCAACAAGTGCCCTTCTCAATGCCCATCACCCACTTTCCCCTCTCCCCCACCCTCCATCATCCCTCAGTTCTCTGTATTTAAGAGTCTCTTATGGTTTGCCTCCCTCCCTCTCTATTTGTAACTGTTTTTTTCCCCTTCCCTTCCCCCATGGTCTTCTGTTAAGTTTCTCAAGATCCCCATATGAGTGAAAACATATGTTTTCTGTCTTTCTCTGACTGACTTATTTTGAGGATTTAGTGTTCTGAGGCAAGTTAATTATGTACTTTTCTGGGCCACTGTACCATGAGAGATACTTTACTACTAGAAGTTTTCCTGTGGAAGACTCTCTTCAGCTGGCTGGCTCACCTGTATTTGAACTCCCTGGTGCAAGTGTAGTGCCAGAAGATACCCTAGGGGTACCTACAACAAGAAGGGTGGCTTTTCCCCTCATGGAGTTGGGGGTGGGAATTCTGCTTATCTTGTGGGCCTTTGCAACTGGTGATAAATTATTTCTGTTCTCTTATGCATAGTTTTATTCCCAAATCAAATGAAGATAGAAATTCCTCAACAGAGAAGTCCCCTTTTCTGAGATTTAATGGCAGAAAAACAAGGGTTATTCATATTCTGCCTCTTGTTCTTCTGATCCGCTTCCCACCGGAGCCACCTAATGTGCTTCCAGTTCCTTTATTTATGGATACTTCTGTAGTAGCTCCTATGAGAATGAAAATTTTTAAAACTTAAGCATGAAGATAGATAGTTACTGGGATAACCACTGCACATTTCAGTTACTTCTATGCTCAAAGAAGAACATAATGAATAGAGATAAATTTTCTGTGTTTGTTGTGGCCTTCTGTTTACCTGAAATAAAACGCTCTGCCACTATCTTTCCATCAGCTAATATCATGGTGATACTTAAGATGACAAATAGAAAAAGAAAACTCCCTAGACAATTATCACTTTCACTCTCATATTCAGGGAGGTATATATGGAGGCTGGACCATGAAAATGAAGATATTTCAAAAATCTGCCCCAACTGATTCAAAATCAAGTAAAAAAGGAAAACACTGTTGATCTTAGATGTAAGTTCCTTAAAAGCCCCTCCTCAAGAAATTATCCTACTAAGAAACAAAAAAGTAATTTATAATCAACCAAAGTCCCCCCTGCCACACAAACACACCTACACCCACACACACTAATTTCCATCTGTTTCCTAACAGACTCTAGTAGTAGTATGGCTTCTAGAAGAAAAAAAGAAGAAACAGATAAAGGTTGGGTATTTAGGAAGAAAAGAAAATATGGTGTGGTGCTCTTACATGAGAAGATCCATGTGAAAGACATTTTTTCACCTTATTTTTAAGAAAGATGCTTTCTTCCCCACTTGTTAACCTACCAGTATGGGAACTTCCAGGTGCAACAGTTGTACTTGAGGCCACACCAATGGTACCTGAAATAAGAATGTCATGGGATCATCACAGAGAATGTTCTGCATTGAGGCAATCTGAGTATAAAGTAAGTGTATATTTCCAGGGCTGTATCTTCAGTTATATTACACATGGACAACTCCAGGAAGGACCATTCATAGAGACTATTTTGTCCATATGGAAGCTCTACGAGCATGCCTTTCTGCTCCTGGACTGAATCGTGTAATTTTTCCCATGTATCAATTATTTCATTCATTCAAAAATATTTATTGAGCCTGTTGAATACTAGAAATTCACCAATAAATAAAATAAATGAAGACTTTTTTTCCCTTAAGAAGTCTATCTTCTAGTAGGCTTACTTAGCAAATATTACACTATTTTCAACTGGGAACAGAAGAGTTTTTCACCATGTTTACCTGTTTTACTTTTAGCGACTTGATTGATACTCCAGAGGTAGTTCTTAATGGTTGAAAGTAGGAAAAATATTTTGAGTATGTTATCACTTTAATCAACCTCCGAGGCAACCAGTCATTAAGCAACTTAGACTTTAAAGTTCAAGATAAAAAGTCAAATGGGAGGCAAAAAATTTCTACTTTCATTTTAGTCATCTACTTGCCTGAGATAGAAGCTTTTGGGACAGTGTTGACTCCTGCCGATTCTGCAATAACATCAATCATGTCCAGTGGGTTAATCTTCCAGGAAACTACTACTACCACCACCCTATTCAGAAATCCACACCACATGGCCAGGCACTGGAAAAGGGTTGTCCAGAAACCAGCAGAGGAGTCTGAATCAATAGCACCATTGGCTGGGTGTGCGATGGAGGACCTGCCCTTCCTGTATAACAATCTTTCTGATCCAGAGGCAAACTCATGATTGTAATCAATGGCAATGCTAACATCTGGCACTCCTAATTCTCACTGATTTCATCACAGGGTCTCTGATGCTTTCTAAGGAAGCTTTGGCCTCTGGAAACAAAAAATTAGGAAAGTAGAAAGTATGTTTGGGGTGACATATTTCTGCTTGATGTTAGACAAGGAATGATTGTCTCTGAATACATTCACTTACCAACACTGGATCTTCCAGATTTAATAGTTGTGCCAGAGACTACTCCACTGGTACCTAGAATCGCAAAAGGGAAGGGATTGATATGTTATTTCCTTTACATTAAAAGAAAAGCTAAGAAGAAAAATGTTACAAGCTTCTTTTAATTCATAGAAGGCTTATTCTAGGGTTCCTCATATATCTTTTCACAAGAACATTTCTTTCCAAAAGAAAAAAAAAAGCTGTTTCACATTATAATTCTCATTCTGAATATTGGTAAATATCAGGGAGATATTCACATTTTCTCATGCTTACATGTTTAAATGTCAGAGATCTGGCTACCTGGTATGGTCTGGACTCCTGAGGAGGAGAAAAGAGATGGGGGTGGGGAGAGATATTCTGCCTTATATAAACTTAGGGATGATTAGGGTAAACCATTAACACACTGGAATTTTGAGGTTTAGATAAAGACTTCCATAGGTCAGAAATCATTCTGTGTTTATTTCAGCCAATTTAAATTACTAGAAGGAATTCACAAAAAAGGGAAAACTTGCTGGTGCTATTTGCAATACCAATGGAGAAATCCCATCATATCTTCAGACTTAGAGCAATGAAACTCAGTGCTGGAATTTATAGATTTTCAAAAAGATTTTTATCCCTACTATTAAACCTATTTTGACTCACTTGCAATACCCCTAAATTAAATGCAAAGTCTCCAAAGGAAAGCTGAGACAGTCCTAAATCTGTTGACCCCCAAATCATGGGCTCTTCATGCTCACCTGTTTGGGCTCCAGTTCCAGTCATTTCTGTGGAAGTTGTGGGCTCTGAAGAAAGAAATAGGAGAATGATGAAATCTGGGAATTTGAAATATTGGGAAAATATATTGTGCTATTTCTTTATTATAACAGCCCTGAAAGCGAGATCATGACATCTGAGATTAAATAAGCGAAATTTCTTCCTTGTTAACCTATCTGTGTTAGAACTTCCAGATGTAATGGTTGTTCCAGACAATTCTCCAGTGGTACCTAAATTGCAAAAAGGTAAACAGAGTAGTAGAGCATTTCACACTCCCAGTTCATCTTAGAATCATTAATGTGGCCCTAAAGCACTGAAGCTCCTTCCTGAAGACTATGAATAAAATTGAAAATGAACAACTTCACAGCATTGTATTTCTCAGGTCAAACTGGGATGGATGTGTTGCTATGGATTTCCCTTTCACTATGTCTTAAAAAGAAGCAGGTCTTTAAATCACCCTTACCTGCCTCACTTCCAGGAACGTATCCACCTGTTGTGCCAGAGGTGCCTAAGGATGGGATTAAGCATGGTTTTAATTTTTATAAGTAGTAACCTTTGATGTAACTTGGAGCATTTTGATAATCAGTTGTCTTTATGAAGCTTTCTAGTGAAAAAGGATAGAAAATAAATAATAAGCATCATGTATATGAGAGAGATGATAGGAAGTGGCAAGCCCTGGGGAGAAGGTAAACTGGGTAAGGAGGATTAGGAGGATTGGGGGTTAGGATATATTCAATATGCACTCATACCTTTCTTCAGAAAAACAAAACAAATCAACAACAACAACAACAAAAAAAACACCTCTGTGAGTCAGAACATAGAGGACAGCCTAGGCTTGTAATTCCCAAGCTGAATAACTTGAATATACTCTCATTGGTATACTACAATATTGTTAGAGGAGGTCATTGAAAGGACATGAATGTCAATTGACCTATGAGCTGGACTCTGGAAATGAGAGTATGGGATGTATGTTCTGCCTACATTTCCACAGCTGGAGCCGTTTTCAAGGAAGCAGCCTTGAGAGGGAAATGTGTCATTGAGACCATCTGGATGGTATAGAGTGACTGAACCCACTTAAGATCTCCACATAAGCTTTTAAGATTCTGGTGGTGGGTGCAGAGATCTACTCATCTTGCGGCCACCCAGGACAAGGCTCGGAGGTAAGTTCCCTTATTACACCTGCCACCTACCAATCCAGAGTGGCCTGCTTCTTTCTTCCGTTCTCTTTGCTGTTTGTGTACAGGGCCAGGCTCAGACTTTACCTGGGAAACTCCCTAGTTTTGCAAACCAACAAATAGGGCCACAGGGAAAATGTAGGACCCTTTTTCACACTCCCTCCCATTTCCATGCTTAACCCAAACAGAGAAATAATGAGAGACTTAGGCCTCCACTGAAAAGCTCACTGCCTGGCAGTACTCCTTGGGTGATCTCGCTCCCTCCTGTGAAAGTTGTGGCTTCTAACAGAAGAAAAAGGAAAAAGAAAATGTAAAGGCTAGGGACACATGGGTGGTTCAGTCAGTTAAGCATCAGATTTGGCTCCGGTCATGATATGGTTGGGAGTTCAAGCCCCACCTCGGGCTCTGTGCAGACAGCTCAGAGCCTGGAGCCTGCTTTGGATTCTGTGTCTCCCTCTCTCTGCTCCTCTCACACATGACCTCTCTCTCTCTCTCTCTCTCTCTCTCTCTCTCTCTCTGTATCACACACACACACACAAATAAATAAATAAACATTAAAAAAAAGTAAAGACTTGGCTTGTGCACAGGACATTCAGGTATAATACCTCCTAGGTATACATCCTGTGTATAACTGTCAGGTAATGGACCCCATAATGCCCTGATGAAGGCTCCTTAGAGCACAAAGAGGAAGAATTAAAGTGTCTGAACAGAACTTATTGATGTCAAATATTGAACAACTGCTAAATTTTTCACCAGTCTGCTAAATATGGAACATCCAAAGAGTTTTGATATATATTTTCTTATTCTTTTTTAAATTTTTTTTAATGTTTATTTATTTTTTAGAGAGCGACAGAGCATAAGTTGGGGGGGGGGGGTTGGTGGCAGAGAGAAGGAGACACAGAATCTGAAGCCAGCTCCAGGCTCTGAGCTGTCAGCACAGAGTCCGATACAAGGCTCAAACTCACGAACTGTGAGATCGTGACCTGAGCCGAAGTTAGATGCTTAACCCACTGAGCTACCCAGGCACCCCAAGAGCTTTGATATATTTCAGTCAGGACCTTTTACTGAAGTTATTAGAAAGTACCATTAGTGCCTTAACAGCACTCACCTGTGATGATCCTCATTCTTGTTCCACTTTCTCCCACAGAAGTTGTGGCTTCTGAGAGAAGAAAACAGGATAGAGTTGATTGGAAACTATTTAAGGACCACAGAAAGGAGCGTGTAGAGGAGACATCTAATTTGTGGGAGGACATGTGGAAGATTCCCTGTTGTCTTGTTGCCTCACCTGTAATAGAACTGCCAGGGGCAACAGTTGTACCAGGGGCTACCCCAGTGGTGCCTGAAACACAAAGGTCTGAAGTCATCACAGTGATTCATGTTTATCTCCTGAATACCTGTCTCTAGAAGGAAATCTCGATGTATCTCATATCAAGGGGCCCTTTCACTGCTTCCTGATGAAAGTGAGAATCATATACCTTTCCTGTGACCTATAGCATTAAGAAAGCAATCAAAATAATAATTTTTCCAAGTTGAGGCAACCTCCTCAAACATCCCATGATTTCAAAACAGAGAATAAGGTGGCTTTCTTCCAAGTGTTCACCTGTCACACTCCCAGTTGCTTGGCCTCCCGGTACTGCAGTGGTGCCTACCGTAAGACGAAACAAAAAAAAATGAATTTCCCAAGGAAAATACTGAGCATCAATACTGTTTCTTTGAATAAGAAAATCTTTATATAGGACAGGCCTATTTAGGAGTTCACATCATTTTCACTTCTTCCCAGGTGTATAATACTCCTCAGCTCCCCCTGACATCTTAATGATATATAAGCCATCACAGGAGAAACCTATCATACGGTTTACATCACCAGCACATCTTTAAAAAATAGCCACTGTGAGGCTAGATGCTGGTGTTAAGAGCTCTTCCATATATTAAATATGTGAAATCTAAGAAAATGCTGAAAAGAAATACAAACTACTCTGTAGGAGAGCACACCTCCCAACAGGTGACTTCAGGGAGAGCCATAATTCACACTAAACCGCAAACTGTAAGCTAATTATTCTAAATGCATCTGGATCCAGTTCCAGAAGTACCACTGCCTTCTGTTAAAGTTGTGGCCTCTGAGGGAAGAAAATGATGAACGATGAGGTCTGAGGATTTGGGATATTAGGGAAAGAATTATGTTGATATTTTTCAGAGCAGGTCTACTAACTATATTATGAGGTTAAATATGGAGATTTATTTCTTATTAACTTACCTGTGTGGGAACTTCCAGATATAATAGTTACCCCAGAGAATTCCTCTGTAAAACCTAAAAGAAGAAAAATAAAGGGGTCAACACAGCATTATCTCCCTGATCAATATGGCGTTGAACCACTGGAAGACCTTTCCTGAGGATCTTTGTTTCTGAAGGAAATGAATCATCAGTTACTTCCCACAATTTCTTTTCCTGACCCACCTACTAATCCTTGTTCTACTGGAGTTGCCTTTCCATACATCCCACTGAAAGCAGAAGGAGACCTTATGTCACCCTCCCAGTTTCTCTTCCAGCCCCTGGACTCCCAGGAGTGAGAGGTGACTAAAAGAATCAAAAGGCTGGGGCGCCTGGGTGGCTCAGTTGGTTAAGCGTCCGACTTCAGCCCGGGTCACGATCTCGCGGTCCGTGAGTTCGAGCCCCGCGTCGGGCTCTGGGCTGATGGCTCAGAGCCTGGAGCCTGCTTCCAATTCTGTCTCCCTCTCTCTCTGCCCCTCCCCCGTTCATGCTCTGTCTCTCTCGGTCTCAAAAATAAATAAACGTTAAAAAAAATTAAAAAAAAAAAAAGAATCAAAAGGCAGATGATCAATTATTTGAGGTGTTTGGGTAGTCAGATGTTTAAAATAGCACTCCTTAACTCTAATACTCTCATATGATGAGTTTATTTAGTCCATTATACCTGGCTTGGAACTCTGTGAACTTCTACTAGCTCCAAGTGAAATCATGGTGGTACCTATTAAAGCAAATAGAGTGAAGCTTTAAAGTAAGTATACATTTTATCATTACTCTAGTATTTATAGACATCTCTTATGTGCAATATTGTTTTTGGCCCTTGAATGTATCAGTGAGCAGGATATTCAAAGATCCCTCCCTTGATGCAGCTTATATTCTAGCAACTGGAAACCATCAGTGAACAATCAACAGGACAAATAACACAGTGTGACAGATACTAGGAAGTGGTATGGGAAAACAGCAAACTATGTAAAAGCTCTGGGGCTTTGGAAGGCAGGGGCTGACCAGCATGTTGCCTTCATCTCTGCTATCCAAAGACTAGCTCTGCAGCACTGGGCATCTGGAAATCCATATGGAGATATCTTGAGGCTATGGAATTTCTAAGCAGGCCCAGGTGTGTGACTCTTGGCATGTTATGTTTCCCAGATGAAATGCAAGGCCCTTTCCCAGGTCAGGTGTTCACTGTAGCCACACAAACAGATTTGATAAAACCCCCAAAGCCTCACACTAAAACAGCTCACTTCCTAGAAGTTCTGTTTGGGTGGTCCCACTTCCTCCTGTGGAATTCATGGCCTCTGATAGGGAAAAGGAAGGAAGGAAGGAGTAAAGACTAGGGTGTGGGAAAGTACACACTGTGCTGTTGTCAGAATCTATCATCCAATGGCCCAATTTTGCATGTATTTTCAGACTTACCTGTACTGTAATTTCCAGGTTCCACAGTTTTCTCAGGGACTATACCAGTAGTACCTAAAACAAAAAAAGGGGCAGCAGTCACTCAGTTCAATTGCTTGTCCACTATGGGATTTAAATAGGAATCTAAAGTTTCCATATAGCAGTAAACTATAACCCTGAGACTTTGAATTCCAAGAACTAATTCATATATACCCCGTGTAATATTTCTTTCTACAATAATTTTACTGAGAAAGTTCTCGACTATCATGTCCCTTTCTTTGGGAGGAGAGATAGGAAGTTTCCCTCCACATTACCTATCCATCTGTCATTAGTTTGACTTCATGATGGTGTACTGAAGGTTCTTGTAAGCTCAGGAGATAAGGAGGCAATGTAATGACTGTCCTGTCCTTTTTTCTGAATTTGCTTAATATAACATATATAAATAGTGTAGATTTTTTTCAGAAGACTGTTTTTTATATCAATTCTTAGCATTTTATTTTTTTAATATGAAATTTATTGTCAAATTGGTTTCCATACAACACCCGGTGCTCATCCCAACAGGTGCCCTCCTCAATACTCATCACCCACCCTGTCCTCCCTCCCACTCCCCATCAACCCTCAGATTATTCTCAGTTTTTAAGAGTCTCTTACGGTTTGGCTCTCTCCCTCTCTAACTTTTCTTTTCCTTTCCCTACCCCATGGTCTTCTGTTAAGTTTCTCAGGATCCACATAAGAGTGAAAACATATGGTATCTGTCTTTCTCTGCATGACTTATTTCACTTAGCATAACACTCTCCAGTTCCATCCACATTGCTACAAATGGCCATATTTCATTCTTTCTCATTGCCAAGTAGTATTCCAATGTGTATATAAACCACAATTTCTTTATTCATTCATCAGTTGGTGCTCAGAAGACTGTTTTAAGAAGTTATTATGAAGTGTAGGTATTAGATTAGCAGCACTCACCTGTGGCTATTCCAACTCTGGTTGTTTCATTTTCTCCTAGGAAAGTTGTGGCCTCTGATGGAGAGGAGGAAAGAGTTAATTGGAGAATATTTAGGGTCATGGAAAAGATAGCTGGTACTCCTGCAAAGACGAATACCAGAGGAAACATCTAACTTATGGGAGGACATGTGGAAAGTTCCCTACCATCTTGTTGACTCACCTGTGTTAGAATTTCCAGGGACAACAGTTATGCCAGGGGCTACCCTAGTGGTGCCTGAAACAAAGGAACAGCAGTGCTCATGTTTCTTTCCTAAAAACATGCCTCTAAAAGTAACCCAAGTATATCTTCTTTATAGCTAACTGGCTCACTCTCTGGCCCTTCTCTGATGATGAGCCCTATGTATTTTCTTTTCACCATTTTATTACCAAAGCCAGAGTCACAATGTTGTCAACCTAAGATAACTTTTCCAGAATTCTATGTCTCGTCACGCTCACCTGTTTTACTCTCAGTGACTTGACTTGCTGATGCTACAGTGGTACCTGCTGTGGAGTGGCAACAGAAGGTATGAGTGTGCTCAGAACCCCAGACATTGGGAAAATATCTCACTCTTCATTGCTTTCTTGTGAAAAGCAAACATCTATCTATATAGGGCAGACATGTCTCCAGGGTCCATGTAGCTCTTCTCCATTTCTCCACAATAGAAAGTTTTCTTACCTTTCCCTCTTCAAATGCTTATAAGGTTTATAATTCCACAGGAAATAATTCTCAGAATAATTAGTACAATCATCCCATCTTCAGGGATTACAGCTAAGATGGTGGACTCTGTTATTAGTAGCTTTTCAGGAAAAAATAGTTCAAAACTGAAAAAGAATTAGTTGGCCAAATGTGCAATATTAATAAGGTAAATATGGACTGCTCCCCAGAAACCCTCTCTCTCTCTAGGCTCTCCTACAAATGCCATAATTAGTGGTAACAAGAAGACAGGAACTGGTCCCTCTCACCTGTTCTGAATCCACCTCCACTGGTGCCAACACTTTCTGTGGAAGTTGTGACCTCTTGAGGGAGGAAATGGAACAGTAAGTTCTGGGTGTTTGGGTGGGTGGAAAGAGATATTTTGTATTATTTAATCACCACAATCCTACAAAAAACTTCATGTCCAGAGTGTCCAAACAGATGGCTTTCTTATTATTTCAACTTTAACCTGTCTTGGGAATGCCTGTTTTAACAGATTTCTCTGGTGGTAGGCACTGAGTGGCTCACTGAGTGATACATGTTGAATGGTCCTTAATCAACAAAGGGAGAATCTAATGGATCAAGTGGATAAGTATTGAAATCAAACACTTCATCAGATAAGGACCCCAAAGGAATTTTATATCAGTGAATGAAATAAGACAAAAAAGCCTGTCTTCAAGGAGCTAACATTTGAACGTATGTACTGAAAGAATGTAAATGAGAGCAATTGAGAAAAAGTGAGATGTTCTAAAGATTAAACTTCTTTTAAAACTGTTAAGTCTAAAAAGAGATACCAGGATGCAATAAAAGCTAAAAATTTTCATGGAAAGGATAGGTGATAAATAACACTAATAAGCTGAGAAAAAAAGCTGCCTTTTTTTAATAAGGGGCATATTTCAGAGTTATTTTCATTTATTTGATTGATTTTGCACATTTGTACACAACTGGTGTAGAATTTAACTATTATGTAAGGGAATCAATATGACTTTGTTATGATTTAAGAAGGCATAAGAATAGAAAAATCAAAAGCCCTATGCTACCAGAATCTAATTTGAAGTTCATGTTTTATTAATCTGATAAAATTGAGATTTCTATTATATTCTCTAGTCTAGTTACTGCAATACCAATTTTTTTCCAAATGCACATTTACAATTTCATATTTTATCACCTGTTACTGCAAGCTATTTTGACATCACTAAAACTTAAAAACAAACTATATTTATAAATGCACATTTTAAATTTTTCATGAAAAGATTAATTTATATTAGATTATAATTTGGGAAGAATATCACAGTCTCTTATATATTTTTCAGTGT
Organism: Panthera tigris; assembly: GCF_018350195.1. Taxonomy (NCBI): domain Eukaryota; kingdom Metazoa; phylum Chordata; class Mammalia; order Carnivora; family Felidae; genus Panthera; species Panthera tigris. The sequence continues at coordinate 67,458,605 of NC_056666.1, read as the reverse complement.
CCAAATGGAAAACATAAAAATGCTGAAGCCACATCCTACAGAGCATATTTTTGTCATTTTAATGTTGACTTACCTACAATTAATACTGGTGGAATTCTCTTATCTGAGCCTAAAAAAGGAAAGATTAAATTCATGTTTCCATTAAAGAATATACTTGAATTCCATTTTTAAAAATCCCTTTGGTGCTTCAACTGCCATCATATATAATTTTTTTATTAAAAAACAGAGGTATGGTATTTTCATAGAGGCTGATCTTAGAAATTGAAGTCAGAGTGCGAGATCACTTGGGAGAGAAGCTGCGAAGTGCTCTGTAAGGAATCACCTATGAATTACAAATTATCAAACTGAAAGCAAAACCATTGCCTTTTTCCCAAGTAAAATATTTACACATATGTAATTCTTGTTTGCTGCCATTTAATTAAAGATTAAGGTCTTGAATTTGGAAAATGCAAAAGTACTATTGTCAATAACAATAAAGTACATACTATGTCCAATAGTCACATCGTAGTAGCCATGATATTAATTTATAATATAATTATGGTGTTCAATATATAATTTGAAACATTTCAATTTATTTACATTTACATAGCCATAGATTGAATAAAGAATAATTATAAATTTAGTCTGAATCAAATTATTGAACTATTTTCTACTGACTAGTTTGTAAAATAAATTTATATAAGCCATCTTTGTAAAAGTAGTTAGAATAAGTGTAGCATAATACTTTACAAGAAAAAAAGCATAAACAATCTTTTCCTTAAATAATGGACAATTTCATCATGAACAGCTAGGTTCGGTGAGATAACCTACAAACAGAAATAATGCCTTTCTCAAGTACTATATTACTAGTCCAAAAATTTAAATATTAATGTGCTATCGTCTTTAATACATTTTCATTCATTTATTGTTAAGAAAAAAATTGCCCTATAAGTTGGAATGATTGTAAAAAGAAATGAAGTGATAAAGTTTTTATTTATAAAGCAATAGTATTATAGTTTTTGCCAATGTTTTAGAATTGACAAATGCCACAGTTTGTCATTATATATAATATTTTAAACCCCTTTTTAGTACTTGCTGCTGTAGCTTGGAAATGGAGAAAATTTAAGCTTTATAAATATTAAAAGCAAGGTCTTATGGATGGATCATCAAAGACCATTTTATATTTGCCTTACAGGAGGAGGGACATTGTGGGTAGGAGCACAGTCTTTGGAGTCGGTATAGAATGAATAAAAATATTGGCTCCAATATTTGATTTGCTGTAAAATATGAACAAATTTAGGTCGTATCTTTTTTTTTTTTAACGTTTATTTATTTTTGAGACAGAGAGAGACAGAGCATGAACAGGGGAGGGTCAGAGAGAGAGGGAGACACAGAATCTGAAACAGGCTCCAGGCTCTGAGCAGTCAGCACAGAGCCCGACGCGGGGCTTGAACTCACGGACCTCGAGATCGTGACCTGGGCCAAAGTCCGACACTTAACCGACTGAGCCACCCAGGCGCCCCTAGGTAGTATCTTTTCTAAGTTCCCCATGAGTAAAATGAGATAACAAAATTTATTCTAATAGTTAAATGAGAGAATATATTTAAGGACACTATAATTATGTAACTGGCATTATTACTAATTATTTTGCCATTTTTAATTAGCCAATAAGCATGAAAAGTATAAAAAAAAAATCTGACATCCCCTGCTTACTTACCAGTAGTGGAACTTTCTGGTGCAGTTGTTGAACCAGGGGCAGCTTCTGTAAAACCTGAAATTAAAATGAAAAGTAATGGGTCGCCTGTGTAACCCAGTCAGTTAAGCAGCTGACTCTTGATTTTGGCTCAGGTCATGATCTCACGATTTGTGAGTTCAAGCTCCTAGTCTGGCTCTGAGCTGACAGCACAGAGTCTGCTTGGGATTCTTTCCCTCTCTCTGCCCCTCCCCTGCTCATGATCACCTGTGCGCGCTCTCTCTCTCTCTCTCTCTCTCTCTCAAAAATAAATAAACATTTTAAAAATTAAAAAAAAACACCAGAAAGTCATGAGCAGTGTTCTTATTTTATGGGGACACTACCTGGACATTTAACAATGTAACTACTTTGAGTTCAGGTGTTAAAGTTCCAGTACCTGGTGTAAACACACCTAACAAAATATAAGGTCCTAAATGCCAGATGACTTGGATCTGATTTTCTGATTTCTACTCAAAATACACTAATATTCATCATTAGATTTATCAGGAAACCTTATTTTGTGTTACAACCTGGGCCAATACCTTCCCTTCCCACTCACCTGATTTTCCAGGTGTGGTTAAACTGGTTATGCTTTCACCTGATTCAGTTTCTCCATATGGTTCTTCAGTTGTACCTGATTAATGAGATAATTGAAAATTATCTTTATGTGTTTCATTTTAGGAAAAACAAACCTACCACTATTTAAGTATATTTAAAATTTAGATGTTAATACTAAACCTAGAATATCTCTTAATCTTTTCTCCAAATATTTGGTACTTGATTAATATAACAAACTCATTATCATGATGAGTCTAAGCTAACTTGCATTGGAATACCAACAGATACCCGGGTAAGTCTTGACTGCTTGTTTCCCAGCAGTGGTGGTTATAGAGCCTGATGCTCCAGCTGTGCTTCCCCTGTCTGAACCTGTTGTAGCTCCCACTGACACTCTGGTTGCACCTGGTCAAAAATAAAAGCAGGAGGGATAAAAACATAAACTTCTTAAGAAGTCTGTGGACTCACTTCAAAACAATAATGTTCTACAAAGCTCCCATCTTTAGTAAACAAGTTGAGTTCTAAATATTCTAATTCTGACAAATGTATATAGTTCAAAAGTAGAAATCTGAACAAAATTAAAATTGCTTACAATAAATGGTCTATTTTCAGTGAACTTGACTTGCCTTCAGATGTAACCTCATTCCTTAACATCCCAGTGGTTATCCCAGTTGATGATCCACTTGTCCCTGATCCTTCTGGTGATGGTCCAGTTGTCCCTGAAACTTCATATGATGGTCCAGTTGTTCCTGATGCTCCAGATGATGGTTGAGTTGTCCCTAAACCTAAAATAGCTGATCTAGTTGTCCTTGATTCTCCATTTGATGGTCCACCTGTCACTGATCCTCCAGCTGGTGATGCAGTTGTCCTGGATCTTGCTGGCATAGCTGTATCTGAAACTAAAACAAGTAGTCTAGTTGCTCCTGCTCCTCTAGATGATATTCCAGTTATTCCTGGTGCTCCAGCTGATGGTCCAGATGTCTCTGAGCCTATAACAGATGGGGCAGTTGTACCTGATCCTCCAGATGTTGATCCTGTGGTCACTGAACCTTCAGCTGATGGTCCAGTCCTCCGTGATGCTACAGATGGTTCAGTTATCCTTGAATTTACAACAGGTGGTCCAATTGTCTCTGCTCTTTCAGGTAATCTTACAGTTTTCCCTGATCCTTTAGTTGATGGTCTAATTGTCCTTGAATCACTGACTGATGATATAGCTGATCCTAATATTTCAATTGATTCAGTGGTCTGTAATCCTGATGATCCAGTTTTGGCTGATCCTTTGGTCGATGGCCCAGTTGTTCCTGGTTCTATAGCTGGTGGTACAGTTGTCCCTAATCCTTCAGATGATTGTGGAGTTGTCCCTGAACCTAAAATAGATGGTCCTGTTGTTCCTGATCCTCCAAAAGATGGCTGAGTGGTCCCTGCTGCCCCAAATCCTTGTACAGTTGTTCCTGCTTCTTCAATTAATTGTCCAGTTGTCTGTGATTCTCCTATGGATGGTCCAGTAGTCTCTGACCTTACAACAGAGGTTTCAGTTGTTTCTGATAATCCAGAAAATATTCCAATTGTCCTTGATCCTTCAGCTGAAGGTCCACTTGTTCCTAACTCATGTAATGTTCTAGGAGTCCCTGTAAATCCTGCTGATGGAAAAGATGTTCCTGATTCTACAACAGATGGTCCAGTTGTCCCAAATCCACCCATTGATTGTCCAGTTGTCTTTGATATACCAACTGATGATATACTTGTTCCTAATAGTTCAGATGGTGGTCCAGTGATGGATATATCTCCAGATGATGATCCACTTGTCCCAATCACTCCATATGATGGTTCAGTTGTGCCTGAACCTATAACGGATGGTCTAGTTACCCTTGATTCTTCAGATGATGGCAGGGTTGTCCCTGAACCAAAACTTGATGATCCTGTCATTCCTGACAATCCACTAGATGGTCTTGAGGTCTCTGATCCTAGGGCTGATTGTACAGTTGTCTTTGATTCTTCAGTTGATTGTTCAGTTGTCCATGATCCTACTATAGATGTTGCAGTAGTCTCTAACATTGCAACAGAGGTTTTGGTTGTTTCTGATACTCCAGCTAATGATCCAGTTGTCCTTGATCTGCTAGCTGATAGTCCTGTGGTCCCTGATCCTCTAGCTGCTGTTTCAGTTGTCCCTGATCCTAAAACTGGTGGTCCAGTTGATTCTGTCAATCCTGGTGCTGATGAAGGTATTCCTAATCCTACAACGGATGGTGCAGTTGTCCCTGATCCTCCAGTAGATGGTTGACTTGTCCTTGATATTCCAACAGAAGATCTAGTTGTTCTGAATACTTCAGTTGATGATCCAGTGGACCCAGATTCCCAGGATGACAGTCCACTTGTGACTGATCCTGTAGCAGATACTCCAGTAGAGCCCGACTTTACCGATAAAGGTCTAGTTGACCTTAATTTTTCAGAAGATGGTAAGGTCGTCCCTGAACCTAAAATAAATTGTCCTGTAGTTTCTGATCCTCCATGGAATAGTCCTGTAGTCCCTGACCCTCCAGATTCTAGACCTGTTGCCCCTGCTTCCTCAGCAGATTGTCCAGTTGTCTGTGTTCCTCCTATGGATGTACTCATAGCTGCTGAACTTACAACAGAGATTTCAGTTGTTTCTGATCTTCGAGAAAATGATTCAGTTGTCCCTGATCCTTTAGCTGATGGTCCAGTTGTTGCTAAACCAGCTGATGGTCCAGGTGTCCCTGTCAATCTTGACGGGAGAGATGTTCCTAATCCTACAGCAGATAGTCCAGTTGTCTCTAACCCACCAGATGATAGTCCAGTTGTCCTAGATATACCAGGTGATGATCTAGTTGTTCCTAATTCTCCAGCTGATGGTCCAATTGTCCCTTTCACTTCAGATGATGGTCCAGTTATACCTGTCACTCCAGATGATGCCCCAGTTGTCCCTGAACCTACAACAGGCAGTCTAGTTGTCCCTGAAACCAAAACAGATTGTCCTGTTGTTTCTGATCCTTCATGGAATTGTCCTGTGGTCCCTGAACCTCCAGCTGTTGGTCCTATTGTCCCAGCTTCTTCAACAGATTTTCCAGTTGTCTGGATTCCTCCTATGTAGGGACCACTAGTACCTGAATTTATAATAGAGACTGATGTTGTTTCTGATCTTCCAGAAAATGATCCAGTTGTCCCTGCTCCTTCAGCTGATGGCCCAGTTGTTCCTAACCCATGTGACGGGCTAGATGTCCCTACCAATCCTACTGATGATACAGATGTTCCTGACTCTACAACAGATGGTCCTGCTGTCATCCCAGATCCAACCATTGATAATCCAGTTGTTTCTGATATACCAGCTGATGAACTAGTTGTTACTAATTCCTCAGCTGATGGTCCAGTTATTCCTGTCATTCCAGATAATGGTCCAGTTATGCTTTCCACTCTAGATGATGGCACAGTTGTCCCTGAACCTACAACAAATCTTCCAGTTGTTCCTGACCCTCCTCGAAATGGTCCTGTTGTCCTTGCTTCTTTAGCTGACAGCCCAGTTGTCTGGATTCCGCCATTGTAGAGACCACTAGCACCTGAATTTACAGTAGAGGTTGCTGTTGTTTCTGATCTTCCAGTGAATGATCCAGTTGGCTCTGGACCAGACATCCCTGTCAATCCTACTGATGGTACAGATGTTCCTGATTCTACAAAAAATGGTCCTCTTGTCATTCTAGATCCACGTGTTGATGGTCCAGTTGTCTCTGATATACCAGCTGATGATCTGGTTGTTCCTAATACTTCAGATGATGGTCCAGTGGACTCAGATACTCCAGATGACAGTCCAGTTGTGGCTGATCCAGTAGCTGATACTCCAGTTGTGCCTGTCTTTACCAACGAAGATCTAGTTGTCCTTATTTCTTTAGAAGATGGTAAGGTAATCCCTGAACCTAAAGTAGATTGTTTTGTTGTTCCTGATCGTCCATGGAATGGTCCTGTGGTCCCTGATTCTCCAGCTCTTAGTTCTGTTGTCCCTGCTTCTTTGGCTGACAGTCCAGTTGTCTGTGATCCTCCTGTAAATGGACCAATAGTCTCTGAACTTACAACAGAGGTGGAAGTTGTTTCTGATATTCCAGAATATACTCCAGTTATTCCTGATCCTTCAGCTGATGATCCAGTTGTTGCTAATCCAGGTGATGGACCAGAGGTCCCTGTCAATCCTACTGATGGTACAGATATGCCTGATCCTACAAAAGACGGTCCTGTTGTAACCCCAGATAAACTCATTAATGCCCCAGTGTTCTCCGATATACCAGCTGATGATCTACTTGTTCCCAATTCCGTAGTTGATGATCCAGTTATTCCTGTCACTCCAGATGATGGTACAGTTGTTCCTGAACTGACAACAGATTTTCTTGTTGTTTCTGAACCTAAAACAGAATATACTGTTGTTCCTGATACTCCATGGAACAGTCCTGTGGTCCCTGAAGCTCCACCAGCTCGTTCTGTTATACCAGTCTCCTCAGCAGGTGGTCCGGTTGTATGAGATCCTCTTGTGGACAGACCAGTAATCCCTGCACTAACAACAGAGGTTTCAGTTGTTTCTGATATTCCAGCCAATGACTCAGTTGTCCTCAATATTACAGATGACTGTCCAGTTGTTACGAATGCAGGTGATGGACCATAGGTCCCTGTCAATCCTGTTGATGGTACAGATGTTCCTGATCCAACAACAGACATTACAGTTGTCCCTGAACCTCCAGAAAATAGACGAGTTGTACTTGATATATGGGTTGATGATCTAGTTTTACCAATTACTTCAGATGATGGTTCAGTGGACTCAGATACTCCAGATGACAGTGCAGTTGTGGCTGATCCTGTAGCCAGTACTCCAGTTGTGCTGGACTTTACCAATGAAGGTCTAGTTGTCCTTATTTCTTTAGAAGTTGGTAGAGTTTTCTCTGAACCTAAAACAGGTTGTCTTGTTGTTCCTGATCGTCCATGGAATGGTCCTGTGGTCCCTGATCCCCCAGCTGCTTGCTCTGTTGTCCCTGCCTCTTGGGCTGACAGTCTAGTTGTCTGTGATGCTCCTGTGGCTGTACTGGTAGTGCCTGAACTTACAATGGAGGTCACAGTGGTTTCTGACCTTCCAGCCAATGACTCAGTTGTCCTCGACCCTACAGATGATTGTCCAGTTGTTGCTAAACCAGGTGATGGACCAGAGGTACCTGTCAATCCTGCTGATGGGACAGATGTTTCTGATCGTACAACAGATGGTCCAGTTGTCCCTGACCCACCAGGCAATGGTCCTGTTGTACTTGATATACGAGTTGATGATCTAGTTGTTCTGAATACTTCAGATGATGGCTCAGTGGACTCAATTACACTAGGTGAGTGTCCAATTGTGGCTGATCCTGTAGCTGATATTCCAGTGGTGCTGGACTTTAGCAAGGAAGGTTTAGTTCTCCTTATTTCTTCAGATGATGGCCCAGTCGTCCATGAACTTAAAACGGATCGTCCTGTTGTTCCTGAACGTCCATGGAATGGTCCTGTGGTCCCTGATCCCCCAGCTGCTTGTTCTGTTGTCCCTGCCTCTTTGGCTGACAGTCCAGTTGTCTGTGATCCTCCTGTGGATGGACTGGTAGTGCCTGAACTTACAATGGAGGTTGCAGTGGTTTCTGATCTTCCAGCCAATGATTCAGTTGTCCACGATCCTACAGATGACTGTCCAGTTGTTGTAAACCCAGGTGATGGACCTGAGGACTCTGTCAATCCTGCTGATGGGACAGATGTTCCTGATCCTACAACAGATGGTCCAGTTGTCCATGAACCTCTAGGCAATGTTCCAGTTGTACTTGATTTTTGAGTTGATGATATAGATGTTCCGAATACTTCAGATGATGGCTCAGGGGACTCAGATATTCCAGATGACTGTCCCGTTGTGGCTGATCCTGTAGCTGATATTCCAGTGGTGCTGGACTTTACCAATGAAGGTCTAGTTGTCCTTAATTCTTCAGATGATGGCCCAGTCGTCCATGAACTTAAAACGGATTCTCCTGTTGTTTCTGAACGTCCTTGGAATGGTCCTGTGGTCCCCGATCCTCCAGCTGCTTGTTCTGTTGTCCCTGCCTCTTTGGCTGACAGTCCAGTTGTCTCTGATCCTCCTGTGGGTGGACTGGTAGTGCCTGAACTTACAATGGAGGTCGCAGTGGTTTCTGGTCTTTCAGCCAATGACTCAGGTGTCCTCGTTCCTACAGATGACTGTCCAGTCGTTGCAAACCCAGGTGATGGACCTGAGGACTCTGTCAATCCTGCTGATGGGACAGATGTTCCTGATCCTACAACAGATGGTCCAGTTTTCCCTGACCCACCAGGCAATGGTCCAGTTGTGCCTGATGTACTAGTTGATGATCTAGTTGTTCTGGATACTTCAGATGATGGCTCAGGGGACTCAGATATTCCAGATGACTGTCCCACTGTGGCTGATCCTGTAGCTGATATTCCAGTGGTGGTGGACTTTACCAATGAAGGTCTAGTTGTCCTTAATTCTTCAGATGATGGCCCAGTCGTCCATGAACTTAAAACGGATTCTCCTGTTGTTTCTGAACGTCCTTGGAATGGTCCTGTGGTCCCCGATCCTCCAGCTGCTTGTTCTGTTGTCCCTGCTTCTTTGACTGACAGTCCAGTTGTCTCTGATCCTCCTGTGGGTGGACTGGTAGTGCCTGAACTTACAATGGAGGTCGCAGTGGTTTCTGGTCTTTCAGCCAATGACTCAGGTGTCCTCATTCCTACAGATGACTGTCCAGTCGTTGCAAACCCAGGTGATGGACCTGAGGACTCTGTCAATCCTGCTGATGGGACAGATGTTCCTGATCCTACAACAGATGGTCCAGTTTTCCCTGACCCACCAGGCAATGGTCCAGTTGTGCTTGATGTACGAGTTGATGATCTAGTTGTTCTGGATACTTCAGATGATGGCTCAGTGGACTCAGATACTCCAAATGACTGTCCAGTTGTGGCTAATCCTGTATCTGATATTCCAGTGGTGCCTGACTTTACCAACAAAGGTCTCGTTGTCCTTATTTCTTTAGAAGTTGGTAAGGTCATCCCTGAATGTAAAACAGGTTGTCTTGTTGTTCCTGATCGTCCATGGAATGGTCCTGTGGTCCCTGATCCTCCAGCTGCTTGTTCTGTTGTCCCTGCCTCTTTGGCTGACAGTCCAGTTGTCTGTGATCCTCCTGTGGGTGGACTGGTAGTGCCTGAACTTACAATGGAGGTCACAGTGGTTTCTGGTCTTTCAGCCAATGACTCAGGTGTCCTCATTCCTACAGATGACTGTCCAGTCGTTGCAAACCCAGGTGATGGACCTGAGTACTCTGTCAATCCTGCTGATGGGACAGATGTTCCTGGTCCTACAACAGATGGTCCAGTTTTCCCTGACCCACCAGGCAATGGTCCAGTTGTGCCTGATGTACGAGTTGATGATCTAGTTGTTCTGGATACTTCAGATGATGGCTCAGGGGACTCAGATATTCCAGATGACTGTCCCGCTGTGGCTGATCCTGTAGCTGATATTCCAGTGGTGCTGGACTTTACCAATGAAGGTCTAGTTGTCCTTAATTCTTCAGATGATGGCCCAGTCGTCCATGAACTGAAAACGGATTCTCCTGTTGTTTCTGAATGTCCTTGGAATGGTCTTGTGGTCCCTGATCCTCCAGCTGCTTGTTCTGTTGTCCCTGCTTCTTTGGCTGACAGTCTAGTTGTCTCTGATCCTCCTGTGGATGGACTGGTAGTGCCTGAACTTACAATGGAGGTCGCAGTGGTTTCTGATCTTCCAGCCAATGACTCAGTTGACCTCGATCCTACAGATGACTGTCCAGTTGTTTCAAACCCAGGTGATGGACCAGAGGTGCCTGTCAATCCTACTGATGGGACAGATGTTCCTGGTCCTACAACAGATGGTCCAGAGGTCCCCGAACCTGCAGAAAATCGGCCAGTTGTGCTTGATATACGAGTTAATGATCTAGTTGTTCTGAATACTTCAGATGATGGTTGAGTGGGCTCAGATACTCCAAATGACTGTCCAGTTGTGACTGATCCTGTGGCCAATACTCCAGTCGTTCCTGACTTTACCAATGAAGGTCTCGTTGTCCTTATTTCTTTAGAAGTTGGTAAGGTTGTCCCTGAATGTAAAACAGGTTGACTTGTTGTTCCTGATCGTCCATGGAATGGTCTTGTGGTCCCTGATCTTCCAGCTGCTTGTTCTGTTGTCCCTGCTTCTTTGGCTAACAGTCCAGTTGTCTGTGATCCTCCTGTAGATGGACTTGTAGTGCCTGAAGTTACAATGGGGGTTGCAGTGGTTTCTGTTCTTCCAGCCAATGACTCAGTTGTCCTTGATCCTACAGACAGTTGTCCAGTTATTGCAAAACCAGGTGATGGACCTGAGGACTCTGTCAATCCTGCTGATGGGACAGATGTTCCTGATCCTACAACAGATGGTCCAGTTGTCCCTGAACCTCCAGAAAATAGGCCAGTTGTGCTTGATGTACGAGTTGATGATCTAGTTGTTCTGAATACTTCAGATGATAGCTCAGTGGACTCAGATATTCCAAATAACGGTCCAGTTGTGGCTGATCCTATTGATGATATTCCAGTTGTGCTGGACTTTACCAATGAAGGTCTAGTTGTCCTTAATTCTTCAGATGATGGCCCAGTCGTCCATGAACTTAAAATGGATTGTCCTGTTGTTCCTGAACGTCTATGGAATGGTCCTGTAGTCCCTGATATTGCAGCTGCTTGTTCGGTTGTCCCTGCTTCTTTGGCTGACAGTCCAGTTGTCTGTGATCCTCCTGTGGATGGACTGGTAGTGCCTGAACTTACAATGGAGGTTGCAGTGGTTTCTGGTCTTCCATCCAATGACTCAATTGTCCTCGATCCTACAGATGATTGCCCAGTTGTTGCAAACCCAGGAGATGGACCTGAGGACTCTGTCAATCCTGCTGATGGTACAGATGTTCCTGGTCCTACAACAGATGGTCCAGTTGTCCCAGACCCGCCAGAAAATAGGCCAGGTGTGCCTGATTTTTGAGTTGATGATCTAGTTGTTCTGGATACTTCAGATGATGGCTCAGTGGACTCAGATAATCCAAATGACTGTCCAGTTGTGGCTGATCCTGTAGCTGATATTCCAGTGGTGCCTGACTTTACCAATGAAGGTCTCGTCCTTACATCTTTAGAAGTTGGTAAGGTCGTCTCTGAACCTAAAACAGGTTGTCTTGTTGCTCCAGTTCGTCCATGGAATGGTCCTGTGGTTCCTGCTACTCCAGCTGCTTGATCTGTTGTCCCTGCTTCTTTGGCTGACAGTCCAGTTGTCTGTGATCCTCCTGTGGATGGACTAGTAGTGCCTGAACTTACAATGGAGGTCGCAGTGGTTTCTGGTCTTCCAGCCAATGACTCATTTGTCCTCGATCCTACAGATGACTGTCCAGTTGTTTCAAACCCAGGTGATGGACCAGAGGCCTCTGTCAATCCTGCTGATGGGACAGGTGTTCCTGGTCCTACAACAGATGGTCCAATTGTCCCTGAACCTCCAGGCAATGTTCCAGTTGTACTTGATTTTCGAGTTGATGAACTAGTTGTTCTGAATTCATCAGATAATGGCTCAGTGGACTCAGATACTCCAGATGACAGTGCAGTTGTGGCTGATTCTGTGGCCAATACTCCAGTTGTGCCTGACTTTACCAACGAAGGTCTCATTGTCCTTATTTCTTTAGAAGTTGGTAAGGTCGTCCCTGAATGTAAAAAAGGTTGTCTTGTTGTTCCTGATCGTTCATGGAATGGTCCTGTGGTACCTGATCTTCCAGCTGCTTGTTCTGTTGTCCCTGCCTCTTTGGCTGACAATCCAGTTGTCTCTGATCCTCCTGTGGGTGGACTGGTAGGGCCTGAACTTACAATGGAGGTCGCAGTGGTTTCTGGTCTTTCAGCCAATGACTCAGGTGTCCTCGTTCCTACAGATGACTGTCCAGTCGTTGCAAACCCAGGTGATGGACCTGAGGACTCTGTCAATCCTGCTGATGGGACAGATGTTCCTGGTCCTACAACAGATGGTCCAGTTTTCCCTGACCCACCAGGCAATGGTCCAGTTGTGCTTGATGTACGAGTTGATGATCTAGTTGTTCTGGATACTTCAGATGATGGCTCAGGGGACTCAGATATTCCAGATGACTTTCCCGCTGTGGCTGATCCTGTAGCTGATATTCCAGTGGTGGTGGACTTTACCAATGAAGGTCTAGTTGTCCTTAATTCTTCAGACGATGGCCCAGTCATCCATGAACTTAAAACGGATCGTCCTGTTGTTCCTGAACGTCCATGGAATGGTCCTGTGGTCCCTGATCCTCCAGCTGCTTGTTCTGTTGTCCCTGCCTCTTTGGCTGACAGTCCAGTTGTCTCTGATCCTCCTGTGGGTGGACTGGTAGTGCCTGAACTTACAATGGAGGTCGCAGTGGTTTCTGGTCTTTCAGCCAATGACTCAGGTGTCCTCATTCCTACAGATGACTGTCCAGTCGTTGCAAACCCAGGAGATGGACCTGAGGACTCTGTCAATCCTGCTGATGGGACAGATGTTCCTGATCCTACAACAGATGGTCCAGTTTTCCTTGACCCACCAGGCAATGGTCCAGTTGTGCTTGATGTACTAGTTGATGATCTAGTTGTTCTGGATACTTCAGATGATGGCTCAGTGGACTCAGATACTCCAAATGACTGTCCAGTTGTGGCTGATCCTGTAGCTGATATTCCAGTGGTGCTGGACTTTACCAACGAAGGTCTCGTTGTCCTTATTTCTTCAGATGATGGCCCAGTCGTCCATGAACTTAAAATGGATTCTCCTGTTGTTTCTGAACGTCCATGGAATGGTCCTGTGGTCCCTGATCCTCCAGCTGCTTGTTCTGTTGTCCCTGCCTCTTTGGCTGACAGTCCAGTTGTCTCTGATCCTCCTGTGGATGGACTGGTAGTGCCTGAACTTACAATGGAGGTCGCAGTGGTTTCTGATCTTCCAGCCAATGACTCAGGTGTCCTCGATCCTACAGATGACTGTCCAATCGTTGCAAACCCAGGTGATGGACCAGAGGACTCTGTCAATCCTGATGATGGGACAGATGTTCCTGGTCCTACAACAGATGGTGCAGTTATCC